>NC_134834.1:114643601-114717425 GCF_004210375.1 Tachypleus tridentatus
AAAGTAGTACAGTTAGAAAACTCACTAGTGTGGTAAATAAAGTAGTACAGTTAGAAAACTCACTAGTGTGGTAAATAAAAGTAGTACAGTTAGAAAACTCACTAGTGTGGTAAATAAAGTAGTACAGTTAGAAAACTCACTAGTGTGGTAAATAAAGTAGTACAGTTAGAAAACTCACTAGTGTGGTAAATAAAAATAGAAAAAAGTAGTACAGTTAGAAAACTCACTAGTGTGGTAAATAAAGTAGTACAGTTAGAAAACTCACTAGTGTGGTAAATAAAAGTAGTACAGTTAGAAAACTCACTAGTGTGGTAAATAAAGTAGTACAGTTAGAAAACTCACTAGTGTGGTAAATAAAGTAGTACAGTTAGAAAACTCACTAGTGTGGTAAATAAAGTAGTACAGTTAGAAAACTCACTAGTGTGGTAAATAAAAGTAGTACAGTTAGAAAACTCACTAGTGTGGTAAATAAAGTAGTACAGTTAGAAAACTCACTAGTGTGGTAAATAAAGTAGTACAGTTAGAAAACTCACTAGTGTGGTAAATAAAGTAGTACAGTTAGAAAACTCACTAGTGTGGTAAATAAAGTAGTACAGTTAGAAAACTCACTAGTGTGGTAAATAAAGTAGTACAGTTAGAAAACTCACTAGTGTGGTAAATAGTACAGTTAGAAAACTCACAGTTAGAAAACTCACTAGTGTGGTAAATAAAGTAGTACAGTTAGAAAACTCACTAGTGTGGTAAATAAAGTAGTACAGTTAGAAAACTCACTAGTGTGGTAAATAAAGTAGTACAGTTAGAAAACTCACTAGTGTGGTAAATAAAGTAGTACAGTTAGAAAACTCACTAGTGTGGTAAACTAGATTAGTGGTGGTACAGTTAGAGAAACTCACTAGTGTGGTAAATAAAGTAAAGTAGTACAGTTAGAAAACTCACTAGTGTGGTAAATAAAGTAGTACAGTTAGAAAACTCACTAGTGTGGTAAATAAAGTAGTACAGTTAGAAAACTCACTAGTGTGGTAAAAATAAAGTAGTACAGTTAGAAAACTCACTAGTGTGGTAAATAAAGTAGTACAGTTAGAAAACTCACTAGTGTGGTAAATAAAGTAGTACAGTTAGAAAACTCACTAGTGTGGTAAATAAAAGTAGTACAGTTAGAAAACTCACTAGTGTGGTAAATAAAGTAGTACAGTTAGAAAACTCACTAGTGTGGTAAATAAAGTAGTACAGTTAGAAAACTCACTAGTGTGGTAAATAAAGTAGTACAGTTAGAAAACTCACTAGTGTGGTAAATAAAGTAGTACAGTTAGAAAACTCACTAGTGTGGTAAATAAAGTAGTACAGTTAGAAAACTCACTAGTGTGGTAAATAAAAGTAGTACAGTTAGAAAACTCACTAGTGTGGTAAATAAAGTAGTACAGTTAGAAAACTCACTAGTGTGGTAAATAAAGTAAATAAAGTACAGTTAGAAAACTACACTAGTGTGGTAAATAAAGTAGTACAGTTAGAAAACTCACTAGTGTGGTAAATAAAGTAGTACAGTTAGAAAACTCACTAGTGTGGTAAATAAAAGTAAGTACAGTTAGAAAACTCACTAGTGTGGTAAATAAAAGTAGTACAGTTAGAAAACTCACTAGTGTGGTAAATAAAGTAGTACAGTTAGAAAACTCAAGTGTGGTAAATAAAGTAGTACAGTTAGAAAACTCACTAGTGTGGTAAATAAAGTAGTACAGTTAGAAAACTCACTAGTGTGGTAAATAAAGTAGTACAGTTAGAAAACTCACTAGTGTGGTAAATAAAGTAGTACAGTTAGAAAACTCACTAGTGTGGTAAATAAAAGTAGTACAGTTAGAAAACTCACTAGTGTGGTAAATAAAGTAGTACAGTTAGAAAACTCACTAGTGTGGTAAATAAAGTAGTACAGTTAGAAAACTCACTAGTGTGGTAAATAAAGTAGTACAGTTAGAAAACTCACTAGTGTGGTAAATGTAGTACAGTTAGAAAACTCACTAGTGTGGTAAATAAAGTAGTACAGTTAGAAAACTCACTAGTGTGGTAAATAAAAGTAGTACAGTTAGAAAACTCACTAGTGTGGTAAATAAAGTAGTACAGTTAGAAAACTCACTAGTGTGGTAAATAAAGTAGTACAGTTAGAAAACTCACTAGTGTGGTAAATAAAGTAGTACAGTTAGAAAACTCACTAGTGTGGTAAATAGTACAGTTAGTAGTACAGTTAGAAAACTCACTAGTGTGGTAAATAAAGTAGTACAGTTAGAAAACTCACTAGTGTGGTAAATAAAGTAGTACAGTTAGAAAACTCACTAGTGTGGTAAATAAAGTAGTACAGTTAGAAAACTCACTAGTGTGTAAAATGTAGTACAGTTAGAAAACTCACTAGTGTGGTAAAGTAGTACAGTTAGAAAACTCACTAGTGTGGTAAATAAAGTAGTACAGTTAGAAAACTCACTAGTGTGGTAAATAAAGTAGTACAGTTAGAAAACTCACTAGTGTGGTAAATAAAGTAGAAAACTCACTAAGTACAGTTAGAAAACTCACTAGTGTGGTAGAAAAATAAAGTAAAGTACAGTTAGAAAACTCACTAGTGTGGTAAATAAAGTAGTACAGTTAGAAAACTCACTAGTGTGGTAAATAAAGTAGTACAGTTAGAAAACTCACTAGTGTGGTAAATAAAGTAGTACAGTTAGAAAACTCACTAGTGTGGTAAATAAAGTAGTACAGTTAGAAAACTCACTAGTGTGGTAAATAAAAGTAGTACAGTTAGAAAACTCACTAGTGTGGTAAATAAAGTAGTACAGTTAGAAAACTCACTAGTGTGGTAAATAAAGTAGTACAGTTAGAAAACTCACTAGTGTGGTAAATAAAGTAGTACAGTTAGAAAACTCACTAGTGTGGTAAATAAAGTAGTACAGTTAGAAAACTCACTAGTGTGGTAAATAAAGTAGTACAGTTAGAAAACTCACTAGTGTGGTAAATAAAGTAGTACAGTTAGAAAACTCACTAGTGTGGTAAATAAAGTAGTACAGTTAGAAAACTCACTAGTGTGGTAAATAAAGTAGTACAGTTAGAAAACTCACTAGTGTGGTAAATAAAGTAGTACAGTTAGAAAACTCACTAGTGTGGTAAATAAAGTAGTACAGTTAGAAAACTCACTAGTGTGGTAAATAAAGTAGTACAGTTAGAAAACTCACTAGTGTGGTAAATAAAGTAGTACAGTTAGAAAACTCACTAGTGTGGTAAATAAAGTAGTACAGTTAGAAAACTCACTAGTGTGGTAAATAAAGTAGTACAGTTAGAAAACTCACTAGTGTGGTAAATAAAGTAGTACAGTTAGAAAACTCACTAGTGTGGTAAATAAAGTAGTACAGTTAGAAAACTCACTAGTGTGGTAAATAAAGTAGTACAGTTAGAAAACTCACTAGTGTGGTAAATAAAGTAGTACAGTTAGAAAACTCACTAGTGTGGTAAATAAAGTAGTACAGTTAGAAAACTCACTAGTGTGGTAAATAAAGTAGTACAGTTAGAAAACTCACTAGTGTGGTAAATAAAGTAGTACAGTTAGAAAACTCACTAGTGTGGTAAATAAAGTAGTACAGTTAGAAAACTCACTAGTGTGGTAAATAAAGTAGTACAGTTAGAAAACTCACTAGTGTGGTAAATAAAGTAGTACAGTTAGAAAACTCACTAGTGTGGTAAATAAAAAGTAGTACAGTTAGAAAACTCACTAGTGTGGTAAATAAAGTAGTACAGTTAGAAAACTCACTAGTGTGGTAAATAAAGTAGTACAGTTAGAAAACTCACTAGTGTGGTAAATAAAGTAGTACAGTTAGAAAACTCACTAGTGTGGTAAATAAAAGTAGTACAGTTAGAAAACTCACTAGTGTGGTAAATAAAGTAGTACAGTTAGAAAACTCACTAGTGTGGTAAAGTAGTACAGTTAGAAAACTCACTAGTGTGGTAAATAAAGTAGTACAGTTAGAAAACTCACTAGTGTGGTAAATAAAGTAGTACAGTTAGAAAACTCACTAGTGTGGTAAATAAAGTAGTACAGTTAGAAAACTCACTAGTGTGGTAAATAAAGTAGTACAGTTAGAAAACTCACTAGTGTGGTAAATAAAGTAGTACAGTTAGAAAACTCACTAGTGTGGTAAATAAAGTAGTACAGTTAGAAAACTCACTAGTGTGGTAAATAAAGTAGTACAGTTAGAAAACTCACTAGTGTGGTAAATAAAGTAGTACAGTTAGAAAACTCACTAGTGTGGTAAATAAAGTAGTACAGTTAGAAAACTCACTAGTGTGGTAAATAAAGTAGTACAGTTAGAAAACTCACTAGTGTGGTAAATAAAGTAGTACAGTTAGAAAACTCACTAGTGTGGTAAATAAAGTAGTACAGTTAGAAAACTCACTAGTGTGGTAAATAAAGTAGTACAGTTAAAAACTCAAGTAAATAAAGTAGTACAGTTAGAAAACTCACTAGTGTGGTAAATAAAGTAGTACAGTTAGAAAACTCACTAGTGTGGTAAATAAAGTAGTACAGTTAGAAAACTCACTAGTGTGGTAAATAAAGTAGTACAGTTAGAAAACTCACTAGTGTGGTAAATAAAGTAGTACAGTTAGAAAACTCACTAGTGTGGTAAATAAAGTAGTACAGTTAGAAAACTCACTAGTGTGGTAAATAAAGTAGTACAGTTAGAAAACTCACTAGTGTGGTAAATAAAGTAGTACAGTTAGAAAACTCACTAGTGTGGTAAATAAAGTAGTACAGTTAGAAAACTCACTAGTGTGGTAAATAAAGTAGTACAGTTAGAAAACTCACTAGTGTGGTAAATAAAGTAGTACAGTTAGAAAACTCACTAGTGTGGTAAATAAAGTAGTACAGTTAGAAAACTCACTAGTGTGGTAAATAAAGTAGTACAGTTAGAAAACTCACTAGTGTGGTAAATAAAGTAGTACAGTTAGAAAACTCACTAGTGTGGTAAATAAAGTAGTACAGTTAGAAAACTCACTAGTGTGGTAAATAAAGTAGTACAGTTAGAAAACTCACTAGTGTGGTAAATAAAGTAGTACAGTTAGAAAACTCACTAGTGTGGTAAATAAAGTAGTACAGTTAGAAAACTCACTAGTGTGGTAAATAAAGTAGTACAGTTAGAAAACTCACTAGTGTGGTAAATAAAGTAGTACAGTTAGAAAACTCACTAGTGTGGTAAATAAAGTAGTACAGTTAGAAAACTCACTAGTGTGGTAAATAAAGTAGTACAGTTAGAAAACTCACTAGTGTGGTAAATAAAGTAGTACAGTTAGAAAACTCACTAGTGTGGTAAATAAAGTAGTACAGTTAGAAAACTCACTAGTGTGGTAAATAAAAAGTAGTACAGTTAGAAAACTCACTAGTGTGGTAAATAAAGTAGTACAGTTAGAAAACTCACTAGTGTGGTAAATAAAGTAGTACAGTTAGAAAACTCACTAGTGTGGTAAATAAAGTAGTACAGTTAGAAAACTCACTAGTGTGGTAAATAAAGTAGTACAGTTAGAAAACTCACTAGTGTGGTAAATAAAGTAGTACAGTTAGAAAACTCACTAGTGTGGTAAATAAAGTAGTACAGTTAGAAAACTCACTAGTGTGGTAAATAAAGTAGTACAGTTAGAAAACTCACTAGTGTGGTAAATAAAGTAGTACAGTTAGAAAACTCACTAGTGTGGTAAATAAAGTAGTACAGTTAGAAAACTCACTAGTGTGGTAAATAAAGTAGTACAGTTAGAAAACTCACTAGTGTGGTAAATAAAGTAGTACAGTTAGAAAACTCACTAGTGTGGTAAATAAAGTAGTACAGTTAGAAAACTCACTAGTGTGGTAAATAAAGTAGTACAGTTAGAAAACTCACTAGTGTGGTAAATAAAGTAGTACAGTTAGAAAACTCACTAGTGTGGTAAATAAAGTAGTACAGTTAGAAAACTCACTAGTGTGGTAAATAAAGTAGTACAGTTAGAAAACTCACTAGTGTGGTAAATAAAGTAGTACAGTTAGAAAACTCACTAGTGTGGTAAATAAAGTAGTACAGTTAGAAAACTCACTAGTGTGGTAAATAAAGTAGTACAGTTAGAAAACTCACTAGTGTGGTAAATAAAAGTAGTACAGTTAGAAAACTCACTAGTGTGGTAAATAAAGTAGTACAGTTAGAAAACTCACTAGTGTGGTAAATAAAGTAGTACAGTTAGAAAACTCACTAGTGTGGTAAATAAAGTAGTACAGTTAGAAAACTCACTAGTGTGGTAAATAAAAGTAGTACAGTTAGAAAACTCACTAGTGTGGTAAATAAAGTAGTACAGTTAGAAAACTCACTAGTGTGGTAAATAAAGTAGTACAGTTAGAAAACTCACTAGTGTGGTAAATAAAGTAGTACAGTTAGAAAACTCACTAGTGTGGTAAATAAAGTAGTACAGTTAGAAAACTCACTAGTGTGGTAAATAAAGTAGTACAGTTAGAAAACTCACTAGTGTGGTAAATAAAGTAGTACAGTTAGAAAACTCACTAGTGTGGTAAATAAAGTAGTACAGTTAGAAAACTCACTAGTGTGGTAAATAAAGTAGTACAGTTAGAAAACTCACTAGTGTGGTAAATAAAGTAGTACAGTTAGAAAACTCACTAGTGTGGTAAATAAAGTAGTACAGTTAGAAAACTCACTAGTGTGGTAAATAAAGTAGTACAGTTAGAAAACTCACTAGTGTGGTAAATAAAGTAGTACAGTTAGAAAACTCACTAGTGTGGTAAATAAAGTAGTACAGTTAGAAAACTCACTAGTGTGGTAAATAAAGTAGTACAGTTAGAAAACTCACTAGTGTGGTAAATAAAGTAGTACAGTTAGAAAACTCACTAGTGTGGTAAATAAAGTAGTACAGTTAGAAAACTCACTAGTGTGGTAAATAAAGTAGTACAGTTAGAAAACTCACTAGTGTGGTAAATAAAGTAGTACAGTTAGAAAACTCACTAGTGTGGTAAATAAAGTAGTACAGTTAGAAAACTCACTAGTGTGGTAAATAAAGTAGTACAGTTAGAAAACTCACTAGTGTGGTAAATAAAGTAGTACAGTTAGAAAACTCACTAGTGTGGTAAATAAAGTAGTACAGTTAGAAAACTCACTAGTGTGGTAAATAAAGTAGTACAGTTAGAAAACTCACTAGTGTGGTAAATAAAGTAGTACAGTTAGAAAACTCACTAGTGTGGTAAATAAAGTAGTACAGTTAGAAAACTCACTAGTGTGGTAAATAAAGTAGTACAGTTAGAAAACTCACTAGTGTGGTAAATAAAGTAGTACAGTTAGAAAACTCACTAGTGTGGTAAATAAAGTAGTACAGTTAGAAAACTCACTAGTGTGGTAAATAAAGTAGTACAGTTAGAAAACTCACTAGTGTGGTAAATAAAGTAGTACAGTTAGAAAACTCACTAGTGTGGTAAATAAAGTAGTACAGTTAGAAAACTCACTAGTGTGGTAAATAAAGTAGTACAGTTAGAAAACTCACTAGTGTGGTAAATAAAGTAGTACAGTTAGAAAACTCACTAGTGTGGTAAATAAAGTAGTACAGTTAGAAAACTCACTAGTGTGGTAAATAAAGTAGTACAGTTAGAAAACTCACTAGTGTGGTAAATAAAGTAGTACAGTTAGAAAACTCACTAGTGTGGTAAATAAAGTAGTACAGTTAGAAAACTCACTAGTGTGGTAAATAAAGTAGTACAGTTAGAAAACTCACTAGTGTGGTAAATAAAGTAGTACAGTTAGAAAACTCACTAGTGTGGTAAATAAAGTAGTACAGTTAGAAAACTCACTAGTGTGGTAAATAAAGTAGTACAGTTAGAAAACTCACTAGTGTGGTAAATAAAGTAGTACAGTTAGAAAACTCACTAGTGTGGTAAATAAAGTAGTACAGTTAGAAAACTCACTAGTGTGGTAAATAAAGTAGTACAGTTAGAAAACTCACTAGTGTGGTAAATAAAGTAGTACAGTTAGAAAACTCACTAGTGTGGTAAATAAAGTAGTACAGTTAGAAAACTCACTAGTGTGGTAAATAAAGTAGTACAGTTAGAAAACTCACTAGTGTGGTAAATAAAGTAGTACAGTTAGAAAACTCACTAGTGTGGTAAATAAAGTAGTACAGTTAGAAAACTCACTAGTGTGGTAAATAAAGTAGTACAGTTAGAAAACTCACTAGTGTGGTAAATAAAGTAGTACAGTTAGAAAACTCACTAGTGTGGTAAATAAAGTAGTACAGTTAGAAAACTCACTAGTGTGGTAAATAAAGTAGTACAGTTAGAAAACTCACTAGTGTGGTAAATAAAGTAGTACAGTTAGAAAACTCACTAGTGTGGTAAATAAAGTAGTACAGTTAGAAAACTCACTAGTGTGGTAAATAAAAGTAGTACAGTTAGAAAACTCACTAGTGTGGTAAATAAAGTAGTACAGTTAGAAAACTCACTAGTGTGGTAAATAAAGTAGTACAGTTAGAAAACTCACTAGTGTGGTAAATAAAGTAGTACAGTTAGAAAACTCACTAGTGTGGTAAATAAAGTAGTACAGTTAGAAAACTCACTAGTGTGGTAAATAAAGTAGTACAGTTAGAAAACTCACTAGTGTGGTAAATAAAGTAGTACAGTTAGAAAACTCACTAGTGTGGTAAATAAAGTAGTACAGTTAGAAAACTCACTAGTGTGGTAAATAAAGTAGTACAGTTAGAAAACTCACTAGTGTGGTAAATAAAGTAGTACAGTTAGAAAACTCACTAGTGTGGTAAATAAAGTAGTACAGTTAGAAAACTCACTAGTGTGGTAAATAAAGTAGTACAGTTAGAAAACTCACTAGTGTGGTAAATAAAGTAGTACAGTTAGAAAACTCACTAGTGTGGTAAATAAAGTAGTACAGTTAGAAAACTCACTAGTGTGGTAAATAAAGTAGTACAGTTAGAAAACTCACTAGTGTGGTAAATAAAGTAGTACAGTTAGAAAACTCACTAGTGTGGTAAATAAAGTAGTACAGTTAGAAAACTCACTAGTGTGGTAAATAAAGTAGTACAGTTAGAAAACTCACTAGTGTGGTAAATAAAGTAGTACAGTTAGAAAACTCACTAGTGTGGTAAATAAAGTAGTACAGTTAGAAAACTCACTAGTGTGGTAAATAAAGTAGTACAGTTAGAAAACTCACTAGTGTGGTAAATAAAGTAGTACAGTTAGAAAACTCACTAGTGTGGTAAATAAAGTAGTACAGTTAGAAAACTCACTAGTGTGGTAAATAAAGTAGTACAGTTAGAAAACTCACTAGTGTGGTAAATAAAGTAGTACAGTTAGAAAACTCACTAGTGTGGTAAATAAAGTAGTACAGTTAGAAAACTCACTAGTGTGGTAAATAAAGTAGTACAGTTAGAAAACTCACTAGTGTGGTAAATAAAGTAGTACAGTTAGAAAACTCACTAGTGTGGTAAATAAAGTAGTACAGTTAGAAAACTCACTAGTGTGGTAAATAAAGTAGTACAGTTAGAAAACTCACTAGTGTGGTAAATAAAGTAGTACAGTTAGAAAACTCACTAGTGTGGTAAATAAAGTAGTACAGTTAGAAAACTCACTAGTGTGGTAAATAAAGTAGTACAGTTAGAAAACTCACTAGTGTGGTAAATAAAGTAGTACAGTTAGAAAACTCACTAGTGTGGTAAATAAAGTAGTACAGTTAGAAAACTCACTAGTGTGGTAAATAAAGTAGTACAGTTAGAAAACTCACTAGTGTGGTAAATAAAGTAGTACAGTTAGAAAACTCACTAGTGTGGTAAATAAAGTAGTACAGTTAGAAAACTCACTAGTGTGGTAAATAAAGTAGTACAGTTAGAAAACTCACTAGTGTGGTAAATAAAGTAGTACAGTTAGAAAACTCACTAGTGTGGTAAATAAAGTAGTACAGTTAGAAAACTCACTAGTGTGGTAAATAAAGTAGTACAGTTAGAAAACTCACTAGTGTGGTAAATAAAGTAGTACAGTTAGAAAACTCACTAGTGTGGTAAATAAAGTAGTACAGTTAGAAAACTCACTAGTGTGGTAAATAAAGTAGTACAGTTAGAAAACTCACTAGTGTGGTAAATAAAGTAGTACAGTTAGAAAACTCACTAGTGTGGTAAATAAAGTAGTACAGTTAGAAAACTCACTAGTGTGGTAAATAAAGTAGTACAGTTAGAAAACTCACTAGTGTGGTAAATAAAGTAGTACAGTTAGAAAACTCACTAGTGTGGTAAATAAAGTAGTACAGTTAGAAAACTCACTAGTGTGGTAAATAAAGTAGTACAGTTAGAAAACTCACTAGTGTGGTAAATAAAGTAGTACAGTTAGAAAACTCACTAGTGTGGTAAATAAAGTAGTACAGTTAGAAAACTCACTAGTGTGGTAAATAAAGTAGTACAGTTAGAAAACTCACTAGTGTGGTAAATAAAGTAGTACAGTTAGAAAACTCACTAGTGTGGTAAATAAAGTAGTACAGTTAGAAAACTCACTAGTGTGGTAAATAAAGTAGTACAGTTAGAAAACTCACTAGTGTGGTAAATAAAGTAGTACAGTTAGAAAACTCACTAGTGTGGTAAATAAAGTAGTACAGTTAGAAAACTCACTAGTGTGGTAAATAAAGTAGTACAGTTAGAAAACTCACTAGTGTGGTAAATAAAGTAGTACAGTTAGAAAACTCACTAGTGTGGTAAATAAAGTAGTACAGTTAGAAAACTCACTAGTGTGGTAAATAAAGTAGTACAGTTAGAAAACTCACTAGTGTGGTAAATAAAGTAGTACAGTTAGAAAACTCACTAGTGTGGTAAATAAAGTAGTACAGTTAGAAAACTCACTAGTGTGGTAAATAAAGTAGTACAGTTAGAAAACTCACTAGTGTGGTAAATAAAGTAGTACAGTTAGAAAACTCACTAGTGTGGTAAATAAAGTAGTACAGTTAGAAAACTCACTAGTGTGGTAAATAAAGTAGTACAGTTAGAAAACTCACTAGTGTGGTAAATAAAGTAGTACAGTTAGAAAACTCACTAGTGTGGTGGTAAATAAAGTAGTACAGTTAGAAAACTCACTAGTGTGGTAAATAAAGTAGTACAGTTAGAAAACTCACTAGTGTGGTAAATAAAGTAGTACAGTTAGAAAACTCACTAGTGTGGTAAATAAAGTAGTACAGTTAGAAAACTCACTAGTGTGGTAAATAAAGTAGTACAGTTAGAAAACTCACTAGTGTGGTAAATAAAGTAGTACAGTTAGAAAACTCACTAGTGTGGTAAATAAAGTAGTACAGTTAGAAAACTCACTAGTGTGGTAAATAAAGTAGTACAGTTAGAAAACTCACTAGTGTGGTAAATAAAGTAGTACAGTTAGAAAACTCACTAGTGTGGTAAATAAAGTAGTACAGTTAGAAAACTCACTAGTGTGGTAAATAAAGTAGTACAGTTAGAAAACTCACTAGTGTGGTAAATAAAGTAGTACAGTTAGAAAACTCACTAGTGTGGTAAATAAAGTAGTACAGTTAGAAAACTCACTAGTGTGGTAAATAAAGTAGTACAGTTAGAAAACTCACTAGTGTGGTAAATAAAGTAGTACAGTTAGAAAACTCACTAGTGTGGTAAATAAAGTAGTACAGTTAGAAAACTCACTAGTGTGGTAAATAAAGTAGTACAGTTAGAAAACTCACTAGTGTGGTAAATAAAGTAGTACAGTTAGAAAACTCACTAGTGTGGTAAATAAAGTAGTACAGTTAGAAAACTCACTAGTGTGGTAAATAAAGTAGTACAGTTAGAAAACTCACTAGTGTGGTAAATAAAGTAGTACAGTTAGAAAACTCACTAGTGTGGTAAATAAAGTAGTACAGTTAGAAAACTCACTAGTGTGGTAAATAAAGTAGTACAGTTAGAAAACTCACTAGTGTGGTAAATAAAGTAGTACAGTTAGAAAACTCACTAGTGTGGTAAATAAAGTAGTACAGTTAGAAAACTCACTAGTGTGGTAAATAAAGTAGTACAGTTAGAAAACTCACTAGTGTGGTAAATAAAGTAGTACAGTTAGAAAACTCACTAGTGTGGTAAATAAAGTAGTACAGTTAGAAAACTCACTAGTGTGGTAAATAAAGTAGTACAGTTAGAAAACTCACTAGTGTGGTAAATAAAGTAGTACAGTTAGAAAACTCACTAGTGTGGTAAATAAAAGTAGTACAGTTAGAAAACTCACTAGTGTGGTAAATAAAGTAGTACAGTTAGAAAACTCACTAGTGTGGTAAATAAAGTAGTACAGTTAGAAAACTCACTAGTGTGGTAAATAAAGTAGTACAGTTAGAAAACTCACTAGTGTGGTAAATAAAGTAGTACAGTTAGAAAACTCACTAGTGTGGTAAATAAAGTAGTACAGTTAGAAAACTCACTAGTGTGGTAAATAAAGTAGTACAGTTAGAAAACTCACTAGTGTGGTAAATAAAGTAAAAGTAGTACAGTTAGAAAACTCACTAGTGTGGTAAATAAAGTAGTACAGTTAGAAAACTCACTAGTGTGGTAAATAAAGTAGTACAGTTAGAAAACTCACTAGTGTGGTAAATAAAGTAGTACAGTTAGAAAACTCACTAGTGTGGTAAATAAAGTAGTACAGTTAGAAAACTCACTAGTGTGGTAAATAAAGTAGTACAGTTAGAAAACTCACTAGTGTGGTAAATAAAGTAGTACAGTTAGAAAACTCACTAGTGTGGTAAATAAAGTAGTACAGTTAGAAAACTCACTAGTGTGGTAAATAAAGTAGTACAGTTAGAAAACTCACTAGTGTGGTAAATAAAGTAGTACAGTTAGAAAACTCACTAGTGTGGTAAATAAAGTAGTACAGTTAGAAAACTCACTAGTGTGGTAAATAAAGTAGTACAGTTAGAAAACTCACTAGTGTGGTAAATAAAGTAGTACAGTTAGAAAACTCACTAGTGTGGTAAATAAAGTAGTACAGTTAGAAAACTCACTAGTGTGGTAAATAAAGTAGTACAGTTAGAAAACTCACTAGTGTGGTAAATAAAGTAGTACAGTTAGAAAACTCACTAGTGTGGTAAATAAAGTAGTACAGTTAGAAAACTCACTAGTGTGGTAAATAAAGTAGTACAGTTAGAAAACTCACTAGTGTGGTAAATAAAGTAGTACAGTTAGAAAACTCACTAGTGTGGTAAATAAAGTAGTACAGTTAGAAAACTCACTAGTGTGGTAAATAAAGTAGTACAGTTAGAAAACTCACTAGTGTGGTAAATAAAGTAGTACAGTTAGAAAACTCACTAGTGTGGTAAATAAAGTAGTACAGTTAGAAAACTCACTAGTGTGGTAAATAAAGTAGTACAGTTAGAAAACTCACTAGTGTGGTAAATAAAGTAGTACAGTTAGAAAACTCACTAGTGTGGTAAATAAAGTAGTACAGTTAGAAAACTCACTAGTGTGGTAAATAAAGTAGTACAGTTAGAAAACTCACTAGTGTGGTAAATAAAAGTAGTACAGTTAGAAAACTCACTAGTGTGGTAAATAAAGTAGTACAGTTAGAAAACTCACTAGTGTGGTAAATAAAGTAGTACAGTTAGAAAACTCACTAGTGTGGTAAATAAAGTAGTACAGTTAGAAAACTCACTAGTGTGGTAAATAAAGTAGTACAGTTAGAAAACTCACTAGTGTGGTAAATAAAGTAGTACAGTTAGAAAACTCACTAGTGTGGTAAATAAAGTAGTACAGTTAGAAAACTCACTAGTGTGGTAAATAAAGTAGTACAGTTAGAAAACTCACTAGTGTGGTAAATAAAGTAGTACAGTTAGAAAACTCACTAGTGTGGTAAATAAAGTAGTACAGTTAGAAAACTCACTAGTGTGGTAAATAAAGTAGTACAGTTAGAAAACTCACTAGTGTGGTAAATAAAGTAGTACAGTTAGAAAACTCACTAGTGTGGTAAATAAAGTAGTACAGTTAGAAAACTCACTAGTGTGGTAAATAAAGTAGTACAGTTAGAAAACTCACTAGTGTGGTAAATAAAGTAGTACAGTTAGAAAACTCACTAGTGTGGTAAATAAAGTAGTACAGTTAGAAAACTCACTAGTGTGGTAAATAAAGTAGTACAGTTAGAAAACTCACTAGTGTGGTAAATAAAGTAGTACAGTTAGAAAACTCACTAGTGTGGTAAATAAAGTAGTACAGTTAGAAAACTCACTAGTGTGGTAAATAAAGTAGTACAGTTAGAAAACTCACTAGTGTGGTAAATAAAGTAGTACAGTTAGAAAACTCACTAGTGTGGTAAATAAAGTAGTACAGTTAGAAAACTCACTAGTGTGGTAAATAAAGTAGTACAGTTAGAAAACTCACTAGTGTGGTAAATAAAAGTAGTACAGTTAGAAAACTCACTAGTGTGGTAAATAAAGTAGTACAGTTAGAAAACTCACTAGTGTGGTAAATAAAGTAGTACAGTTAGAAAACTCACTAGTGTGGTAAATAAAGTAGTACAGTTAGAAAACTCACTAGTGTGGTAAATAAAGTAGTACAGTTAGAAAACTCACTAGTGTGGTAAATAAAGTAGTACAGTTAGAAAACTCACTAGTGTGGTAAATAAAGTAGTACAGTTAGAAAACTCACTAGTGTGGTAAATAAAGTAGTACAGTTAGAAAACTCACTAGTGTGGTAAATAAAGTAGTACAGTTAGAAAACTCACTAGTGTGGTAAATAAAGTAGTACAGTTAGAAAACTCACTAGTGTGGTAAATAAAGTAGTACAGTTAGAAAACTCACTAGTGTGGTAAATAAAGTAGTACAGTTAGAAAACTCACTAGTGTGGTAAATAAAGTAGTACAGTTAGAAAACTCACTAGTGTGGTAAATAAAGTAGTACAGTTAGAAAACTCACTAGTGTGGTAAATAAAGTAGTACAGTTAGAAAACTCACTAGTGTGGTAAATAAAGTAGTACAGTTAGAAAACTCACTAGTGTGGTAAATAAAGTAGTACAGTTAGAAAACTCACTAGTGTGGTAAATAAAGTAGTACAGTTAGAAAACTCACTAGTGTAGAAAACTCACTAGTGTGTTAAATAAAGTATTACAGTTAGAAAACTCACTAGTGTGGTAAATAAAGTAGTACAGTTAGAAAACTCACTAGTGTGGTAAATAAAGTAGTACAGTTAGAAAACTCACTAGTGTGGTAAATAAAGTAGTACAGTTAGAAAACTCACTAGTGTGGTAAATAAAGTAGTACAGTTAGAAAACTCACTAGTGTGGTAAATAAAGTAGTACAGTTAGAAAACTCACTAGTGTGGTAAATAAAGTAGTACAGTTAGAAAACTCACTAGTGTGGTAAATAAAGTAGTACAGTTAGAAAACTCACTAGTGTGGTAAATAAAGTAGTACAGTTAGAAAACTCACTAGTGTGGTAAATAAAGTAGTACAGTTAGAAAACTCACTAGTGTGGTAAATAAAGTAGTACAGTTAGAAAACTCACTAGTGTGGTAAATAAAGTAGTACAGTTAGAAAACTCACTAGTGTGGTAAATAAAGTAGTACAGTTAGAAAACTCACTAGTGTGGTAAATAAAGTAGTACAGTTAGAAAACTCACTAGTGTGGTAAATAAAGTAGTACAGTTAGAAAACTCACTAGTGTGGTAAATAAAGTAGTACAGTTAGAAAACTCACTAGTGTGGTAAATAAAGTAGTACAGTTAGAAAACTCACTAGTGTGGTAAATAAAGTAGTACAGTTAGAAAACTCACTAGTGTGGTAAATAAAGTAGTACAGTTAGAAAACTCACTAGTGTGGTAAATAAAGTAGTACAGTTAGAAAACTCACTAGTGTGGTAAATAAAGTAGTACAGTTAGAAAACTCACTAGTGTGGTAAATAAAGTAGTACAGTTAGAAAACTCACTAGTGTGGTAAATAAAGTAGTACAGTTAGAAAACTCACTAGTGTGGTAAATAAAGTAGTACAGTTAGAAAACTCACTAGTGTGGTAAATAAAGTAGTACAGTTAGAAAACTCACTAGTGTGGTAAATAAAGTAGTACAGTTAGAAAACTCACTAGTGTGGTAAATAAAGTAGTACAGTTAGAAAACTCACTAGTGTGGTAAATAAAGTAGTACAGTTAGAAAACTCACTAGTGTGGTAAATAAAGTAGTACAGTTAGAAAACTCACTAGTGTGGTAAATAAAGTAGTACAGTTAGAAAACTCACTAGTGTGGTAAATAAAGTAGTACAGTTAGAAAACTCACTAGTGTGGTAAATAAAGTAGTACAGTTAGAAAACTCACTAGTGTGGTAAATAAAGTAGTACAGTTAGAAAACTCACTAGTGTGGTAAATAAAGTAGTACAGTTAGAAAACTCACTAGTGTGGTAAATAAAGTAGTACAGTTAGAAAACTCACTAGTGTGGTAAATAAAGTAGTACAGTTAGAAAACTCACTAGTGTGGTAAATAAAGTAGTACAGTTAGAAAACTCACTAGTGTGGTAAATAAAAGTAGTACAGTTAGAAAACTCACTAGTGTGGTAAATAAAGTAGTACAGTTAGAAAACTCACTAGTGTGGTAAATAAAGTAGTACAGTTAGAAAACTCACTAGTGTGGTAAATAAAGTAGTACAGTTAGAAAACTCACTAGTGTGGTAAATAAAGTAGTACAGTTAGAAAACTCACTAGTGTGGTAAATAAAGTAGTACAGTTAGAAAACTCACTAGTGTGGTAAATAAAGTAGTACAGTTAGAAAACTCACTAGTGTGGTAAATAAAGTAGTACAGTTAGAAAACTCACTAGTGTGGTAAATAAAGTAGTACAGTTAGAAAACTCACTAGTGTGGTAAATAAAGTAGTACAGTTAGAAAACTCACTAGTGTGGTAAATAAAGTAGTACAGTTAGAAAACTCACTAGTGTGGTAAATAAAGTAGTACAGTTAGAAAACTCACTAGTGTGGTAAATAAAGTAGTACAGTTAGAAAACTCACTAGTGTGGTAAATAAAGTAGTACAGTTAGAAAACTCACTAGTGTGGTAAATAAAGTAGTACAGTTAGAAAACTCACTAGTGTGGTAAATAAAGTAGTACAGTTAGAAAACTCACTAGTGTGGTAAATAAAAGTAGTACAGTTAGAAAACTCACTAGTGTGGTAAATAAAGTAGTACAGTTAGAAAACTCACTAGTGTGGTAAATAAAGTAGTACAGTTAGAAAACTCACTAGTGTGGTAAATAAAGTAGTACAGTTAGAAAACTCACTAGTGTGGTAAATAAAGTAGTACAGTTAGAAAACTCACTAGTGTGGTAGTACAGTTAGAAAAAAGTAGTACAGTTAGAAAACTCACTAGTGTGGTAAATAAAGTAGTACAGTTAGAAAACTCACTAGTGTGGTAAATAAAGTAGTACAGTTAGAAAACTCACTAGTGTGGTAAATAAAGTAGTACAGTTAGAAAACTCACTAGTGTGGTAAATAAAGTAGTACAGTTAGAAAACTCACTAGTGTGGTAAATAAAGTAGTACAGTTAGAAAACTCACTAGTGTGGTAAATAAAGTAGTACAGTTAGAAAACTCACTAGTGTGGTAAATAAAGTAGTACAGTTAGAAAACTCACTAGTGTGGTAAATAAAGTAGTACAGTTAGAAAACTCACTAGTGTGGTAAATAAAGTAGTACAGTTAGAAAACTCACTAGTGTGGTAAATAAAGTAGTACAGTTAGAAAACTCACTAGTGTGGTAAATAAAGTAGTACAGTTAGAAAACTCACTAGTGTGGTAAATAAAAGTAGTACAGTTAGAAAACTCACTAGTGTGGTAAATAAAGTAGTACAGTTAGAAAACTCACTAGTGTGGTAAATAAAGTAGTACAGTTAGAAAACTCACTAGTGTGGTAAATAAAGTAGTACAGTTAGAAAACTCACTAGTGTGGTAAATAAAGTAGTACAGTTAGAAAACTCACTAGTGTGGTAAATAAAGTAGTACAGTTAGAAAACTCACTAGTGTGGTAAATAAAGTAGTACAGTTAGAAAACTCACTAGTGTGGTAAATAAAGTAGTACAGTTAGAAAACTCACTAGTGTGGTAAATAAAGTAGTACAGTTAGAAAACTCACTAGTGTGGTAAATAAAGTAGTACAGTTAGAAAACTCACTAGTGTGGTAAATAAAGTAGTACAGTTAGAAAACTCACTAGTGTGGTAAATAAAAGTAGTACAGTTAGAAAACTCACTAGTGTGGTAAATAAAGTAGTACAGTTAGAAAACTCACTAGTGTGGTAAATAAAGTAGTACAGTTAGAAAACTCACTAGTGTGGTAAATAAAGTAGTACAGTTAGAAAACTCACTAGTGTGGTAAATAAAGTAGTACAGTTAGAAAACTCACTAGTGTGGTAAATAAAGTAGTACAGTTAGAAAACTCACTAGTGTGGTAAATAAAGTAGTACAGTTAGAAAACTCACTAGTGTGGTAAATAAAGTAGTACAGTTAGAAAACTCACTAGTGTGGTAAATAAAGTAGTACAGTTAGAAAACTCACTAGTGTGGTAAATAAAGTAGTACAGTTAGAAAACTCACTAGTGTGGTAAATAAAGTAGTACAGTTAGAAAACTCACTAGTGTGGTAAATAAAGTAGTACAGTTAGAAAACTCACTAGTGTGGTAAATAAAGTAGTACAGTTAGAAAACTCACTAGTGTGGTAAATAAAGTAGTACAGTTAGAAAACTCACTAGTGTGGTAAATAAAGTAGTACAGTTAGAAAACTCACTAGTGTGGTAAATAAAGTAGTACAGTTAGAAAACTCACTAGTGTGGTAAATAAAGTAGTACAGTTAGAAAACTCACTAGTGTGGTAAATAAAGTAGTACAGTTAGAAAACTCACTAGTGTGGTAAATAAAGTAGTACAGTTAGAAAACTCACTAGTGTGGTAAATAAAGTAGTACAGTTAGAAAACTCACTAGTGTGGTAAATAAAGTAGTACAGTTAGAAAACTCACTAGTGTGGTAAATAAAGTAGTACAGTTAGAAAACTCACTAGTGTGGTAAATAAAGTAGTACAGTTAGAAAACTCACTAGTGTGGTAAATAAAGTAGTACAGTTAGAAAACTCACTAGTGTGGTAAATAAAGTAGTACAGTTAGAAAACTCACTAGTGTGGTAAATAAAGTAGTACAGTTAGAAAACTCACTAGTGTGGTAAATAAAGTAGTACAGTTAGAAAACTCACTAGTGTGGTAAATAAAGTAGTACAGTTAGAAAACTCACTAGTGTGGTAAATAAAGTAGTACAGTTAGAAAACTCACTAGTGTGGTAAATAAAGTAGTACAGTTAGAAAACTCACTAGTGTGGTAAATAAAGTAGTACAGTTAGAAAACTCACTAGTGTGGTAAATAAAGTAGTACAGTTAGAAAACTCACTAGTGTGGTAAATAAAGTAGTACAGTTAGAAAACTCACTAGTGTGGTAAATAAAGTAGTACAGTTAGAAAACTCACTAGTGTGGTAAATAAAGTAGTACAGTTAGAAAACTCACTAGTGTGGTAAATAAAGTAGTACAGTTAGAAAACTCACTAGTGTGGTAAATAAAGTAGTACAGTTAGAAAACTCACTAGTGTGGTAAATAAAGTAGTATTACAGTTAGAAAACTCACTAGTGTGGTAAATAAAGTAGTACAGTTAGAAAACTCACTAGTGTGGTAAATAAAGTAGTACAGTTAGAAAACTCACTAGTGTGGTAAATAAAGTAGTACAGTTAGAAAACTCACTAGTGTGGTAAATAAAGTAGTACAGTTAGAAAACTCACTAGTGTGGTAAATAAAGTAGTACAGTTAGAAAACTCACTAGTGTGGTAAATAAAGTAGTACAGTTAGAAAACTCACTAGTGTGGTAAATAAAGTAGTACAGTTAGAAAACTCACTAGTGTGGTAAATAAAGTAGTACAGTTAGAAAACTCACTAGTGTGGTAAATAAAGTAGTACAGTTAGAAAACTCACTAGTGTGGTAAATAAAGTAGTACAGTTAGAAAACTCACTAGTGTGGTAAATAAAGTAGTACAGTTAGAAAACTCACTAGTGTGGTAAATAAAGTAGTACAGTTAGAAAACTCACTAGTGTGGTAAATAAAGTAGTACAGTTAGAAAACTCACTAGTGTGGTAAATAAAGTAGTACAGTTAGAAAACTCACTAGTGTGGTAAATAAAGTAGTACAGTTAGAAAACTCACTAGTGTGGTAAATAAAGTAGTACAGTTAGAAAACTCACTAGTGTGGTAAATAAAGTAGTACAGTTAGAAAACTCACTAGTGTGGTAAATAAAGTAGTACAGTTAGAAAACTCACTAGTGTGGTAAATAAAGTAGTACAGTTAGAAAACTCACTAGTGTGGTAAATAAAGTAGTACAGTTAGAAAACTCACTAGTGTGGTAAATAAAGTAGTACAGTTAGAAAACTCACTAGTGTGGTAAATAAAGTAGTACAGTTAGAAAACTCACTAGTGTGGTAAATAAAGTAGTACAGTTAGAAAACTCACTAGTGTGGTAAATAAAGTAGTACAGTTAGAAAACTCACTAGTGTGGTAAATAAAGTAGTACAGTTAGAAAACTCACTAGTGTGGTAAATAAAGTAGTACAGTTAGAAAACTCACTAGTGTGGTAAATAAAGTAGTACAGTTAGAAAACTCACTAGTGTGGTAAATAAAGTAGTACAGTTAGAAAACTCACTAGTGTGGTAAATAAAGTAGTACAGTTAGAAAACTCACTAGTGTGGTAAATAAAGTAGTACAGTTAGAAAACTCACTAGTGTGGTAAATAAAGTAGTACAGTTAGAAAACTCACTAGTGTGGTAAATAAAGTAGTACAGTTAGAAAACTCACTAGTGTGGTAAATAAAGTAGTACAGTTAGAAAACTCACTAGTGTGGTAAATAAAGTAGTACAGTTAGAAAACTCACTAGTGTGGTAAATAAAGTAGTACAGTTAGAAAACTCACTAGTGTGGTAAATAAAGTAGTACAGTTAGAAAACTCACTAGTGTGGTAAATAAAGTAGTACAGTTAGAAAACTCACTAGTGTGGTAAATAAAGTAGTACAGTTAGAAAACTCACTAGTGTGGTAAATAAAGTAGTACAGTTAGAAAACTCACTAGTGTGGTAAATAAAGTAGTACAGTTAGAAAACTCACTAGTGTGGTAAATAAAGTAGTACAGTTAGAAAACTCACTAGTGTGGTAAATAAAGTAGTACAGTTAGAAAACTCACTAGTGTGGTAAATAAAGTAGTACAGTTAGAAAACTCACTAGTGTGGTAAATAAAAGTAGTACAGTTAGAAAACTCACTAGTGTGGTAAATAAAGTAGTACAGTTAGAAAACTCACTAGTGTGGTAAATAAAGTAGTACAGTTAGAAAACTCACTAGTGTGGTAAATAAAGTAGTACAGTTAGAAAACTCACTAGTGTGGTAAATAAAGTAGTACAGTTAGAAAACTCACTAGTAAATGTGGTAAATAAAGTAGTACAGTTAGAAAACTCACTAGTGTGGTAAATAAAGTAGTACAGTTAGAAAACTCACTAGTGTGGTAAATAAAGTAGTACAGTTAGAAAACTCACTAGTGTGGTAAATAAAGTAGTACAGTTAGAAAACTCACTAGTGTGGTAAATAAAGTAGTACAGTTAGAAAACTCACTAGTGTGGTAAATAAAGTAGTACAGTTAGAAAACTCACTAGTGTGGTAAATAAAGTAGTACAGTTAGAAAACTCACTAGTGTGGTAAATAAAGTAGTACAGTTAGAAAACTCACTAGTGTGGTAAATAAAAGTAGTACAGTTAGAAAACTCACTAGTGTGGTAAATAAAGTAGTACAGTTAGAAAACTCACTAGTGTGGTAAATAAAGTAGTACAGTTAGAAAACTCACTAGTGTGGTAAATAAAGTAGTACAGTTAGAAAACTCACTAGTGTGGTAAATAAAGTAGTACAGTTAGAAAACTCACTAGTGTGGTAAATAAAGTAGTACAGTTAGAAAACTCACTAGTGTGGTAAATAAAGTAGTACAGTTAGAAAACTCACTAGTGTGGTAAATAAAGTAGTACAGTTAGAAAACTCACTAGTGTGGTAAATAAAGTAGTACAGTTAGAAAACTCACTAGTGTGGTAAATAAAGTAGTACAGTTAGAAAACTCACTAGTGTGGTAAAAGTAGTAAAGAAAACTCACTAGTACAGTTAGAAAACTCACTAGTGTGGTAAATAAAGTAGTACAGTTAGAAAACTCACTAGTGTGGTAAATAAAGTAGTACAGTTAGAAAACTCACTAGTGTGGTAAATAAAGTAGTACAGTTAGAAAACTCACTAGTGTGGTAAATAAAGTAGTACAGTTAGAAAACTCACTAGTGTGGTAAATAAAGTAGTACAGTTAGAAAACTCACTAGTGTGGTAAATAAAGTAGTACAGTTAGAAAACTCACTAGTGTGGTAAATAAAGTAGTACAGTTAGAAAACTCACTAGTGTGGTAAATAAAGTAGTACAGTTAGAAAACTCACTAGTGTGGTAAATAAAGTAGTACAGTTAGAAAACTCACTAGTGTGGTAAATAAAGTAGTACAGTTAGAAAACTCACTAGTGTGGTAAATAAAGTAGTACAGTTAGTACAGTTAGAAAACTCACTAGTGTGGTAAATAAAGTAGTACAGTTAGAAAACTCACTAGTGTGGTAAATAAAGTAGTACAGTTAGAAAACTCACTAGTGTGGTAAATAAAGTAGTACAGTTAGAAAACTCACTAGTGTGGTAAATAAAGTAGTACAGTTAGAAAACTCACTAGTGTGGTAAATAAAGTAGTACAGTTAGAAAACTCACTAGTGTGGTAAATAAAGTAGTACAGTTAGAAAACTCACTAGTGTGGTAAATAAAGTAGTACAGTTAGAAAACTCACTAGTGTGGTAAATAAAGTAGTACAGTTAGAAAACTCACTAGTGTGGTAAATAAAGTAGTACAGTTAGAAAACTACTAGTGTTAAAGAAAACTACAGTTAGAAAAGTGTGTGGTAAATAAAGTAGTACAGTTAGAAAACTCACTAGTGTGGTAAATAAAGTAGTACAGTTAGAAAACTCACTAGTGTGGTAAATAAAGTAGTACTAGAAAACTCACTAGTGTGGTAAATAAAGTAGTACAGTTAGAAAACTCACTAGTGTGGTAAATAAAGTAGTACAGTTAGAAAACTCACTAGTGTGGTAAATAAAGTAGTACAGTTAGAAAACTCACTAGTGTGGTAAATAAAGTAGTACAGTTAGAAAACTCACTAGTGTGGTAAATAAAGTAGTACAGTTAGAAAACTCACTAGTGTGGTAAATAAAGTAGTACAGTTAGAAAACTCACTAGTGTGGTAAATAAAGTAGTACAGTTAGAAAACTCACTAGTGTGTGGTAAATAAAGTAGTACAGTTAGAAAACTCACTAGTGTGGTAAATAAAGTAGTACAGTTAGAAAACTCACTAGTGTGGTAAATAAAGTAGTACAGTTAGAAAACTCACTAGTGTGGTAAATAAAGTAGTACAGTTAGAAAACTCACTAGTGTGGTAAATAAAGTAGTACAGTTAGAAAACTCACTAGTGTGGTAAATAAAGTAGTACAGTTAGAAAACTCACTAGTGTGGTAAATAAAGTAGTACAGTTAGAAAACTCACTAGTGTGGTAAATAAAGTAGTACAGTTAGAAAACTCACTAGTGTGGTAAATAAAGTAGTACAGTTAGAAAACTCACTAGTGTGGTAAATAAAGTAGTACAGTTAGAAAACTCACTAGTGTGGTAAATAAAGTAGTACAGTTAGAAAACTCACTAGTGTGGTAAATAAAGTAGTACAGTTAGAAAACTCACTAGTGTGGTAAATAAAGTAGTACAGTTAGAAAACTCACTAGTGTGGTAAATAAAGTAGTACAGTTAGAAAACTCACTAGTGTGGTAAATAAAGTAGTACAGTTAGAAAACTCACTAGTGTGGTAAATAAAGTAGTACAGTTAGAAAACTCACTAGTGTGGTAAATAAAGTAGTACAGTTAGAAAACTCACTAGTGTGGTAAATAAAGTAGTACAGTTAGAAAACTCACTAGTGTGGTAAATAAAGTAGTACAGTTAGAAAACTCACTAGTGTGGTAAATAAAGTAGTACAGTTAGAAAACTCACTAGTGTGGTAAATAAAGTAGTACAGTTAGAAAACTCACTAGTGTGGTAAATAAAGTAGTACAGTTAGAAAACTCACTAGTGTGGTAAATAAAGTAGTACAGTTAGAAAACTCACTAGTGTGGTAAATAAAGTAGTACAGTTAGAAAACTCACTAGTGTGGTAAATAAAGTAGTACAGTTAGAAAACTCACTAGTGTGGTAAATAAAGTAGTACAGTTAGAAAACTCACTAGTGTGGTAAATAAAGTAGTACAGTTAGAAAACTCACTAGTGTGGTAAATAAAGTAGTACAGTTAGAAAACTCACTAGTGTGGTAAATAAAGTAGTACAGTTAGAAAACTCACTAGTGTGGTAAATAAAGTAGTACAGTTAGAAAACTCACTAGTGTGGTAAATAAAGTAGTACAGTTAGAAAACTCACTAGTGTGGTAAATAAAGTAGTACAGTTAGAAAACTCACTAGTGTGGTAAATAAAGTAGTACAGTTAGAAAACTCACTAGTGTGGTAAATAAAGTAGTACAGTTAGAAAACTCACTAGTGTGGTAAATAAAGTAGTACAGTTAGAAAACTCACTAGTGTGGTAAATAAAGTAGTACAGTTAGAAAACTCACTAGTGTGGTAAATAAAGTAGTACAGTTAGAAAACTCACTAGTGTGGTAAATAAAGTAGTACAGTTAGAAAACTCACTAGTGTGGTAAATAAAGTAGTACAGTTAGAAAACTCACTAGTGTGGTAAATAAAGTAGTACAGTTAGAAAACTCACTAGTGTGGTAAATAAAGTAGTACAGTTAGAAAACTCACTAGTGTGGTAAATAAAGTAGTACAGTTAGAAAACTCACTAGTGTGGTAAATAAAGTAGTACAGTTAGAAAACTCACTAGTGTGGTAAATAAAGTAGTAAAGTAGTACAGTTAGAAAACTCACTAGTGTGGTAAATAAAGTAGTACAGTTAGAAAACTCACTAGTGTGGTAAATAAAGTAGTACAGTTAGAAAACTCACTAGTGTGGTAAATAAAGTAGTACAGTTAGAAAACTCACTAGTGTGGTAAATAAAGTAGTACAGTTAGAAAACTCACTAGTGTGGTAAATAAAGTAGTACAGTTAGAAAACTCACTAGTGTGGTAAATAAAGTAGTACAGTTAGAAAACTCACTAGTGTGGTAAATAAAGTAGTACAGTTAGAAAACTCACTAGTGTGGTAAATAAAGTAGTACAGTTAGAAAACTCACTAGTGTGGTAAATAAAGTAGTACAGTTAGAAAACTCACTAGTGTGGTAAATAAAGTAGTACAGTTAGAAAACTCACTAGTGTGGTAAATAAATAAAGTAGTACAGTTAGAAAACTCACTAGTGTGGTAAATAAAGTAGTACAGTTAGAAAACTCACTAGTGTGGTAAATAAAGTAGTACAGTTAGAAAACTCACTAGTGTGGTAAATAAAGTAGTACAGTTAGAAAACTCACTAGTGTGGTAAATAAAGTAGTACAGTTAGAAAACTCACTAGTGTGGTAAATAAAGTAGTACAGTTAGAAAACTCACTAGTGTGGTAAATAAAGTAGTACAGTTAGAAAACTCACTAGTGTGGTAAATAAAGTAGTACAGTTAGAAAACTCACTAGTGTGGTAAATAAAGTAGTACAGTTAGAAAACTCACTAGTGTGGTAAATAAAGTAGTACAGTTAGAAAACTCACTAGTGTGGTAAATAAAGTAGTACAGTTAGAAAACTCACTAGTGTGGTAAATAAAGTAGTACAGTTAGAAAACTCACTAGTGTGGTAAATAAAGTAGTACAGTTAGAAAACTCACTAGTGTGGTAAATAAAGTAGTACAGTTAGAAAACTCACTAGTGTGGTAAATAAAGTAGTACAGTTAGAAAACTCACTAGTGTGGTAAATAAAGTAGTACAGTTAGAAAACTCACTAGTGTGGTAAATAAAGTAGTACAGTTAGAAAACTCACTAGTGTGGTAAATAAAGTAGTACAGTTAGAAAACTCACAGTTAGTACAGAGAAAACTCACTAGTGTGGTAAATAAAGTAGTACAGTTAGAAAACTCACTAGTGTGGTAAATAAAGTAGTACAGTTAGAAAACTCACTAGTGTGGTAAATAAAGTAGTACAGTTAGAAAACTCACTAGTGTGGTAAATAAAGTAGTACAGTTAGAAAACTCACTAGTGTGGTAAATAAAGTAGTACAGTTAGAAAACTCACTAGTGTGGTAAATAAAGTAGTACAGTTAGAAAACTCACTAGTGTGGTAAATAAAGTAGTACAGTTAGAAAACTCACTAGTGTGGTAAATAAAGTAGTACAGTTAGAAAACTCACTAGTGTGGTAAATAAAGTAGTACAGTTAGAAAACTCACTAGTGTGGTAAATAAAAAGTAGTACAGTTAGAAAACTCACTAGTGTGGTAAATAAAGTAGTACAGTTAGAAAACTCACTAGTGTGGTAAATAAAGTAGTACAGTTAGAAAACTCACTAGTGTGGTAAATAAAGTAGTACAGTTAGAAAACTCACTAGTGTGGTAAATAAAGTAGTACAGTTAGAAAACTCACTAGTGTGGTAAATAAAGTAGTACAGTTAGAAAACTCACTAGTGTGGTAAATAAAGTAGTACAGTTAGAAAACTCACTAGTGTGGTAAATAAAGTAGTACAGTTAGAAAACTCACTAGTGTGGTAAATAAAGTAGTAAGTTAGAAAACTCACTAGTGTGGTAAATAAAGTAGTACAGTTAGAAAACTCACTAGTGTGGTAAATAAAGTAGTACAGTTAGAAAACTCACTAGTGTGGTAAATAAAGTAGTACAGTTAGAAAACTCACTAGTGTGGTAAATAAAGTAGTACAGTTAGAAAACTCACTAGTGTGGTAAATAAAGTAGTACAGTTAGAAAACTCACTAGTGTGGTAAATAAAGTAGTACAGTTAGAAAACTCACTAGTGTGGTAAATAAAGTAGTACAGTTAGAAAACTCACTAGTGTGGTAAATAAAGTAGTACAGTTAGAAAACTCACTAGTGTGGTAAATAAAGTAGTACAGTTAGAAAACTCACTAGTGTGGTAAATAAAGTAGTACAGTTAGAAAACTCACTAGTGTGGTAAATAAAGTAGTACAGTTAGAAAACTCACTAGTGTGGTAAATAAAGTAGTACAGTTAGAAAACTCACTAATGTGGTAAATAAAGTAGTACAGTTAGAAAACTCACTAGTATGGTAAATAAAGTAGTACAGTTAGAAAACTCACTAGTGTGGTAAATAAAGTAGTACAGTTAGAAAACTCACTAGTGTGGTAAATAAAGTAGTACAGTTAGAAAACTCACTAGTGTGGTAAATAAATAAAGTAGTACAGTTAGAAAACTCACTAGTGTGGTGTGGTAAATAAAAAGTAGTACAGTTAGAAAACTCACTAGTGTGGTAAATAAAGTAGTACAGTTAGAAAACTCACTAGTGTGGTAAATAAAATAGTACAGTTAGAAAACTCACTAGTGTGGTAAATAAAGTAGTACAGTTAGAAAACTCACTAGTGTGGTAAATAAAGTAGTACAGTTAGAAAACTCACTAGTGTGGTAAATAAAGTAGTACAGTTAGAAAACTCACTAGTGTGGTAAATAAAGTAGTACAGTTAGAAAACTCACTAGTATGGTAAATAAAGTAGTACAGTTAGAAAACTCACTAGTGTGGTAAATAAAGTAGTACAGTTAGAAAACTCACTAGTGTGGTAAATAAAGTAGTACAGTTAGAAAACTCACTAGTGTGGTAAATAAAGTAGTACAGTTAGAAAACTCACTAGTGTGGTAAATAAAGTAGTACAGTTAGAAAACTCACTAGTGTGGTAAATAAAGTAGTACAGTTAGAAAACTCACAGTTAGTATGGTAAATAAAGTAGTACAGTTAGAAAACTCACTAGTGTGGTAAATAAAGTAGTACAGTTAGAAAACTCACTAGTGTGGTAAATAAAGTAGTACAGTTAGAAAACTCACTAGTGTGGTAAATAAAGTAGTACAGTTAGAAAACTCACTAGTGTGGTAAATAAAAGTAGTACAGTTAGAAAACTCACTAGTGTGGTAAATAAAGTAGTACAGTTAGAAAACTCAATAGTGTGGTAAATAAAGTAGTACAGTTAGAAAACTCACAAGTGTGGTAAATAAAGTAATACAATTAGAGAACTCACTAGTGTGGTAAATAAAGTAGTATAGTTAGAAAACTCATTAGTGTAATAAATAAAGTAGTACAGTTAGAAAACTCACTAGTGTGGTAAATAAAGTAGTACAGTTAGAAAACTCACTAGTGTGGTAAATAAAGTAGTACAGTTAGAAAACTCACTAGTGTGGTAAATAAAGTAGTACAGTTAGAAAACTCACTAGTGTGGTAAATAAAGTAGTACAGTTAGAAAACTCACTAGTGTGGTAAATAAAGTAGTACAGTTAGAAAACTCACTAGTGTGGTAAATAAAGTAGTATAGTTAGAAAACTCACTAGTGTGGTAAATAAAAAAGTACAGTTAGAAAACTCACTAGTATGGTAAATAAAGTGGTACAGTTAGAAAACTCACTAGTGTGGTAAATAAAGTAGTACAGTTAGAAAACTCACTAGTGTGGTAAAGCAAGTAGTACAGTTAGAAAACTCACTGGTGTGGTAAATAAAGTAGTACAGTTAGAAAACTCACTAGTGTGGTAAATAAAGTAGTACAGTTAGAAAACTCACTAGTGTGGTAAATAAAGTAGTACAGTTAGAAAACTCACTAGTGTGGTAAATAAAGTAGTACAGTTAGAAAACTCACTAGTGTGGTAAATAAAGTAGTACAGTTAGAAAACTCACTAGTGTGGTAAATAAAGTAGTACAGTTAGAAAACTCACTAGTGTGGTAAATAAAGTAGTACAGTTAGAAAACTCACTAGTGTGGTAAATAAAGTAGTACAGTTAGAAAACTCACTAGTGTGGTAAATAAAGTAGTACAGTTAGAAAACTCACTAGTGTGGTAAATAAAGTAGTACAGTTAGAAAACTCACTAGTGTGGTAAATAAAGTAGTACAGTTAGAAAACTCACTAGTGTGGTAAATAAAGTAGTACAGTTAGAAAACTCACTATTGTGGTAAATAAAGTAGTACAGTTAGAAAACTCACTAGTGTGGTAAATAAAGTAGTACAGTTAGAAAACTCACTAGTGTGGTAAATAAAGTAGTACAGTTAGAAAACTCACTAGTGTGGTAA
This sequence comes from Tachypleus tridentatus, assembly GCF_004210375.1. Taxonomy (NCBI): domain Eukaryota; kingdom Metazoa; phylum Arthropoda; class Merostomata; order Xiphosura; family Limulidae; genus Tachypleus; species Tachypleus tridentatus. The sequence continues at coordinate 114,672,924 of NC_134834.1, forward strand.
ATAAAGTAGTACAGTTAGAAAACTCACTAGTGTGGTAAATAAAGTAGTACAGTTAGAAAACTCACTAGTGTGGTAAATAAAGTAGTACAGTTAGAAAACTCACTAGTGTGGTAAATAAAGTAGTACAGTTAGAAAACTCACTAGTGTGGTAAATAAAGTAGTACAGTTAGAAAACTCACTAGTGTGGTAAATAAAGTTAGAAAACTCACTAGTGTGGTAAATAAAGTAGTACAGTTAGAAAACTCACTAGTGTGGTAAATAAAGTAGTACAGTTAGAAAACTCACTAGTGTGGTAAATAAAAGTAGTACAGTTAGAAAACTCACTAGTGTGGTAAATAAAGTAGTACAGTTAGAAAACTCACTAGTGTGGTAAATAAAGTAGTACAGTTAGAAAACTCACTAGTGTGGTAAATAAAGTAGTACAGTTAGAAAACTCACTAGTGTGGTAAATAAAGTAGTACAGTTAGAAAACTCACTAGTGTGGTAAATAAAGTAGTACAGTTAGAAAACTCACTAGTGTGGTAAATAAAGTAGTACAGTTAGAAAACTCACTAGTGTGGTAAATAAAGTAGTACAGTTAGAAAACTCACTAGTGTGGTAAATAAAGTAGTACAGTTAGAAAACTCACTAGTGTGGTAAATAAAGTAGTACAGTTAGAAAACTCAGTAGTGTGGTAAATAAAGTAGTACAGTTAGAAAACTCACTAGTGTGGTAAATAAAGTAGTATAGTTAGAAAACTCACTAGTGTGGTAAATAAAGTAGTACAGTTAGAAAACTCACTAGTGTGGTAAATAAAGTAGTACAGTTAGAAAACTCACTAGTGTGGTAAATAAAGTAGTACAGTTAGAAAACTCACTAGTGTGGTAAATAAAGTAGTACAGTTAGAAAACTCACTAGTGTGGTAAATAAAGTAGTACAGTTAGAAAACTCACTAGTGTGGTAAATAAAGTAGTACAGTTAGAAAACTCACTAGTGTGGTAAATAAAGTAGTACAGTTAGAAAACTCAATAGTGTGGTAAATAAAGTAGTACAGTTAGAAAACTCACTAGTGTGGTAAATAAAGTAGTACAGTTAGAAAACTCACTAGTGTGGTAAATAAAGTAGTACAGTTAGAAAACTCATTAGTGTGGTAAATAAAGTAGTACAGTTAGAAAACTCACTAGTGTGGTAAATAAAGTAGTACAGTTAGAAAACTCACTAGTGTGGTAAATAAAGTAGTATAGTAAGAAAATTCACTAGCATGGTAAATAAAGTAGTACAGTTAGAAAACTCACTTGTGTGGTAAATAAAGTAGTAGAGTTAGAAAACTCACAAGTGTGGTGAATAAAGAAGTACAGTTAGAAAACTCACTAGTGTGGTAAATAAAGTAGTATAGTTAGAAAATTCACTAGCATGGTAAATAAAGTAGTACAGTTAGAAAACTCATTAGTGTGATAAATAAAGTAGTACAGTTAGAAAACTCACTAGTGTGGTAAATAAAGTAGTATAGTTAGAAAACTCATTAGTGTAATAAATAAAGTAGTACAGTTAGAAAACTCACTAGTGTGGTAAATAAAGTAGTACTGTTAGAAAACTCACTAATATGGTAAATAAAGTAGTACAGTTAGAAAACTCACTAATGTGGTTAATATAGTAGCAAAGTCAGAGGAATCGTTTGTGTGGTAAATAAAGTGGTAAATTGATAGGATTCATTAATGTGGTAAATAAAGTGAGAGAACTCATGAAATTGTAAATTATGTAGTTAGAGGATTTATTATTGTGAATAATAAAGTAGTAATGCTAGCAGACTCCTTAATATTGTAAATAAAGTGGTAATGTTGGAGGACTCATTTATTTGGTAAATAAAGTAGTAAAATAAGAGTCCCACTGGTATGATAAATAAAGTGGTATGGTTAGAGGACTTATTAGTGTTGTGAATAAAGTAGAAAAGGTATAGGACTCATTAATATGTTAAACGAAGTAGAATAGTTACAGGACTCATTAGTGAGGGAAATAAACTAATAAAATTAGAGCACTCTTTAGTGTAGTCAATAAAGTAGTAATGTTAGAGGGCTAATTATTGTGGAAAATAAAGTAGTAACGATACAGGAGTCATAAGTGTGAGAAATATATTAATAAAGTTATAGGGTTCATTAGTGTGCTAAATAAAGTAGTAAAGTTACAATATTAATTCGTATCGTAAGTAAAGTTAGAGAACTCATTACAGTGGTAAGTAAGGTAGTAAAGTTACAATATTAATTCGTATCGTAAGTAAAGTTAGAGAACTCATTACAGTGGTAAGGTAGTAAAGTTACAATATTAATTCGTATCGTAAGTAAAGTTAGAGAACTCATTACAGTGGTAAGTAAGGTAGTAAAGTTACAGGACTCCTTAATGTCGTAAATAAAGTAGTAAAATCAGAGGACATATTAGTATGGAAAATAAAGTAGTAATGTTAGAAGACTCCTTAATATTGAAAATAAACTAGTGACATTGAAGATATGTTTAGTGTGGAAGAAAAGTAGTAAAATTAGAGATCTCATTAATATGGTAAATAAAGAAGTAAAGATAGGAGACTCATTTTTTTGGTAAATAAAGAAGTAAAGATAGGAGACTCATTTTTTTGGTAAATAAAGTAGTAAAATTAGAGGTTCCATTAGTGTGGTAAATAAAGTATTACAAAGTTAGAGGTCATACAGTGTGATAAATAAAGTAGTTAAGTTATAGGACACATTAGTGTTGTAAATAAAGTAGCACAGTTAGAAATCTCACTAGAGTGGTGAAGAAAGCAGATAAGTTAAAAACTCATTAGTGTGGTAAATAGAGTAGTTAAGTTATATGACACATTAGTGTTGTAAATAAAGTAGCACAGTTAGAAGTCTCACTAGAGTGGTGAAGAAAGCAGATAAGTTAAAAACTCATTAGTGTGGTAAATAGAGTAGTAAAGTTATATGACACATTAGTGTTGTAAATAAAGTATTAAAGTATGAGAACTCATGAGCGTATGAAATAAAGCAGTAAAGTTAGAATATTAATTCGTAAGATAAACAAAGTATTAAAGATACAGGACTCATGAGTGTAGAAATCAAGAAGTAAAGTAACAGAACACATGATTGTGGAAAGAAAGTAATAAAGTAACAGAACACATGAGTGTGGAAAGAAAGTAATAATGTAACAAAACACATGATTGTGGAAAGAAAGTAATAATGTAACAGAACACATGAGTGTGGAAAGAAAGTAATAATGTAACAGAACACATGAGTATGGAAAGAAAGTAATAATGTAACAGAACACATGAGTGTGGAAAGAAAGTAATAAAGTAACAGAACACATGATTGTGGAAAGAAAGTAATAAAGTAACAGAACACATGATTGTGGAAAGAAAGTAATAAAGTAACAGAACACATGATTGTGGAAAGAAAGTAATAATGTAACAGAACACATGATTGTGGAAAGAAAGTAATAATGTAACAGAACACATGATTGTGGGAAAGAAAGTAATAATGTAACAGAACACATGATTGTGGAAAGAAAGTAATAATGTAACAGAACACATGATTGTGGAAAGAAAGTAATAATGTAACAGAACACATGAGTGTGGAAAGAAAGTAATAATGTAACAGAACACATGAGTGTGGAAAGAAAGTAATAAAGTAACAGAACACATGATTGTGGAAAGAAAGTAATAAAGTTAACAGAACACATGATTGTGGAAAGAAAGTAATAATGTAACAGAACACATGATTGTGGAAATAAAGTAATAATGTAACAGAACACATGATTGTGGAAAGAAAGTAATAATGTAACAGAACACATGATTGTGGAAAGAAAGTAATAATGTAACAGAACACATGAGTGTGGAAAGAAAGTAATAATGTAACAGAACACATGAGTGTGGAAAGAAAGTAATAATGTAACAGAACACGTGATTGTGGAAAGAAAGTAATAAAGTAAGAAGAACACATGATTGTGGAAAGAAAGTAATAATGTAACAAGAACACATGAGTGTGGAAAGAAAGTAATAATGTAACAGAACACATGATTGTGGAAAGAAAGTAATAATGTAACATAACACATGATTGTGGAAAGAAAGTAATAATGTAACAGAACACATGAGTGTGGAAATCAAGAAGTAAAGTAACAGAACACATAAGTGTGGAAATCAAGAAGTAAAGTAACAGAACACATAAGTGTGGAAATAAAGTAGTAATGTTCCTTAATATTGTAAAAAAGTAGTTCTTAGTGTGGTAAATAAAGGAGAAAGGCTTGAGGACTCATTAGTGTTGTACAGTAGGAAAATTAAAGAACTCATGAAAGTATCAAATAAAGTACTAAAGTAAGAGGACTCATTACTGTGGTGAATAAAGTAGTAAGGGTAGAGAACTCTTTAATATTGTAAATAAAGTAGTAAAGGTCAGGACTCATTAGTCAGGTAAAGAAAGAAGGAAAGTTAGGGCACTCATTTCCATGGTAAATGAAGTTGTAAAGATGTAGGACTCATTAGTGTGGTAAATAAAGTTGTAAAAGTAGAGGACTTATTTGTGTGGGAAGTAAAGTACTAAAGTTAGAGGATTTAGAGTGTGATAAATAAAGTACTGCAGTTAGAGGACACACTAGTGTTGTAAATAAAATAGAAAACTTAGAGGACTCATTTGTGTGGAAAATAGAGGAGCAATGTTATAGGACACATTAGTGTTTTAAATAAAGTATTAAAGTTAGAGGATTCTTTAGTGTGGTGAATAATGTAGTAATATTTGAGAACTCATCAGCTTGGTAAATAAAGTAGTAAAGATAGTGGACACATTAATGTGGTAAATAGAGTTCTAAAGTTACAGGACACATTAATGTGGTAAAGAGTTCTAAAGTTACAGGGCTCATTAGTGTGGTAAATAGAGTTCTAAAGTTACAAAACACATTAATGTGGTAAATAGAGTTCTAAAGTTACAGGGCTCATTAGTGTGGTAAAGAGTTCTAAAGTTACAGGACTAATTAGTATTATAAATAAGGTAGTAAAGTTACAGGACTTAGTAGTATTATAAATAAGGTAGTAAAGTTACAGGACTAATTAGTATTATAAATAAGGTAGTAAAGTTACAGGACCAATTAGTATTATAAATAAAATAGTAAAGTTACAGGACTCATTAATGTGGTAAATAAAGTAGTAAAGTTACAGGACTCATTAATGTGGTAAATAGAGTTCTAAAGTTACAGGACACATTAATGTGGTAAATAGAGTTCTAAAGTTACAGGGCTCATTAGTGTGGTAAAGAGTTCTAAAGTTACAGGACTAATTAGTATTATAAATAAGGTAGTAAAGTTACAGGACTTAGTAGTATTATAAATAAGGTAGTAAAGTTACAGGACTAATTAGTATTATAAATAAGGTAGTAAAGTTACAGGACCAATTAGTATTATAAATAAGGTAGTAAAGTTACAGGACTCAGTAGTGTGGTAAATAAAGAAGTGTTACCATGCATAATTTCGTATGTACATAAACATATATTTATATACACAATAACTTTTTAGTTTTATAACTCATCAACAGTTAGAAAGCGTTAACTGATCAATACTGATTTTTGTAGACTATTGATGGGTATACCTGTGATTTTCAGTTTGAAAAAATGTTTAAGAAGTATTCCAAGTTCTTATAGCCATTATGAAATATATCTGAAAGTACGTGGAGCTATCATGAAACTTATTTCAAAGTATCTAGAACTATTATTGAAGTTATTTGAAAGTACCTAGAGCTATTATGAAAACTATAACGAAGTAACTAGACCTATCATGAAAGTTATTTCAATGTATCTAGACCTATCATGAAAGTTATATCAAAGTACCTAGAGCTATCATGGAGCTTATAATAATAAACATTCTAGTGCTTCAAACTCAAATCAATTTTCGTATGAATTAATTTTAATAAAGTGACAGGTGAAAAAAACAGATACACAAAAAATAGGAAAGTTCATATAAATGTGTATATATGTAATCCTAACTATATATGTATATATACATGTAACTACACCACGTTTATTTGATCCTGCATATATATATATATATAGACATATAAATACACCATGTTAATTTCATCCTAGATACATAAATAAATACACCATGTTAATATGATCCTACATATAGGTATATATAAATACACCATGTTAATTTCAACCTACATATATTTAAATACACCATGTTATTCTTCAGTACTTGAAGAGTCTTGCTGTTCATCTTCCTTGAAACACTGTTGAAGATAAGTCTCTTCCTTCATTTTACGATTTTGAACAAAAAAAACTGTTCCCAGAGAAATGATGACAAGACAGAGAAGTCCAGCAAGTCCAACAAGCTAAATTTGGTAAAGTATAATATCATTCGATGTCAACAACTACCCCTAGATTAAATGAAGATAATACTGTGTTACAACACTGATTATGTCAATAAAACATTCAATCCAGATTTAAGTAGACGTATGGTGTGATAGAAGAATGAGTTTGTCAGTAGAAAGTTTATCTTAGATTGAGGTAAAGACACTCTTTGATAGAAGAACGAGTTTGTTAGTAGAAAGTTTATCTTAGGTTGAGGTAAAGACACTATTTGATAGAAGAATGAGTTTGTCAGTAGAAAGTTTATCTTAGGTTGAGGTAAAGACACAATTTGATAGAAGAATGAGTTTGTCAGTAGAAAGTTTATCTCTGGTTGAGGTAAAGACACTCTTTGATAGAAGAACGAGTTTGTTAGTAGAAAGTTTATCTCTGGTTGAGGTAAAGACACTCTTTGATAGAAGAACGAGTTTGTTAGTAGAAAGTTTATCTCTGGTTGAGGTAAAGACACTATTTGATAGAAGAATGAGTTTGTTAGTAGAAAGTTTATCTTAGGTTGAGGTAAAGACACTATTTGATAGAAGAATGAGTTTGTCAGTAGAAAGTTTATCTCTGGTTGAGGTAAAGACACTATTTGATAGAAGAATGAGTTTGTCAGTAGAAAGTTTATCTTAGGTTGAGGTAAAGACACAATTTGATAGAAGAATGAGTTTGTTAGTAGAAAGTTTATCTCTGGTTGAGGTAAAGACACTATTTGATAGAAGAATGAGTTTGTTAGTAGAAAGTTTATCTTAGGTTGAGGTAAAGACACTATTTGATAGAAGAATGAGTTTGTCAGTAGAAAGTTTATCTCTGGTTGAGGTAAAGACACTATTTGATAGAAGAATGAGTTTGTCAGTAGAAAGTTTATCTTAGGTTGAGGTAAAGACACAATTTGATAGAAGAATGAGTTTGTCAGTAGAAAGTTTATCTCTGGTTGAGGTAAAGACACTATTTGATAGAAGAATGAGTTTGTTAGTAGAAAGTTTATCTCTGGTTGAGGTAAAGACACTATTTGATAGAAGAATGAGTTTGTCAGTAGAAAGTTTATCTCTGGTTGAGGTAAAGACACTATTTGATAGAAGAATGAGTTTGTCAGTAGAAAGTTTACCTCTGGTTGAGGTAAAGACACTATTTGATAGAAGAATGAGTTTGTTAGTAGAAAGTTTATCTTAGGTTGAGGTAAAGACACTATTTGATAGAAGAATGAGTTTGTTAGTAGAAAGTTTATCTTAGGTTGAGGTAAAGACACTATTTGATAGAAGAACGAGTTTGTCAATAGAAAGTTTATCTTAGATTGAAGTAAAGACACTATTTGATAGAAGAATGAGTTTGTTAGTAGAAAGTTTATCTTAGATTGAGGTAAAGACACTCTTTGATAGAAGAATGAGTTTGTCAGTAGAAAGTTTATCTTAGGTTGAGGTAAAGACACTATTTGATAGAAGAATGAGTTTGTTAGTAGAAAGTTTATCTTAGGTTGAGGTAAAGACACTATTTGATAGAAGAATGAGTTTGTTAGTAGAAAGTTTATCTTAGGTTGAGGTAAAGACACTCTTTGATAGAAGAATGAGTTTGTCAGTAGAAAGTTTATTTTAGATTGAAGTAAAGACACTATTTGATAGAAGAACGAGTTTGTCAATAGAAAGTTTATCTTAGATTGAGGTAAAGACACTATTTGATAGAAGAATGAGTTTGTTAGTAGAAAGTTTATCTTAGGTTGAGGTAAAGACACTCTTTGATAGAAGAATGAGTTTGTTAGTAGAAAGTTTATCTTAGATTAAGGTAAAGACACTATTTGATAGAAGAATGAGTTTGTCAGTAGAAAGTTTATTTTAGATTGAAGTAAAGACACTATTTGATAGAAGAACGAGTTTGTCAATAGAAAGTTTATCTTAGATTGAGGTAAAGACACTATTTGATAGAAGAATGAGTTTGTTAGTAGAAAGTTTATCTTAGGTTGAGGTAAAGACACTCTTTGATAGAAGAATGAGTTTGTCAGTAGAAAGTTTATTTTAGATTGAAGTAAAGACACTATTTGATAGAAGAACGAGTTTGTCAATAGAAAGTTTATCTTAGATTGAGGTAAAGACACTATTTGATAGAAGAATGAGTTTGTTAGTAGAAAGTTTATCTTAGGTTGAGGTAAAGACACTCTTTGATAGAAGAATGAGTTTGTTAGTAGAAAGTTTATCTTAGGTTGAGGTAAAGACACTCTTTGATAGAAGAATGAGTTTGTTAGTAGAAAGTTTATCTTAGGTTGAGGTAAAGACACTCTTTGATAGAAGAATGAGTTTGTTAGTAGAAAGTTTATCTTAGATTGAGGTAAAGACACTCTTTGATAGAAGAATGAGTTTGTTAGTAGAAAGTTTATCTTAGGTTGAGGTAAAGACACTATTTGATAGAAGAACGAGTTTGTCAATAGAAAGTTTATCTTAGATTGAAGTAAAGACACTATTTGATAGAAGAATGAGTTTGTCAATAGAAAGTTTATCTTAGATTGATGTAAAGAAACTATTTGATAGAAGAACGAGTTTGTCAATAGAAAGTTTATCTTAGATTGAGGTAAAGACACTATTTGATAGAAGAATGAGTTTGTTAGTAGAAAGTTTATCTTAGGTTGAGGTAAAGACACTCTTTGATAGAAGAATGAGTTTGTCAGTAGAAAGTTTATTTTAGATTGAAGTAAAGACACTATTTGATAGAAGAACGAGTTTGTCAATAGAAAGTTTATCTTAGATTGAGGTAAAGACACTATTTGATAGAAGAATGAGTTTGTTAGTAGAAAGTTTATCTTAGGTTGAGGTAAAGACACTCTTTGATAGAAGAATGAGTTTGTTAGTAGAAAGTTTATCTTAGGTTGAGGTAAAGACACTCTTTGATAGAAGAATGAGTTTGTTAGTAGAAAGTTTATCTTAGGTTGAGGTAAAGACACTATTTGATATAAGAATGAGTTTGTCAGTAGAAAGTTTATCTTAGATTAAGGTAAAGACACTCTTTGATAGAAGAATGAGTTTGTTAGTAGAAAGTTTATCTTAGGTTGAGGTAAAGACACTATTTGATAGAAGAACGAGTTTGTCAATAGAAAGTTTATCTTAGATTGAAGTAAAGACACTATTTGATAGAAGAATGAGTTTGTCAATAGAAAGTTTATCTTAGATTGATGTAAAGAAACTATTTGATAGAAGAATGAGTTTGTCAGTAGAAAGTTTATCTTAGGTTTAGATAAGATTAACATTCCTGTAGAACAGATAAACTGTTCTTATGGCAGCAGCTGTGTATATATCACTTTAAAGCATACATTATTACTGTTTTTTATTGTAAATAGAATGGTCACATATTCTAGTTGTAATGTGACAAAGAAAAAGATACAATGTAAACATCAAGTTTGGAGCTGGTTTCAGGACGATGAATATCTGAACGATGTTCTTCTCCAGTCCAGATAGTACACATATGGTAAACCATAACATTTGGGTTAAAGTCAACATGATTAATCTCAGCGCTCTTCCAGCCTTTCTCACACCTGCACCATCCATTAGCCTCCATCACACCTTTGTGGCAGCGGATGTTCTACCAAAAGTGAAATAAATCATGAAGATATTCATTACATTCTCTGCTAACTGTCTGTATTGTCAGCAAAACTAAAAATCAAATACTCACTGCCATTTGTCTACATTTAAACAGATACACACCAATCACTATCACCTAATTGTTTGCACTGTCACTACAACTAACAACCAAATACTCTGAGTTAATTGTTACTTATAGCTAGCAAATACACACATTCAGCTAACAGCATATATAACTATAGCATATACGAATTCCATTATGTAAGGTCCTTCTTTATCGACACTATACAACCATACACTGTTGGACATTCTTGTTTAATGATTTAGTACAACCATACATTGTTGGACATTCATGTTTAATGATTTTGTACAACCATAGGCTCAGAGACAGTCTTCTTTAATAATTTAGTACAACCATATACAAATGAACATTTTTGTTTAATGATTTATTACAACTATACACTGGTGGATATTAGTAAAACCATACACTGATAAACATTAGTACAATTATGCACTGTTGTAAATTATTACAGCTATATATTCTTGTTTACTGATTTAGTACAACCATACACTGATGGACATTAGTACAACAATGCACAATTGGACATTATTACACTATATATTCTTGGCCATTCTTGTTTAATGATTTAGTACAACCATACACTCTGAGACATTATTGTTTAATGATTTAATACAACCATACACTGATGGACTTTCTTGTTTATTGATTTCAAACAACCATGCACTAATGGACATTCTTCTTTAATGATTTAGTACAACCATACACTGATAAACATTAGTACAAACATGCACCATTTGACATCATTACACTATATACTCTTGGACATTCTTGTTTAATGATTCACTTGAACTATACACTCTGAGACATTCTTGTTTAATTATTTACTACAACCATACACTGATAAACATTTTGTTTAATGATTTAGTACAACCATACGCTGATAAACATTTTGTTTAATTATTTACTACAACCATACACTGATAAACATTTTGTTTAATGATTTAGTACAACCATACGCTGATAAACATTTTGTTTAATTATTTACTACAACCATACACTGATAAACATTTTGTTTAATTATTTACTACAACCATACACTGATAAACATTTTGTTTAATGATTTAGTACAACCCTACACTGATGGACATTAGTACAATCATGCACTGTTGAACATTATTAAAGCTATATATTCTTGGATCTTATTGTTTTATGATTTAGTTCAACCATACACTGATGGACTTTCTTGTTTAATGATTTATTACAACTATACCCTCTGAGATGTTGTTTAATGATTTATTAGAACCGTACACTGATTCACATTTTTGGTTAATGATTTAATACAGCTGTACAGTGTTGAACATTTTGTTTAATGATTTAGTACAACCATACACTGTTGGACATTCCTTGTTTAATGATTTAGTACAACCATACACTGTTGGACATTCCTCGTTTAATGACATAGTACAACCATACACTGTTGGACATTCCTCGTTTAATGATATAGTACAACCATACACTGTTGGACATTCTTGTTTAATGATTTAATACAGCCATACACTCTGAGACGTTCTTGTTTAATGATTTAGTACAACCATACACTGTTGGACATTCTTGTTTAATGATTTAGTACAGCCATACACTGTTGAACATTCTTGTTTAATGATATAGTACAGCCATACACTGATGGATCTTATTGTTTAATGATTTAGTACAACCATACACTGATGGACTTTGTTGTTTAATGATTTTTACGACTATACCCTCTGAGATGTTGTTTAATGATTTGTTACGACTATACCCTCTGAGATGTTGTTTAATGATTTTTACGACTATACCCTCTGAGATGTTGTTTAATGATTTGTTACGACTATACCCTCTGAGATGTTGTTTAATGATTTGTTACGACTATACCCTCTGAGATGTTGTTTAATTATTTAGTAGAACCGTACACTGATGGACATTGTTGTTTAATGATTTATTACAACTATACCCTCTGAGATGTTATTTAATGATTTATTACGACTATACCCTCTGAGATATTGTTTAATGATATATTACGATTATACCCTCTGAGATGTTGTTTAATGATTTAGTACAACCGTACACCGATAGTCAATATTAGAAGTCTATATTCTTGGACATTCTTGTTTAAGAGTTTTAAGGTTAATTAATTTTTTTCACTAATTAAAATATTGTATAAACATAAGTACAAAAACCCAAGATACGATAGTGAGACCATATAATTTAAGTTTTTGTGACTAATTATTACTATAGTATTGGATAGTAGATGTGTTACTCTATTTGTTAATGTTGCAGCTAACTGAATTGTATTTATTACAATCTTAAAATAGTTTACATACACTATAATCCATAATATATATTTTATTCTCACAGAAGATGCGATTATTCTTATAACAGTGAAGGTTTACAGAATCTAAAGAAATCCTTACCAGTGGTAATCCACTGTAACGTTTCAATGTTGGTCCAGGAATTCCAGTTTCCATCTGTTTTGTATCCTTCTCAGTAAGCTCATTGGCCAACCGCCTACAAGTATTACTAATGGGAACATATGCCTGAAAATCAAAGTTACACAATTAACTATCATGTTAATCATAGAAATATATAACTTGAAAGGTTCTATGGAAAGTGTTACATTGATATACACATATGGATGTATCGTTAGTGACTCAGTAGACATACATGACACATTCTAAATTGGCAGAGTAGGTCATACTCCAACCGCAACTTGTCCCGAAACAGTGTCTGATGTTAAATATGACGATGTCCTCAATACCCTACGATGTCCTCAATACCCTACGATGTCCTCAATACCCTAAGATGTCCTCAATACCCTGTACAGAACCAACAGACACTAAAGATCAAAATTCCTCCCTGACGACATGAGCCTTTATATCAGTGTCTGAATCAACAACGTCAGATCATCTGATCAAGTAACGTCTACATGTGGAAACAAACACACTGGGTAATATATCCTTTTCTTGACATAATATGGTCAGTTTTTTTTACAGAAATGGCAGGCAGGCCTTGGTGGTTCTAATGAAGGTTAATCCTGACTGTCTGAAGACTTAGAACGAGAGGATTTATTTTCTTTATAAGAATCCTCAACTTTAGTACATTTAATATATACAGGTTTTTGCTGAGATGGTAAAAACTTATTTTAATTAATTATTGTTTTATGTGTTAAACTGTGGTTATCGGAAAGAGCGATGTAGTGTTTCAACTTCCATTTCTCCAAGTAAGTTTGAGGTCATCACTTGGACAACATTTTAAGTTCCTCAATTAGAAATAATTGTCTTACTATGAGGAAAATGTTGCCAATGTCGATATAATTACACCACAGAATGAAACTCTTTATAATTACACCACAGAATGAAACTCTTTATAATTACACCACAGAATGAAACTCTTTATAATGACACCACAGAATGAAACTCTTTATAATTACACTACAGAATGAAACTCTTTATAATTACACCACAGAATGAACCTCTTTATAATTACACCACAGAATGAAACTCTTTATAATTACACCACAGAATGAAACTCTTTATAATTACACCACAGAATGAAACTCTTTATAATTACACCACAGAATGAACCTCTTTATAATTACACCACAGAATGAACCTCTTTATAATTACACCACAGAATGAAACTCTTTATAATTACACCACAGAATGAAACTCTTTATAATTACACCACAGAATGAACCTCTTTATAATTACACTACAGAATGAACCTCTTTATAATTACACCACAGAATGAAACTCCTCTTTATAATTACACCACAGAATGAAACTCCTCTTTATAATTACACCACAGAATGAAACACTTTATAATTACACCACAGAATGAAACTCCTCTTTATAATTACACTACAGAATGAACCTCTTTATAATTACACCACAGAATGAAACTCCTCTTTATAATTACACCACAGAATGAAACACTTTATAATTACACCACAGAATGAAACACTTTATAATTACACCACAGAATGAACCTCTTTATAATTACACTACAGAATGAAACTCTTTATAATTACACCACAGAATGAAACTCTTTATAATTACACCACAGAATGAAACTCTTTATAATTACACCACAGAATGAACCTCTTTATAATTACACCACAGAATGAAACTCTTTATAATTACACCACAGAATGAAACTCTTTATAATTACACCACAGAATGAAACTCTTTATAATTACACCACAGAATGAAACACTTTATAATTACACCACAGAATGAAACACTTTATAATTACACCACAGAATGAAACACTTTATAATTACACCACAGAATGAAACTCTTTATAATTACACCACAGAATGAAACACTTTATAATTACACCACAGAATGAAACACTTTATAATTACACCACAGAATGAAACTCTTTATAATTACACCACGGAATGAAACACTTTATAATTACACCACAGAATGAAACACTTTATAATTACACCACAGAATGAAACTCTTTATAATTACACCACAGAATGAAACTCTTTATAATTACACCACAGAATGAAACACTTTATAATTACACCACAGAATGAAACTCTTTATAATTACACCACAGAATGAAACTCTTTATAATTACACCACAGAATGAAACTCTTTATCGTGGGAGAATTCCATATAAGTTTGGTTATCTTGAAATGTTTCTCGATAACGGTACTAACTCGTAATCTTTGAGAAAAGCTGCTTTGATCTTATCATAATCCATACGGTAGGAAACCTTCTCAAAATGTTGTAAATATTTATCAACTTCATTATCATTGAATGGTGGTACTTTAATATATCAATTATGATCAAACTTGTTATTTTGCCTTGTTCTATCGGAGTTCAGTCTAATCCCCATTTCTTTCAGCTTAATTTCCTTCTTGGCTTCAATACGGATCTGTTCGGTCACAAGACGTTTGTTTCAGCTTCTACACGCGCTTTTCAAGTTCGGGTTGTTTAAGTTTTAGCTAAACTTATCTTTGTCACCTAACCCTAGTCGAGTCATTTTCTCAACGCTTCTTCACGCAATAATATGTTTGTAAGATATCTTTTCTCATTGTGCATGTGTATATTGACATACCGGATCACTCCTGATAGATATATATAGATATACCTAACTTTCATGTATGCCACGTCACAACGCACTTAATTTCTAGAAATAGGAGGCGTCATAACAGCTAACATGAATTTATCCCGAAGGAATATTTCAATTAATGTCTGCCAATTACAATTTTAATGACGAGGGTGATAGGAAGCCATGATGGTGCGTGTGTGTATGTGTGCGTTATGTGAAACCTTTCAAGTGTGTTAAGTATTGATACAATAAGCCTATTCACGGCAGGTTCAATCCGACACCTTACCAAGCTCCCTAACAAAACTCTCACGGTGTACAAACAAAATTAAGCCCAGAGGTTTCTTCTACACCCGTTTGGTTTAAACCTTTTCACCAAGAAAAACCAAAGTTTCTGACCATTCGGGTTGTCTTTTAGGATCCAAACTCTCTTTGATATTTGAAAGATCTAAAGCCAAAATTTCTGCCACAGTTTGTAATGGATTATAATGGAGTATAAAGTAAAGACATGGTGTTGGATCACTTAGACCGGAGCCAAGTGCATGAAATGTATTATAAAAGTAAAAATATAGGTTCATTTTAAACTTCAATCATTTACAAACTGAAACCATTTCTATTACTTCAACAAACAAACAAACCTCTTTAATCAACGGATACTATAAATTAAGAAACAACAAATATTTTTCCAATTGCATTGTATACGTTTCATTTTATACTTTAAGCAGATCGACTTAAAACAGTGTTAGGTTATAGTTTTATTGGTAAGCATGACGACACATTGTTAGAACGTACTGTCACCAGCTTTCTTATATATTAATATTGTTAATCTAAGTGATTTTTACCAATTATTAATTCCATGAATGATCTTAAGTTTGATTGGCCCACAAAGAAGACGTTTGACTCCTCGACTGTATATTTTGCCTCTTTGTTGGTCAAGTTTCTTTGAGTTAGCTAGGAACCACGATGAGTGAGGTGGTAGTAATTACCCCGTTATTTATGAATGGTTATATGCTACTGTAATCTGGTAGTTATGTATATACATATATGAACCAGTGGTAATATATACAAAACGTTGATCATCTGGTAGTAATAACTTACAATATCCGGATGGTTTCCTTCTGATTTGGATATACATTCTGGAACTTTTTCACAGAGTCTTGAATTCTCATCAAAGAAGTTCCTGTAGCCGCTATACTTGTTTACACAGTCAACCGGATGACACTCATCCAAAGGATCTTCATCATCACTTTTGCAGTCGTATATTTCAACGAATTTCAAATAATCTAATCATATTGAAATAACCGATAGATTAACACTGACTTCAGTGCAATGTCAACAACGCTTCTCTAACTTAATCCGATGATTTTACTAATATTTTTAAGAAATTAGTCTATTACAACTTATTTGTGTTGATCTAGTTGACTTCACAAAGTTATTTCACTAAATATTCAGTAATACTACAAATCTAAAACACTTAACACTGGACAACTAATCTAGATTCAAGAAACAACACAAACCATAATTTGTCCATAGACTGAAAGACACTAATAGTTTCTTTGTTGTTGTTTTACAATTTTGCGCAAAGCTACACGAGGGCTATCTGCGCTAGCTGTCTCTAATTTAGCAGTGTAAAACTAGAGGGAAGGCAGCTAGTCATCACCACCCACCGCCAACTCTTGGGCTATTTTTTTTACTTAAAAATAGTGGGATTGATCGTAACTTTATAACGTCCCCACGGCTGAAAGGGCGAGCATTTTGATGTGACGGGAATTTGAACCCGCGACCTTCAGATTATGAGTCGAATGTCTTAACCACCTGGCCATGCCATGCCCCATAAATATTGTATCAAAAACCTGTTGAGATGAAACATATTTATGTGTGCCAAACAGGATATGTATCATAATTTGGATTTCCTTTTTGATGTATTTCCTATATTTGTTCGTGTAATTGTACCCTAAACAAATTTAATATTTCTATCCGAAAGGTTTGATCTCTGAAGAATTTACAGCTAAAGATCCCTGAGATCTGCTTATCAAATGCCAAAATTTTCTCTTGACAAATAATATGTTTTGGGTACAATAGGTGTGAAATTTTTCTATACCAATATTTCTCTAGGTGTCAAATCTTTCTATACCAATATTTCCCTAGGTGTGAAATTTTTCTATACCAATATTTCCCTAGGTGTAATATTTTTCTATATCAATATTTCTCTAGGTGTGAAATCTTTCTATACCAATATTTCTCTAGGTGTGAAATCTTTCTATATCAATATTTCTCTAGGTGTGAAATCTTTCTATACCAATATTTCTCTAGGTGTGAAATCTTTCTATACCAATATTTCTCTAGGTGTGAAATTTTTCTATATCAATATTTCTCTAGGTGTGAAATCTTTCTATACCAATATTTCTCTAGGTGTGAAATCTTTCTATACCAATATTTCTCTAGGTGTGAAATATTTCTATACCAATATTTCTCTAGGTGTGGAATCTTTCTATACCAATATTTCCCAGGATAAACAATTAAAAATGATTTCTGCCCTTTGCATTCTACAACATACTGACTGTCATCATGGATTGATGCGAAAATGTTTCACTTTATCCATTCATCAGTTAGTAGTTTATATATATATAAACAGAACCATAAGGATTAGTACAAATCCTTTCCCCAAATTTGTACTCACGTATTAAAGAAAACTTCCTTACCTTACAATCATTATAACAGGATGTTTAAACCTTGAACATATTATTAAACAAAACTTCCTTACCTTACAATCATTATAACAGGATGTATAAACCTTGAACTTATTATTAAATAAAACTTCCTTACCTTACAATCATTATAACAGGATGTATAAACCTTGAACTTATTATTAAATAAAACTTCCTTACCTTACAATCATTATAACAGGATGTATAAACCTTGAACTTATTATTAAATAAAACTTCCTTACCTTACAATCATTATAACAGGATGTATAAACCTTGAACTTATTATTAAACAAAACTTCCTTACCTTACAATCATTATAACAGGATGTATAAACCTTGAACTTATTATTAAATAAAACTTCCTTACCTTACAATCATTATAACAGGATGTATAAACCTTAAACTTATTATTAAATAAAACTTCCTTACCTTACAATCATTATAACAGGATGTATAAACCTTGAACTTATTATTAAACAAAACTTCCTTACCTTACAATCATTATAACAGGATGTATAAACCTTAAACTTATTATTAAATAAAACTTCCTTACCTTACAATCATTATAACAGGATGTATAAACCTTGAACTTATTATTAAATAAAACTTCCTTACCTTACAATCATTATAACAGGATGTATAAACCTTGAACTTATTATTAAACAAAACTTCCTTACCTTACAATCATTATAACAGGATGTATAAACCTTGAACTTATTATTAAATAAAACTTCCTTACCTTACAATCATTATAACAGGATGTATAAACCTTGAACTTATTATTAAACAAAACTTCCTTACCTTACAATCATTATAACAGGATGTATAAACCTTGAACTTATTATTAAATAAAACTTCCTTACCTTACAATCATTATAACAGGATGTATAAACCTTGAACTTATTATTAAATAAAACTTCCTTACCTTACAATCATTATAACAGGATGTATAAACCTTGAACTTATTATTAAACAAAACTTCCTTACCTTACAATCATTATAACAGGATGTATAAACCTTGAACTTATTATTAAACAAAACTTCCTTACCTTACAATCATTATAACAGGATGTATAAACCTTGAACTTATTATTAAACAAAACTTCCTTACCTTACAATCATTATAACAGGATGTATAAACCTTGAACTTATTATTAAATAAAACTTCCTTACCTTACAATCATTATAACAGGATGTATAAACCTTGAACTTATTATTAAATAAAACTTCCTTACCTTACAATCATTATAACAGGATGTATAAACCTTGAACTTATTATTAAATAAAACTTCCTTACCTTACAATCATTATAACAGGATGTATAAACCTTGAACTTATTATTAAATAAAACTTCCTTACCTTACAATCATTATAACAGGATGTATAAACCTTGAACTTATTATTAAATAAAACTTCCTTACCTTACAATCATTATAACAGGATGTATAAACCTTGAACTTATTATTAAATAAAACTTCCTTACCTTACAATCATTATAACAGGATGTATAAACCTTGAACTTATTATTAAATAAAACTTCCTTACCTTACAATCATTATAACAGGATGTATAAACCTTGAACTTATTATTAAATAAAACTTCCTTACCTTACAATCATTATAACAGGATGTATAAACCTTGAACTTATTATTAAATAAAACTTCCTTACCTTACAATCATTATAACAGGATGTATAAACCTTGAACTTATTATTAAATAAAACTTCCTTACCTTACAATCATTATAACAGGATGTATAAACCTTGAACTTATTATTAAATAAAACTTCCTTACCTTACAATCATTATAACAGGATGTATAAACCTTGAACTTATTATTAAATAAAACTTCCTTACCTTACAATCATTATAACAGGATGTATAAACCTTGAACTTATTATTAAATAAAACTTCCTTACCTTACAATCATTATAACAGGATGTATAAACCTTGAACTTATTATTAAATAAAACTTCCTTACCTTACAATCATTATAACAGGATGTATAAACCTTGAACTTATTATTAAATAAAACTTCCTTACCTTACAATCATTATAACAGGATGTATAAACCTTGAACTTATTATTAAATAAAACTTCCTTACCTTACAATCATTATAACAGGATGTATAAACCTTGAACTTATTATTAAATAAAACTTCCTTACCTTACAATCATTATAACAGGATGTATAAACCTTGAACTTATTATTAAATAAAACTTCCTTACCTTACAATCATTATAACAGGATGTATAAACCTTGAACTTATTATTAAATAAAACTTCCTTACCTTACAATCATTATAACAGGATGTATAAACCTTGAACTTATTATTAAATAAAACTTCCTTACCTTACAATCATTATAACAGGATGTATAAACCTTGAACTTATTATTAAATAAAACTTCCTTACCTTACAATCATTATAACAGGATGTATAAACCTTGAACTTATTATTAAATAAAACTTCCTTACCTTACAATCATTATAACAGGATGTATAAACCTTGAACTTATTATTAAATAAAACTTCCTTACCTTACAATCATTATAACAGGATGTATAAACCTTGAACTTATTATTAAATAAAACTTCCTTACCTTACAATCATTATAACAGGATGTATAAACCTTGAACTTATTATTAAATAAAACTTCCTTACCTTACAATCATTATAACAGGATGTATAAACCTTGAACTTATTATTAAATAAAACTTCCTTACCTTACAATCATTATAACAGGATGTATAAACCTTGAACTTATTATTAAATAAAACTTCCTTACCTTACAATCATTATAACAGGATGTATAAACCTTGAACTTATTATTAAATAAAACTTCCTTACCTTACAATCATTATAACAGGATGTATAAACCTTGAACTTATTATTAAATAAAACTTCCTTACCTTACAATCATTATAACAGGATGTATAAACCTTGAACTTATTATTAAATAAAACTTCCTTACCTTACAATCATTATAACAGGATGTATAAACCTTGAACTTATTATTAAATAAAACTTCCTTACCTTACAATCATTATAACAGGATGTATAAACCTTGAACTTATTATTAAATAAAACTTCCTTACCTTACAATCATTATAACAGGATGTATAAACCTTGAACTTATTATTAAATAAAACTTCCTTACCTTACAATCATTATAACAGGATGTATAAACCTTGAACTTATTATTAAATAAAACTTCCTTACCTTACAATCATTATAACAGGATGTATAAACCTTGAACTTATTATTAAATAAAACTTCCTTACCTTACAATCATTATAACAGGATGTATAAACCTTGAACTTATTATTAAATAAAACTTCCTTACCTTACAATCATTATAACAGGATGTATAAACCTTGAACTTATTATTAAATAAAACTTCCTTACCTTACAATCATTATAACAGGATGTATAAACCTTGAACTTATTATTAAATAAAACTTCCTTACCTTACAATCATTATAACAGGATGTATAAACCTTGAACTTATTATTAAATAAAACTTCCTTACCTTACAATCATTATAACAGGATGTATAAACCTTGAACTTATTATTAAATAAAACTTCCTTACCTTACAATCATTATAACAGGATGTATAAACCTTGAACTTATTATTAAATAAAACTTCCTTACCTTACAATCATTATAACAGGATGTATAAACCTTGAACTTATTATTAAATAAAACTTCCTTACCTTACAATCATTATAACAGGATGTATAAACCTTGAACTTATTATTAAATAAAACTTCCTTACCTTACAATCATTATAACAGGATGTATAAACCTTGAACTTATTATTAAATAAAACTTCCTTACCTTACAATCATTATAACAGGATGTATAAACCTTGAACTTATTATTAAATAAAACTTCCTTACCTTACAATCATTATAACAGGATGTATAAACCTTGAACTTATTATTAAATAAAACTTCCTTACCTTACAATCATTATAACAGGATGTATAAACCTTGAACTTATTATTAAATAAAACTTCCTTACCTTACAATCATTATAACAGGATGTATAAACCTTGAACTTATTATTAAATAAAACTTCCTTACCTTACAATCATTATAACAGGATGTATAAACCTTGAACTTATTATTAAATAAAACTTCCTTACCTTACAATCATTATAACAGGATGTATAAACCTTGAACTTATTATTAAATAAAACTTCCTTACCTTACAATCATTATAACAGGATGTATAAACCTTGAACTTATTATTAAATAAAACTTCCTTACCTTACAATCATTATAACAGGATGTATAAACCTTGAACTTATTATTAAATAAAACTTCCTTACCTTACAATCATTATAACAGGATGTATAAACCTTGAACTTATTATTAAATAAAACTTCCTTACCTTACAATCATTATAACAGGATGTATAAACCTTGAACTTATTATTAAATAAAACTTCCTTACCTTACAATCATTATAACAGGATGTATTGAATTATTATTAAATAAAACTTCCTTACCTTACAATCATTATAACAGGATGTATAAACCTTGAACTTATTATTAAATAAAACTTCCTTACCTTACAATCATTATAACAGGATGTATAAACCTTGAACTTATTATTAAATAAAACTTCCTTACCTTACAATCATTATAACAGGATGTATAAACCTTGAACTTATTATTAAATAAAACTTCCTTACCTTACAATCATTATAACAGGATGTATAAACCTTGAACTTATTATTAAATAAAACTTCCTTACCTTACAATCATTATAACAGGATGTATAAACCTTGAACTTATTATTAAATAAAACTTCCTTACCTTACAATCATTATAACAGGATGTATAAACCTTGAACTTATTATTAAATAAAACTTCCTTACCTTACAATCATTATAACAGGATGTATAAACCTTGAACTTATTATTAAATAAAACTTCCTTACCTTACAATCATTATAACAGGATGTATAAACCTTGAACTTATTATTAAATAAAACTTCCTTACCTTACAATCATTATAACAGGATGTATAAACCTTGAACTTATTATTAAACAAAACTTCCTTACCTTACAATCATTATATGTTATTAAATTAAAACTTCCTTACCTTACAATCATTATAACAGGATGTATAAACCTTGAACTTATTATTAAATAAAACTTCCTTACCTTACAATCATTATAACAGGATGTATAAACCTTGAACTTATTATTAAATAAAACTTCCTTACCTTACAATCATTATAACAGGATGTATAAACCTTGAACTTATTATTAAATAAAACTTCCTTACCTTACAATCATTATAACAGGATGTATAAACCTTGAACTTATTATTAAATAAAACTTCCTTACCTTACAATCATTATAACAGGATGTATAAACCTTGAACTTATTATTAAATAAAACTTCCTTACCTTACAATCATTATAACAGGATGTATAAACCTTGAACTTATTATTAAATAAAACTTCCTTACCTTACAATCATTATAACAGGATGTATAAACCTTGAACTTATTATTAAATAAAACTTCCTTACCTTACAATCATTATAACAGGATGTATAAACCTTGAACTTATTATTAAATAAAACTTCCTTACCTTACAATCATTATAACAGGATGTATAAACCTTAAAACTTATTATTAAATAAAACTTCCTTACCTTACAATCATTATAACAGGATGTATAAACCTTGAACTTATTATTAAATAAAACTTCCTTACCTTACAATCATTATAACAGGATGTATAAACCTTGAACTTATTATTAAATAAAACTTCCTTACCTTACAATCATTATAACAGGATGTATAAACCTTGAACTTATTATTAAATAAAACTTCCTTACCTTACAATCATTATAACAGGATGTATAAACCTTGAACTTATTATTAAATAAAACTTCCTTACCTTACAATCATTATAACAGGATGTATAAACCTTGAACTTAAAATTACCTTACAATCATTATAACAGGATGTATAAACCTTGAACTTATTATTAAATAAAACTTCCTTACCTTACAATCATTATAACAGGATGTATAAACCTTGAACTTATTATTAAATAAAACTTCCTTACCTTACAATCATTATAACAGGATGTATAAACCTTGAACT
Organism: Tachypleus tridentatus; assembly: GCF_004210375.1. Taxonomy (NCBI): domain Eukaryota; kingdom Metazoa; phylum Arthropoda; class Merostomata; order Xiphosura; family Limulidae; genus Tachypleus; species Tachypleus tridentatus. The sequence goes on from NC_134834.1 coordinate 114,696,779, forward strand.
TATTATTAAATAAAACTTCCTTACCTTACAATCATTATAACAGGATGTATAAACCTTGAACTTATTATTAAATAAAACTTCCTTACCTTACAATCATTATAACAGGATGTATAAACCTTGAACTTATTATTAAATAAAACTTCCTTACCTTACAATCATTATAACAGGATGTATAAACCTTGAACTTATTATTAAATAAAACTTCCTTACCTTACAATCATTATAACAGGATGTATAAACCTTGAACTTATTATTAAATAAAACTTCCTTACCTTACAATCATTATAACAGGATGTATAAACCTTGAACTTATTATTAAATAAAACTTCCTTACCTTACAATCATTATAACAGGATGTATAAACCTTGAACTTATTATTAAATAAAACTTCCTTACCTTACAATCATTATAACAGGATGTATAAACCTTGAACTTATTATTAAATAAAACTTCCTTACCTTACAATCATTATAACAGGATGTATAAACCTTGAACTTATTATTAAATAAAACTTCCTTACCTTACAATCATTATAACAGGATGTATAAACCTTGAACTTATTATTAAATAAAACTTCCTTACCTTACAATCATTATAACAGGATGTATAAACCTTGAACTTATTATTAAATAAAACTTCCTTACCTTACAATCATTATAACAGGATGTATAAACCTTGAACTTATTATTAAATAAAACTTCCTTACCTTACAATCATTATAACAGGATGTATAAACCTTGAACTTATTATTAAATAAAACTTCCTTACCTTACAATCATTATAACAGGATGTATAAACCTTGAACTTATTATTAAATAAAACTTCCTTACCTTACAATCATTATAACAGGATGTATAAACCTTGAACTTATTATTAAATAAAACTTCCTTACCTTACAATCATTATAACAGGATGTATAAACCTTGAACTTATTATTAAATAAAACTTCCTTACCTTACAATCATTATAACAGGATGTATAAACCTTGAACTTATTATTAAATAAAACTTCCTTACCTTACAATCATTATAACAGGATGTATAAACCTTGAACTTATTATTAAATAAAACTTCCTTACCTTACAATCATTATAACAGGATGTATAAACCTTGAACTTATTATTAAATAAAACTTCCTTACCTTACAATCATTATAACAGGATGTATAAACCTTGAACTTATTATTAAATAAAACTTCCTTACCTTACAATCATTATAACAGGATGTATAAACCTTGAACTTATTATTAAATAAAACTTCCTTACCTTACAATCATTATAACAGGATGTATAAACCTTGAACTTATTATTAAATAAAACTTCCTTACCTTACAATCATTATAACAGGATGTATAAACCTTGAACTTATTATTAAATAAAACTTCCTTACCTTACAATCATTATAACAGGATGTATAAACCTTGAACTTATTATTAAATAAAACTTCCTTACCTTACAATCATTATAACAGGATGTATAAACCTTGAACTTATTATTAAATAAAACTTCCTTACCTTACAATCATTATAACAGGATGTATAAACCTTGAACTTATTATTAAATAAAACTTCCTTACCTTACAATCATTATAACAGGATGTATAAACCTTGAACTTATTATTAAATAAAACTTCCTTACCTTACAATCATTATAACAGGATGTATAAACCTTGAACTTATTATTAAATAAAACTTCCTTACCTTACAATCATTATAACAGGATGTATAAACCTTGAACTTATTATTAAATAAAACTTCCTTACCTTACAATCATTATAACAGGATGTATAAACCTTGAACTTATTATTAAATAAAACTTCCTTACCTTACAATCATTATAACAGGATGTATAAACCTTGAACTTATTATTAAATAAAAACTTCATTATAACTTACCTTACAATCATTATAACAGGATGTATAAACCTTGAACTTATTATTAAATAAAACTTCCTTACCTTACAATCATTATAACAGGATGTATAAACCTTGAACTTATTATTAAATAAAACTTCCTTACCTTACAATCATTATAACAGGATGTATAAACCTTGAACTTATTATTAAATAAAACTTCCTTACCTTACAATCATTATAACAGGATGTATAAACCTTGAACTTATTATTAAATAAAACTTCCTTACCTTACAATCATTATAACAGGATGTATAAACCTTGAACTTATTATTAAATAAAACTTCCTTACCTTACAATCATTATAACAGGATGTATAAACCTTGAACTTATTATTAAATAAAACTTCCTTACCTTACAATCATTATAACAGGATGTATAAACCTTGAACTTATTATTAAATAAAACTTCCTTACCTTACAATCATTATAACAGGATGTATAAACCTTGAACTTATTATTAAATAAAACTTCCTTACCTTACAATCATTATAACAGGATGTATAAACCTTGAACTTATTATTAAATAAAACTTCCTTACCTTACAATCATTATAACAGGATGTATAAACCTTGAACTTATTATTAAATAAAACTTCCTTACCTTACAATCATTATAACAGGATGTATAAACCTTGAACTTATTATTAAATAAAACTTCCTTACCTTACAATCATTATAACAGGATGTATAAACCTTGAACTTATTATTAAATAAAACTTCCTTACCTTACAATCATTATAACAGGATGTATAAACCTTGAACTTATTATTAAATAAAACTTCCTTACCTTACAATCATTATAACAGGATGTATAAACCTTGAACTTATTATTAAATAAAACTTCCTTACCTTACAATCATTATAACAGGATGTATAAACCTTGAACTTATTATTAAATAAAACTTCCTTACCTTACAATCATTATAACAGGATGTATAAACCTTGAACTTATTATTAAATAAAACTTCCTTACCTTACAATCATTATAACAGGATGTATAAACCTTGAACTTATTATTAAATAAAACTTCCTTACCTTACAATCATTATAACAGGATGTATAAACCTTGAACTTATTATTAAATAAAACTTCCTTACCTTACAATCATTATAACAGGATGTATAAACCTTGAACTTATTATTAAATAAAACTTCCTTACCTTACAATCATTATAACAGGATGTATAAACCTTGAACTTATTATTAAATAAAACTTCCTTACCTTACAATCATTATAACAGGATGTATAAACCTTGAACTTATTATTAAATAAAACTTCCTTACCTTACAATCATTATAACAGGATGTATAAACCTTGAACTTATTATTAAACCTTACAATCATTAAACTTAAACCTTACCTTACAATCATTATAACAGGATGTATAAACCTTGAACTTATTATTAAATAAAACTTCCTTACCTTACAATCATTATAACAGGATGTATAAACCTTGAACTTATTATTAAATAAAACTTCCTTACCTTACAATCATTATAACAGGATGTATAAACCTTGAACTTATTATTAAATCAAAACTTCCTTACCTTACAATCATTATAACAGGATGTATAAACCTTGAACTTATTATTAAATAAAACTTCCTTACCTTACAATCATTATAACAGGATGTATAAACCTTGAACTTATTATTAAATAAAACTTCCTTACCTTACAATCATTATAACAGGATGTATAAACCTTGAACTTATTATTAAATAAAACTTCCTTACCTTACAATCATTATAACAGGATGTATAAACCTTGAACTTATTATTAAATAAAACTTCCTTACCTTACAATCATTATAACAGGATGTATAAACCTTGAACTTATTATTAAATAAAACTTCCTTACCTTACAATCATTATAACAGGATGTATAAACCTTGAACTTATTATTAAATAAAACTTCCTTACCTTACAATCATTATAACAGGATGTATAAACCTTGAACTTATTATTAAATAAAACTTCCTTACCTTACAATCATTATAACAGGATGTATAAACCTTGAACTTATTATTAAATAAAACTTCCTTACCTTACAATCATTATAACAGGATGTATAAACCTTGAACTTATTATTAAATAAAACTTCCTTACCTTACAATCATTATAACAGGATGTATAAACCTTGAACTTATTATTAAATAAAACTTCCTTACCTTACAATCATTATAACAGGATGTATAAACCTTGAACTTATTATTAAATAAAACTTCCTTACCTTACAATCATTATAACAGGATGTATAAACCTTGAACTTATTATTAAATAAAACTTCCTTACCTTACAATCATTATAACAGGATGTATAAACCTTGAACTTATTATTAAATAAAACTTCCTTACCTTACAATCATTATAACAGGATGTATAAACCTTGAACTTATTATTAAATAAAACTTCCTTACCTTACAATCATTATAACAGGATGTATAAACCTTGAACTTATTATTAAATAAAACTTCCTTACCTTACAATCATTATAACAGGATGTATAAACCTTGAACTTATTATTAAATAAAACTTCCTTACCTTACAATCATTATAACAGGATGTATAAACCTTGAACTTATTATTAAATAAAACTTCCTTACCTTACAATCATTATAACAGGATGTATAAACCTTGAACTTATTATTAAATAAAACTTCCTTACCTTACAATCATTATAACAGGATGTATAAACCTTGAACTTATTATTAAATAAAACTTCCTTACCTTACAATCATTATAACAGGATGTATAAACCTTGAACTTATTATTAAATAAAACTTCCTTACCTTACAATCATTATAACAGGATGTATAAACCTTGAACTTATTATTAAATAAAACTTCCTTACCTTACAATCATTATAACAGGATGTATAAACCTTGAACTTATTATTAAATAAAACTTCCTTACCTTACAATCATTATAACAGGATGTATAAACCTTGAACTTATTATTAAATAAAACTTCCTTACCTTACAATCATTATAACAGGATGTATAAACCTTGAACTTATTATTAAATAAAACTTCCTTACCTTACAATCATTATAACAGGATGTATAAACCTTGAACTTATTATTAAATAAAACTTCCTTACCTTACAATCATTATAACAGGATGTATAAACCTTGAACTTATTATTAAATAAAACTTCCTTACCTTACAATCATTATAACAGGATGTATAAACCTTGAACTTATTATTAAATAAAACTTCCTTACCTTACAATCATTATAACAGGATGTATAAACCTTGAACTTATTATTAAATAAAAACTTCCTTACCTTACAATCATTATAACAGGATGTATAAACCTTGAACTTATTATTAAATAAAACTTCCTTACCTTACAATCATTATAACAGGATGTATAAACCTTGAACTTATTATTAAATAAAACTTCCTTACCTTACAATCATTATAACAGGATGTATAAACCTTGAACTTATTATTAAATAAAACTTCCTTACCTTACAATCATTATAACAGGATGTATAAACCTTGAACTTATTATTAAATAAAACTTCCTTACCTTACAATCATTATAACAGGATGTATAAACCTTGAACTTATTATTAAATAAAACTTCCTTACCTTACAATCATTATAACAGGATGTATAAACCTTGAACTTATTATTATAAAACTTCCTTACCTTACAATCATTATAACAGGATGTATAAACCTTGAACTTATTATTAAATAAAACTTCCTTACCTTACAATCATTATAACAGGATGTATAAACCTTGAACTTATTATTAAATAAAACTTCCTTACCTTACAATCATTATAACAGGATGTATAAACCTTGAACTTATTATTAAATAAAACTTCCTTACCTTACAATCATTATAACAGGATGTATAAACCTTGAACTTATTATTAAATAAAACTTCCTTACCTTACAATCATTATAACAGGATGTATAAACCTTGAACTTATTATTAAATAAAACTTCCTTACCTTACAATCATTATAACAGGATGTATAAACCTTGAACTTATTATTAAATAAAACTTCCTTACCTTACAATCATTATAACAGGATGTATAAACCTTGAACTTATTATTAAATAAAACTTCCTTACCTTACAATCATTATAACAGGATGTATAAACCTTGAACTTATTATTAAATAAAACTTCCTTACCTTACAATCATTATAACAGGATGTATAAACCTTGAACTTATTATTAAATAAAACTTCCTTACCTTACAATCATTATAACAGGATGTATAAACCTTGAACTTATTATTAAATAAAACTTCCTTACCTTACAATCATTATAACAGGATGTATAAACCTTGAACTTATTATTAAATAAAACTTCCTTACCTTACAATCATTATAACAGGATGTATAAACCTTGAACTTATTATTAAATAAAACTTCCTTACCTTACAATCATTATAACAGGATGTATAAACCTTGAACTTATTATTAAATAAAACTTCCTTACCTTACAATCATTATAACAGGATGTATAAACCTTGAACTTATTATTAAATAAAACTTCCTTACCTTACAATCATTATAACAGGATGTATAAACCTTGAACTTGAAAACTTCCTTACCTTACAATCATTATAACAGGATGTATAAACCTTGAACTTATTATTAAACAAAACTTCCTTACCTTACAATCATTATAACAGGATGTATAAACCTTGAACTTATTATTAAATAAAACTTCCTTACCTTACAATCATTATAACAGGATGTATAAACCTTGAACTTATTATTAAATAAAACTTCCTTACCTTACAATCATTATAACAGGATGTATAAACCTTGAACTTATTATTAAAGAAAACTTCCTTACCTTACAATCATTATAACAGGATGTATAAACCTTGAACTTATTATTAAATAAAACTTCCTTACCTTACAATCATTATAACAGGATGTATAAACCTTGAACTTATTATTAAATAAAACTTCCTTACCTTACAATCATTATAACAGGATGTATAAACCTTGAACTTATTATTAAATAAAACTTCCTTACCTTACAATCATTATAACAGGATGTATAAACCTTGAACTTATTATTAAATAAAACTTCCTTACCTTACAATCATTATAACAGGATGTATAAACCTTGAACTTATTATTAAATAAAACTTCCTTACCTTACAATCATTATAACAGGATGTATAAACCTTGAACTTATTATTAAATAAAACTTCCTTACCTTACAATCATTATAACAGGATGTATAAACCTTGAACTTATTATTAAATAAAACTTCCTTACCTTACAATCATTATAACAGGATGTATAAACCTTGAACTTATTATTAAATAAAACTTCCTTACCTTACAATCATTATAACAGGATGTATAAACCTTGAACTTATTATTAAATAAAACTTCCTTACCTTACAATCATTATAACAGGATGTATAAACCTTGAACTTATTATTAAATAAAACTTCCTTACCTTACAATCATTATAACAGGATGTATAAACCTTGAACTTATTATTAAATAAAACTTCCTTACCTTACAATCATTATAACAGGATGTATAAACCTTGAACTTATTATTAAATAAAACTTCCTTACCTTACAATCATTATAACAGGATGTATAAACCTTGAACTTATTATTAAACAAAACTTCCTTACCTTACAATCATTATAACAGGATGTATAAAAAACTTATTATTAAATAAAACTTCCTTACCATACAATCATTATAACAGGATGTATAAACCTTGAACTTATTATTAAATAAAACTTCCTTACCTTACAATCATTATAACAGGATGTATAAACCTTGAACTTATTATTAAATAAAACTTCCTTACCTTACAATCATTATAACAGGATGTATAAACCTTGAACTTATTATTAAATAAAACTTCCTTACCTTACAATCATTATAACAGGATGTATAAACCTTGAACTTATTATTAAATAAAACTTCCTTACCTTACAATCATTATAACAGGATGTATAAACCTTGAACTTATTATTAAATAAAACTTCCTTACCTTACAATCATTATAACAGGATGTATTGAATTATTAAATAAAACTTCCTTACCTTACAATCATTATAACAGGATGTATAAACCTTGAACTTATTATTAAATAAAACTTCCTTACCTTACAATCATTATAACAGGATGTATAAACCTTGAACTTATTATTAAATAAAACTTCCTTACCTTACAATCATTATAACAGGATGTATAAACCTTGAACTTATTATTAAACAAAACTTCCTTACCTTACAATCATTATAACAGGATGTATAAACCTTGAACTTATTATTAAATAAAACTTCCTTACCTTACAATCATTATAACAGGATGTATAAACCTTGAACTTATTATTAAATAAAACTTCCTTACCTTACAATCATTATAACAGGATGTATAAACCTTGAACTTATTATTAAACAAAACTTCCTTACCTTACAATCATTATAACAGGATGTATAAACCTTGAACTTATTATTAAATAAAACTTCCTTACCTTACAATCATTATAACAGGATGTATAAACCTTGAACTTATTATTAAATAAAACTTCCTTACCTTACAATCATTATAACAGGATGTATAAACCTAAAGAAAAACTTATTATTAAAGAAAACTTCCTTACCTTACAATCATTATAACAGGATGTATAAACCTTGAACTTATTATTAAATAAAACTTCCTTACCTTACAATCATTATAACAGGATGTATAAACCTTGAACTTATTATTAAATAAAACTTCCTTACCTTACAATCATTATAACAGGATGTATAAACCTTGAACTTATTATTAAATAAAACTTCCTTACCTTACAATCATTATAACAGGATGTATAAACCTTGAACTTATTATTAAATAAAACTTCCTTACCTTACAATCATTATAACAGGATGTATAAACCTTGAACTTATTATTAAATAAAACTTCCTTACCTTACAATCATTATAACAGGATGTATAAACCTTGAACTTATTATTAAATAAAACTTCCTTACCTTACAATCATTATAACAGGATGTATAAACCTTGAACTTATTATTAAATAAAACTTCCTTACCTTACAATCATTATAACAGGATGTATAAACCTTGAACTTATTATTAAATAAAACTTCCTTACCTTACAATCATTATAACAGGATGTATAAACCTTGAACTTATTATTAAATAAAACTTCCTTACCTTACAATCATTATAACAGGATGTATAAACCTTGAACTTATTATTAAATAAAACTTCCTTACCTTACAATCATTATAACAGGATGTATAAACCTTGAACTTATTATTAAATAAAACTTCCTTACCTTACAATCATTATAACAGGATGTATAAACCTTGAACTTATTATTAAATAAAACTTCCTTACCTTACAATCATTATAACAGGATGTATAAACCTTGAACTTATTATTAAATAAAACTTCCTACCTTACAATCATTTAACAGGATTAAACCTTGAACTTATTATTAAACAAAACTTCCTTACCTTACAATCATTATAACAGGATGTATAAACCTTGAACTTATTATTAAACAAAACTTCCTTACCTTACAATCATTATAACAGGATGTACAAGCCGTGTACTACTTATTATGGAAAACTTCCTTACCTTGCCATCATTACAACTGGATGTACAAGCTGTGTACTACTTATTAAGGAAAACTTCCTTACCTTGCCATCATTACAACTGGATGTACAAGCCGTGTACTACTTATTAAAGAAAACTTCCTTACCTTGCCATCGTTACAACTGGATGTACAAGCCGTGTACTACTTATTCAGGAAAACTTCCTTACCTTGCCATCATTACAACTGGATGTACAAGCCGTGTACTACTTATTCAGGAAAACTTCCTTACCTTGCCATCATTACAACTGGATGTACAAGCCGTGTACTACTTATTAAGGAAAACTTCCTTACCTTGCCATCATTACAACTGGATGTACAAGCCGTGTACTACTTATTAAGGAAAACTTCCTTACCTTGCCATCATTACAACTGGATGTACAAGCCGTGTATACTACTTATTAAGGAAAACTTCCTTACCTTGCCATCGTTACAACTGGATGTACAAGCCGTGTACTACTTATTAAGGAAAACTTCCTTACCTTGCCATCATTACAAGTGGATGTACAAGCCGTGTACTACTTATTATGGAAAACTTCCTTACCTTGCCATCATTACAACTGGATGTACAAGCCCTGTACTACTTATTAAGGAAAACTTCCTTACCTTGCCATCATTACAACTGGATGTACAAGGTGTGTACTACTTATTAAGGAAAACTTCCTTACCTTGCCATCATTACAACTGGATGTACAAGCTGTGTACTACTTATTCAGGAAAACTTCCTTACCTTGCCATCATTACAACTGGATGTACAAGCCGTGTACTACTTATTAAGGAAAACTTCCTTACCTTGCCATCGTTACAACTGGATGTACATGCTGTGTACTACTTATTATGGAAAACTTCCTTACCTTGCCATCATTACAACTGGATGTATAAACCTTACTCTACTGATTCACTTGTGTTTCTGTTTGTGCTTCAACATTTTTAACAACACTTTACTTGTACTTATGTGTGTTTAAACCTTGTTGACAGTTAACTAAGTATATTGCAAAATATATGATAAATATATATATTATAATAATGTGAGGAAAGAAACATTGTCTATTATATATAATATGGAAAATACTTTAAAGAAATGTTTAGCTGATAAACAATTCATAGAGGTTATAATGTTGTAGAGAGTATGAAAATAAAATGAAAAATATACTGTAACACAAAATATGATAAAATATTAAATCTTAGTGACAAGTTTAAACCTTGAAGCACATAAAAACTCAGTATGTTGATAATAGTGAGAGATGTTTGAAACAGATGTACAGAATGAAACTTGATTATTATTTTTATATAAACAGAACATCAAACTATAAGCAGAATAAAAATCATAGTATGCAAAGAAGAGAACTGTATTACTTTTAAAGAAGCGAGGTAGTTGGGAAAGTGAACCTCGTGGAATGTACGTATTAAACTCGATGTCTTCCGTCAACTGTCCTCCATCTGAGGAGAATATCCTGATCCTACAGTTTCCTTTCCGGTCATGCAGGTACTTTTGGGAATAAAGAGATGACGTACTGATAAAAAGCTTGGATTTAAGAATGTCCCTATTAGTAATACAGAAATTAGTACTGGATTTATGTTAACATTTCTTTTATCAAATATTGAAGTTTTAAAAAGATACCTGTGTAAATAATATTCATAAAATGTAGACTGAATAAATCATGTTTGTACTATGATTGAATTAAGATCAAGGCTAGGCATGGCCAGGTGGTTTAAGGCGTTTGACTCCCTGTCGCACCAAACATGCTCGCTCTTTCAGTGGTGGGGCGTTATTATGTGACGCTCAATCCCAATATTCGTTGGTAAAAAAAAGTAGCTCAAGAGTTGAGAGTGGGTGGTGAATACGAGCTGTCTTACCTCTAGTCTAACACTGCTAAATGAGGGATGGATAGCAAAGATAGCTCTCGAGTAATTTTGCGCGAAATTCAGAAACAAACAAATTAAAGTTCTGACGTAATTTCATCATTAATGATTTGATTTAATTTTATCATTAAAGTTCTGACAGAATTTCATCATTAAAGGTTTTATTTAATTTTATCGTTAAAGTTCTGACAGAATTTCTTCATTAAAGGTTTGATTTAATTTTATCATTAAAGTTCTGACAGAATTTCATCATTAAAGGTTTTATTTAATATCATCATTAAAGTTCTGACGTAATTTCATCATTAAAGGTTTTATTTAATTTTATCGTTAAAGTTCTGACAGAATTTCTTCATTGAAGGTTTTATTTAATTTTATCATTAAAGTTCTGACGTAATTTCATCATTAAAGGTTTTATTTAATTTTATCATTAAAGTTCTGACATAATTTCATCATTAAAGGTTTTATTTAATTTTATCGTTAAAGTTCTGACAGAATTTCTTCATTAAAGGTTTGATTTAATTTCAAAATTTTTTTCTGAGATGTTTTGTTATAGAATATTTTTCTTTTCCAAATTTCATAATTTTTTATGCTTGATTCAGATATTTTGTTATGAATTTTTCTATATATCATTACTAGTTTTTCCACAAATTTGGATAATTGACAGTAATACAGAGAGTGTTTTATTGGAACCACCCAATAAATCTCTTATTATTTACCGTAGTTGGATAGAGAAGAGTCATGGTCTTTGTGGTTCCTGGAAAGATATTCCCCATGTGACCTCCAATAAGGTGAATTGACTGTTGTGGTGAAGAAAATGGGGTCATGAGAACTTTGTCCAATTTTAGTTTAAGACTGATGTATCTCATCAAAATAAAATCATTTTAATTTAACTAACACTTGATTTATTATTTTATCTTTTTAAATTAACCTAAAGGTCATACATTACATGTTATATGTAACGTTATTTAAATACAGTTTTCTCTTAATATATCGTGTTAAAGACATCTTATGATTTCCATAAACGTAGTTATTACCAAACCAAAATGACAACTTCACAACATTACCTGTAAACAAAATTAATTACATGAGTATCAGAGCAAATGAGTACAATGTATAATGACATTTATACAAGCACAAAAAAAAAATGTAATCAGAGTCTGATTAAAGTAAGAACTGGTAAGTTACAAACTAGGTAGGAGGTTAGTGTACAGTTACAATAAAACATCATGTACAACTATAGTCTGTGAACCAGTCAGTTAAAATTAGACACAAATCATGAGAAATGTCAATGTAAACGAGTCAGTTGAAATTAGAAATCATGAGTAATGTTCACGTGTGAACGAGTCATTTCAAATTAGATACAAATCAGGAGTAATGTTAGTGTGTGAACCAGCCACTTGAGATTAGAGAGTAGTCATCAGTAAAGTTAGTGAGTGAACGAGTCAGTTGAAATTAGATGCAAACAATGAGTAATGTTAGTGTGTGAAAGAGTCACTTGATATTAGACACAAATTATAAATAATAATTTGTGAACGAGTCACTTGAACTTTACACTGTGAATGTTCAAGATACCTCACAATCTTCTCTCTTATTAATTTTCTCACAGCATTTCTCCTGGGTGACAAAGAGGTCGTAAGGAATCCTTCCAATGTTCAGTACAGTCAGGTCTAAAGATAAAGAGTGAATAAATAAATAAGGTGAAGGAGGTTCCTGCGACAAACTGTGTTTGTAATAAGGTTTCAGTGGATTCCTGTGTGTAGTGGAGGATAAGGGTATTAAAGAGATGAGCTATGGGTGAAGATTAAATGGACTCATGAGATAAACTGTGAGTGCGGTGGTTAAGGAAATTCATTTGGGTGATACATTTTAAATAGACAGTTGTTTTCTTTAATTAACTGGTATAACTGCCACTAGGATATAAATCATTGATTTATATGTTTAAAAGAATAGTATTCCTGTTATGTTGAATTTTCATTGGTAGACTGCCTTATTAGATAAATAGATGTGGAAGGACTATGATTATAAAATCATCATTTAAGGTTTATATAACATTGTTACATACACTTAAAAGCTTGTTTTATATAATATTATTATTACACACAATGGTATGCTAGTTTTATACAATATTATTATACAATTTGGGGTGGTAGTTTGATAAAATAATATTAATAGCACTAGTATAGAACTTTTATATAATATTATTAACACAGTGGTATGGCAGTTTTACATATTATTACACACACAAGTATAGTAGTTTTATATAATAAACACTGTTGTACTAGTGTTATATAATATTTTTACGCATACCAATACGGTAGTTTTATATAATATTCTTTCTTACACATACAGGTATAGTAGTGTAATATAATATCATCACACATCTGGTATGATAGTTTTAAATAATACCACACACACGAGTACGATAGTTTTATATAATATTACTAAACACATAGGTGTGGTAGTTTTACATACCATTATAACATACATTGGTATGGTTGTTTTCTATAACATTATTACATATACTGCTATGATTCTTCCAAATAATAATATTACACACACTGGTGTTGTAGTTTTATATAATATTATTACACACAAGTGTAGTAGTTATATATAATAATATTACACACACTGGTGTTGTAGTTTTATATAATATTATTACACATGTGTGTAGTAGTTATATAATAATATTACACACACTGGTGTTGTAGTTTTATATAATATTATTACACATGTGTAGTAGTATATATAATAATATTACACACACTGGTGTTGTAGTTTTATATAATATTATTACACATGTGTAGTAGTTATATATAATAATAATACACACACTGGTGTTGTAGTTTTATATAATATTATTACACATGTGTAGTAGTTATATATAATAATATTACACGCACTGGTGTTGTAGTTTTATATAATATTATTACACACATGTGTAGTAGTTATATATAATAATATTACACGCACTAGCATGGTAGATTCACATAATATTATCACACACACTGGTATGATAGTTATATATAATATTATTACACACACTGGTATGGTATTTCTATATAATACTATTACACAAAGTGGTATGGTAGTTCTATATAATACTATTTCACACACACGTATGGCAGTTTTGTATCATATCATTACAATGGCATAGGTGTGTTTCATAAGCCCCCGCTAGTACAGCGGTATGTCTCCGGATTTACAACGTTAAAATCAGCGGTTCGATTCTCCGCGGTGGGCTGAGTAGATAGCTCTATGTGGCTTTGCTATAAGAAACACACACACATAAAGTGTTTTATAATATTATTACACATACCTTTCTCATAGTATCATATAATATTATTACAGATCGTAGTTTTATATGATATGATTATCCGTACTGATATGGTAGTTTTATATAATATTATTATACATACTTGTTTTGTAGTTTTATATAATATTATTACACACACTGATGTGGTAGTTTTATATAATATTATTATTCATACTTATTTTGTAGTTTTATATAATATTATTACACACACTGATGTGGTAGTTTTATATAATATTATTATACATACTTGTTTTGTAGTTTTATATAATATTATTACACACACTGATGTGGTAGTTTTATAAAATATAATTTATTAGACACACCGGTATTTTTGTTTTGTATAATATTATTATACACATTGGTATGTTAGTTTTATATAGTAAATTTACCCACATTATTGTGGTAGTTTTATATAATATTATTACACACTGGTGTGGTAGTTTTATGTGATATTATTACACACACTAATATGGTAATTTCATATAATACTATTACACAGACTGGTATGTTTATCTTCCACATCTAGTATCCCAGGTGTTTGTGGTAATGTGTTTGTATTCCTTATTAACTGTCCCGGGTATTTGTAGTAATGTGTTTATCTTACTTACCAAATGTCTAGGTTATCTGTAGTAATGTGTTTCTCTTTCTTACCAAGTGTCCTGGGTATCTGTAGTAATGTGTTTCTCTTTCTTACCAAGTGTCCTGGGTATCTGTAGTAATATGTTTATCTTACATATTTTACATATTGAAATTACCTAGTTTATAACGTTTCACTAGGGTCGGTCTCCTGTCCTAAGTATAGTCTGATACAGTGTTAATCATATGTTTGTTAAATGGTCCCAGAATAACATTGTCTCAAATGATCTGAATCGATATTTATGACTTTTTACAACTTATTATTTTAATAATAAAATAACGCGACGTAACTTATTCCCACATGGTCATTTATTATGAGATAAATTAGCAACATAAGATAAGGTCATTAATATATGCTGATATCGAAAAAATTAAATTTATTTTCTTCTGAAAACTGGTATTTGAATATTTCCTAGCTTTATATAAGTTATTTTTTTTTTATGTTACAAAGCCACATTGGGCTATCTGCTCAGCCCACCGAGGAGAATCAAACTCCTGATTTTAGAGTTATAAATCCGGAGACTTACCGCTGTACTAGCGGTAGTATTATATAATTTAAAGTAAACGAATGTTGAGTCATGAAGGGTTCCCGATCATTTGTAATACGTTTAAAGCATAACTTACATATAGCAAGACCACAGTCGTCTTGACGAATGGCTTCAACTCCTTTATCCTTGATGTTTAACATGTGAAAAGAAAGACTAGTTATTATTACCAGAGTGTGATTTACCAACATCAGTATAAACTGAAATCGTTTATCTTTAAAGGTAATAAAATATCCTTACTATAGAGGGCGCCATAGAATGTCCAGAAATATCTCTTCAACACGCACTGTCATCCTTGCTGTACACTTTAAAATATGTGGTTGCAAGGTGATAAGCATGTATCAGTTACTATACGTGATTGAAAATGTTTATAAAGTGACACTGAAAAGGGAAACAAGTAATCTATCTCAACTTGTTCATGATACAATTATATTTTGTATTAGAATATGTTTGGATAAAAAAATCAGTGATATGGCAAGTTAAGTGATTTAACCTCACCTTAACGATAAGTAACAGTTCTTCATGTTTCTTATCCATCTCAGAAGTTACTTGACTTGTAGTCACTGTTTCTTCCCCTTCAATGGCAGAAAATGTCTTAATTATATCAGGGTTTTCTTGTATTCCCACAAAACACCCATGTCTTAGCAGGAAGCAGAGAATAACCGTGATAAAAACTGTACTTTGTGTCTCCATTTTATCTCTAAAGAAAAACACACTTACTAATCATCACGCCTAACAATGAAAACACGTCATTAGTACAACAAAGGCACGGTATGTGATAAAGAACACAGTTAATAACTATCACAAGTAGGAATAGCCGGGCTTATGGTGTAAGGTCATGACGTCACTGAATATAGAAGTAATTCGTGAATACGTGAAACTTCGTTAGGTAAAAATTGGGAATAACACAATTGATGGAGTGTAACTTAATCGATATAGATATAACAAGATAGTAATGTAGATGAAGAAACAGTGTTGAAAATAATATCGAAAGTTACATGCATAATGTGTTAATAACTAGTAGTTTAATGGAACTTATTTTTAATTACGACAGCCACCATGTTAATATCTATAATAGTATGTCATATTAATCTTCCTGTTCATTCATATTCACGTAGCCGTTTATTGTTATCTTTTTTTTATCTGTAAACCTAAATTAGTGTCCCCCAGTGACACAGCTCTGAATCTAAGGGTTTAGAATGCTATAATGGGGAATTCGATTTGTTTCGGTAGAAACGGCACCTTGCCTGATGAGGCTTTACTATATTAAAAATAAATACATATTTAGATTACTAATTTTAAATATTTAATTAAAGTGTTTGTTTTAGCAGAAAGTCGTATTGGGCTATCTGCTGGTTCCACATGTTGACAACATGCCTACGAAAAATGTTTCGCAATATTTTATGAGAAAATTTATTGTTATAACCTCTATTTATAATCTAGACGTTTCTAAGTTTATATTGTTCATTAACCGTGAGAAGGTGCCTCTATTTATAATCTAGACGTTTCTAAGTTTATATTGTTCATTAACCGTGAGAAGGTGCCTCTATTTATAATCTAGACGTTTATATTGTTGTTTAAACATAAGGAGGTGCCTCTATTTATAACCTAGACGTTTTTAATGTTGTTTATACATAAGGAGGTGCCTCTGTTTCTAATCTAGACATTTCTAATGTTGTTTAAACATAAGGAGGTGCCTCTATTTATAAGCTAGACGTTTCTATTGTTGTTTAAACATAAGGAGGCGCCTCTGTTTCTAATCTAGACGTTTCTAGAAGCTTAATCGGTAGGTTAAAAGATGCTTTCTTATGCAGCCTTTACGTCTGGAACTTTCTCCTCAGTCCACAAGTCATCCACTGGAGTCAGTTACTGTGTTAGTAACTTTGTTATTCGACCAAAGAGTAATCAATCACTGTATAATACTGTCAGTTTGTACATTACTGTCAATCACGTCGTTAGTTCAGATCTGTGGATGTTGAGTTTTGTTTCGGTGAAGAAACAGAGACGCGAAATTTACCAGTAGAATTTTTGTTAGACTAGTTTACTTGTGAATTCAGGCCTATTGGTGAACTTAACATATAACTTATTGCTTAAGAACTAAGATAACACTATGAAGAGTAATGCAAGCCCTTTTCATTCACATATTTATCTTAAAATTCACTTAAGTTTATTACCTACTACACAAGATGTGAAGCAAACCATTCCATAGGCTAACTACACTGTGAGAGAGAGAAAAGTTGCTTGAGATGAAGATGGCTCCTATCCTGCCAAAAGAATCATTAGTCTTACAAAGAACATAACAAATGGACATCATAAATTCCCACTGTAATCATAAACATCTCAATCACATTCTCTAACTCTTCTTTCTTAAGAGAAAACAACTTCAGAGATCTTCATCTTTCCTCGTACGACAATTTTTCCACTATAGGAATTATCTTAGCAGCCATCCTTTGGATCTTTTCCAACAATTCAATGTCATTTCTAAGGTAAGGAGCCTAAAACTGAACACAATACTCCACATGTGACCTAACCGAAAATTATAACCTCTGTAGACTTGTATTCATGATTACTCTAGATACACAAAGTCCTTTTGCCTTGCAGCTAGCAACAGCACACTGCTTGCATAGTTTAAGAAATTGATCAAGCATTACACAAATATTTATCTTCCATAACATTGTTAAATTTTTTTTTCTATCCAAACTATAATAATCCACATGCATTATCTTACATTTATTATAATTAAAACCCAGATGCCATTTACTCGGCCAACTCACTAAATTATCGGAATATCTTTGATATCACCAGTAAATATAAGTAATTTATTGACCATTCCTTTATCTGTGTCACTGATGCAAATCAAAAGTCCTTAGACCGAGTCATGAGGTACACCATTAGTGACATTAATCCCGTTTGACTTAACTCTGTTTAGAACAACTGTCTTTTCACTTGCGTCCAGCAACCTTTCACTTTAATTAGCTAACTTATATCCCATACTTGTTATATGGCACCTTTTAGAATGTTTTTTTAGTATCCAAGTACACCAAAGATACACCCATATCTCATCTATACAAGCAGTACAATTTTCAAAGAAATGTTAAAATACTTTTATAATAAGTTTTACCTTTGTTCGTTTGTTTCTGAATTTCGTGTAAACTTCACGAGGGCTATCTGCGCTAGCCGTTCCTAATTTAGCAGTCTAAAGGAAGGCAGCTAGTCATCACCACCCACCGCCAATTCTTGGGCTGCTCTTTTACCAACAAATAGAGGAATTGACAATCACTTTATAACGCACCCAGAGCTGAAAGGACAAGCATGTTCGGTGTAACGAAGATTCGAACCCGCGACCCTCGGATTGCGAGTCGAGTGGCTTAACCACCTGACGATGCCGGACTTTTTTCCGTAGTGAAATAATGTTTACTGCTTAATAAAATAAAATTACAAACTTTGTTAACTAGTTCTGAAATGCATCTTTTATCAATTTCCAAGAACTCTTCGCACATCTCATGTTAGATTAATAGGTGGTTAAGTTGACAATATAATTTAAACAAAACGTTTTTGTTATCCTTATGTAGACTGGACTTTCCAATTTTATTATTTTACTGAATGGTTTGTTTGTTTTTAAATTTCACGCAAACCTACACGAGGGTTATCTGCGCTAGCTGTCCCAAATTTAACAGAGTAAGACTAGAGGGAAGGCAGCTAGTCATCACCACCCACCACCAATTATTGGGCTACTTTTTTACCAACGAAGAGAGAGAATTAACCGTCACTTTATAACGCCTTCACGGCTAAAAGGACGTGCATGTTTGGTGCGACGAAGATTCGAACCTGCGACCTCAGATTGCTAGTCGAACGCCTTAACCCACCTGGCCATGTCGGGCCTACTGAATGGACCATCCATAACCCGGGAAAACCCCACCAACAACAAAAATCAATACATTTTCACAATTATAACATAATGTTTTAACTTTCTTTCTTCTTAGAACAGGAAAATTACATTATGAAAACATTTTTCATTCATAAATTTTCTAAATACTTATTCTGACCATGAACATTTATTTTGTTAAAAATTATTACCTTTTTTTTCTGAGAATTTCGGGAAATCTTTACATCACCCTTAGTTTACGCGTACACCCCTTTCTGTCTTAAAAGTTGAGTGCATTTTGTTGCACAATTAATTAGGCTTACGTATTATTAAAGTCAATTTTACTTAAGCCTAATATTAATAGTAGTATATGGTTATGTTATGGAATTCAGTATGAAGATATCCCGATGACTAAGATTAGTTTTACTTGTGAAATGTTGATTCTGGTAAGTTTAATGTTCGTTGTTCCAAAATTAAAACTAATGAATACTAAAGCGCGTATTTATTTTGTCTTTTATGTTAGGTGAGGTGGCAAAGAGGTTTGTTACAACATGCAAATATAATAACATTAGTTACGCCACTGTGCCTAATGGTTAGTATTTAGTAGTAGTACTAATCTAAGAATAAGCGTGAAGAAAGCTAGAATAAATTAGTAATCTCAAATGTTAAGCTATTAAATTAAATGTAACGTTAATATTAAAGTTCTGTGGTGAAGGAAAAATACAGAATTTTTATAACAGTTTTGTACCTTTAAACTGAAATATATATATATATAAATATTTCTTTAACTCAGCTTTCTCCAAATGCAAAAGTGTAGTACTGATATGTCAAATCTAAATGGCACGTTCTTGAAAAGAACTAATTTCGTTTGGATTAATGTCTATGAAGCGTAAGAATAAC
>NC_134834.1:114717925-114754516 GCF_004210375.1 Tachypleus tridentatus
GAATCTTGTGATAATAATTGAGTGTTAGATTATTTGTTATCACTGAACAAGTAGAATAACTAACGATACAGTGTTACACACGTAAGATCTTGTGGCAATAACAGTGTTGTTAGATTATTGTTATCACTGAACAGAGTAGGATTAACTAACGATACAGTGTTGCACACACGTAAGATCTTGTGATAATGAGTGTTAGGATTATTGTTATCACTGAACAAGTAGAATTAACAAACGATACAGTGTTACACACACGTAAGATCTTGTGATAATAATTGGTGTTAGATTTTTGTTATCACTGAACAAGATAGAATTAACTAACGATATAGTGTTACACACACGTAAGATCTTGTGATAATAATTAGTGTTAGATTTTTGTTATCACTGAACAAGTAGAATTAACTAACGATACAGTGTTACACACACGTAAGATCTTTGTATTAATAATAGTGTTAGATTATTGTTATCACTGAACAAGTAGAATTAACTAACGATACAGTGTTACACACACGTAAGATCTTGTGATAATAATTAGTGTTAGATTTGTTTATCACTGAACAAGTAGAATTAACTAACGATACAGTATTTACACACGTAAGATCTTGTGATAATAATTAGTGTTAGATTTTTTGTTATCACTGAACAAGTAGAATTAACTAACGATACAGTGTTACACACACGTAAGATCTTGTGATAATAATTAGTGTTAGATTATTGTTATCACTGAACAAGTAGAATTAACTAACGATACAGTGTTACACACACGTAAGATCTTGTGATAATAATTAGTGTTAGATTTTTTGTTATCACTGAACAAGTAGAATTAACTAACGATATAGTGTTACACACGTAAGATCTTGTGATAATAATTAGTGTTAGATTTTTGTTATCACTGAACAAGTAGAATTAACTAACGATACAGTGTTACACACACGTAAGATCTTGTGATAATAATTAGTGTTAGATTTTGTTATCACTGAACAAGTAGAATTAACTAACGATACAGTGTTACACACGTAAGATCTTGTGATAATAATTAGTGTTAGATTATTGTTATCACTGAACAAGTAGAATTAACTAACGATACAGTGTTACACACACGTAAGATCTTGTGATAATAATTAGTGTTAGATTATTGTTATCACTGAACAAGTAGAATTAACTAACGATACAGTGTTACACACACACGTAAGATCTTGTGATAATAATTAGTGTTAGATTATTGTTATCACTGAACAAGTAGAATTAACTAACGATACAGTGTTACACACGTAAGATCTTGTGATAATAATTAGTGTTAGATTATTGTTATCACTGAACAAGTAGTATTAACTAACGATACAGTGTTACACACGCGTAAGATCTTGTGATAATAATTAGTGTTAGATTATTGTTATCACTGAACAAGTAGAATTAACTAACGATACAGTGTTACACACACGTAAGATCTTGTGATAATAATTAGTGTTAGATTATTGTTATCACTGAACAAGTAGAATTAACTAACGATACAGTGTTACACACACGTAAGATCTTGTGATAATAATTAGTGTTGATTTTTGTTATCACTGATAGAATTAACTAACGATAGTGTTACACACGTAAGATCTTGTGATAATAATTAGTGTTAGATTTTTGTTATCACTGAACAAGTAGAATTAACTAACGATACAGTGTTACACACACGTAAGATCTTGTGATAATAATTAGTGTTGATTTTTGTTATCACTGAACAAGTAGAATTAACTAACGATACAGTGTAAGATCTTGTGATAATAATTAGTGTTAGATTATTGTTATCACTGAACAAGTAGAATTAACTAACGATACAGTGTTACACACACGTAAGATCTTGTGATAATAATTAGTGTTAGATTATTGTTATCACTGAACAAGTAGAATTAACTAACGATACAGTGTTACACACACGTAAGATCTTGTGATAATAATTAGTGTTAGATTATTGTTATCACTGAACAAGTAGAATTAACTAACGATACAGTGTTACACACACGTAAGATCTTGTGATAATAATTAGTGTTAGATTATTGTTATCACTGAACAAGTAGAATTAACTAACGATATAGTGTTACACACACGTAAGATCTTGTGATAATAATTAGTGTTAGATTATTGTTATCACTGAACAAGTAGAATTAACTAACGATACAGTGTTACACACACGTAAGATCTTGTGATAATAATTAGTGTTAGATTATTGTTATCACTGAACAAGTAGAATTAACTAACGATACAGTGTTACACACACGTAAGATCTTGTGATAATAATTAGTGTTAGATTATTGTTATCACTGAACAAGTAGAATTAACTAACGATACAGTGTTACACACACGTAAGATCTTGTGATAATAATTAGTGTTAGATTATTGTTATCACTGAACAAGTAGAATTAACTAACGATACAGTGTTACACACACGTAAGATCTTGTGATAATAATTAGTGTTAGATTATTGTTATCACTGAACAAGTAGAATTAACTAACGATACAGTGTTACACACGTAAGATCTTGTGATAATAATTAGTGTTAGATTATTGTTATCACTGAACAAGTAGAATTAACTAACGATACAGTGTTACACACACGTAAGATCTTGTGATAATAATTAGTGTTAGATTATTGTTATCACTGAACAAGTAGAATTAACTAACGATACAGTGTTACACACGTAAGATCTTGTGATAATAATTAGTGTTAGATTATTGTTATCACTGAACAAGTAGAATTAACTAACGATACAGTGTTACACACACGTAAGATCTTGTGATAATAATTAGTGTTAGATTATTGTTATCACTGAACAAGTAGAATTAACTAACGATACAGTGTTACACACACGTAAGATCTTGTGATAATAATTAGTGTTAGATTATTGTTATCACTGAACAAGTAGAATTAACTAACGATACAGTGTTACACACGTAAGATCTTGTGATAATAATTAGTGTTAGATTATTGTTATCACTGAACAAGTAGAATTAACTAACGATACAGTGTTACACACACGTAAGATCTTGTGATAATAATTAGTGTTAGATTATTGTTATCACTGAACAAGTAGTATTAACTAACGATACAGTGTTACACACACGTAAGATCTTGTGATAATAATTAGTGTTAGATTATTGTTATCACTGAACAAGTAGAATTAACTAACGATACAGTGTTACACACGTAAGATCTTGTGATAATAATTAGTGTTAGATTATTGTTATCACTGAACAAGTAGAATTAACTAACGATATGAGTGTTACACACACGTAAGATCTTGTGATAATAATTAGTGTTAGATTATTGTTATCACTGAACAAGTAGAATTAACTAACGATACAGTGTTACACACACGTAAGATCTTGTGATAATAATTAGTGTTAGATTATTGTTATCACTGAACAAGTAGAATTAACTAACGATACAGTGTTACACACGTAAGATCTTGTGATAATAATTAGTGTTAGATTATTGTTATCACTGAACAAGTAGAATTAACTAACGATACAGTGTTACACACACGTAAGATCTTGTGATAATAATTAGTGTTAGATTATTGTTATCACTGAACAAGTAGAATTAACTAACGATACAGTGTTACACACACGTAAGATCTTGTGATAATAATTAGTGTTAGATTATTGTTATCACTGAACAAGTAGAATTAACTAACGATATAGTGTTACACACGTAAGATCTTGTGATAATAATTAGTGTTAGATTATTGTTATCACTGAACAAGTAGAATTAACTAACGATATAGTGTTACACACACGTAAGATCTTGTGATAATAATTAGTGTTAGATTTTTGTTATCACTGAACAAGTAGAATTAACTAACGATACAGTGTTACACACACGTAAGATCTTGTGATAATAATTAGTGTTAGATTATTGTTATCACTGAACAAGTAGAATTAACTAACGATACAGTGTTACACACGTAAGATCTTGTGATAATAATTAGTGTTAGATTTTTGTTATCACTGAACAAGTAGAATTAACTAACGATACAGTGTTACACACGTAAGATCTTGTGATAATAATTAGTGTTAGATTTTTGTTATCACTGAACAAGTAGAATTAACTAACGATACAGTGTTACACACACGTAAGATCTTGTGATAATAATTAGTGTTAGATTATTGTTATCACTGAACAAGTAGAATTAACTAACGATACAGTGTTACACACACGTAAGATCTTGTGATAATAATTAGTGTTAGATTTTTGTTATCACTGAACAAGTAGAATTAACTAACGATATAGTGTTACACACACGTAAGATCTTGTGATAATAATTAGTGTTAGATTTTTGTTATCACTGAACAAGTAGAAATAACTAACGATACAGTGTTACACACACGTAAGATCTTGTGATAATAATTAGTGTTAGATTTTTGTTATCACTGAACAAGTAGAATTAATTAACGATACAGTGTTACACACACGTAAGATCTTGTGATAATAATTAGTGTTAGATTATTGTTATCACTGAACAAGTAGAATTAACTAACGATACAGTGTTACACACACGTAAGATCTTGTGATAATAATTAGTGTTAGATTATTGTTATCACTGAACAAGTAGAATTAACTAACGATATAGTGTTACACACGTAAGATCTTGTGATAATAATTAGTGTTAGATTATTGTTATCACTGAACAAGTAGTATTAACTAACGATATAGTGTTACACACACGTAAGATCTTGTGATAATAATTAGTGTTAGATTATTGTTATCACTGAACAAGTAGAATTAACTAACGATACAGTGTTACACACACGTAAGATCTTGTGATAATAATTAGTGTTAGATTATTGTTATCACTGAACAAGTAGAATTAACTAACGATACAGTGTTACACACACGTAAGATCTTGTGATAATAATTAGTGTTAGATTATTGTTATCACTGAACAAGTAGAATTAACTAACGATACAGTGTTACACACACGTAAGATCTTGTGATAATAATTAGTGTTAGATTATTGTTATCACTGAACAAGTAGAATTAACTAACGATATAGTGTTACACACGTAAGATCTTGTGATAATAATTAGTGTTAGATTATTGTTATCACTGAACAAGTAGAATTAACTAACGATACAGTGTTACACACGTAAGATCTTGTGATAATAATTAGTGTTAGATTATTGTTATCACTGAACAAGTAGAATTAACTAACGATACAGTGTTACACACACGTAAGATCTTGTGATAATAATTAGTGTTAGATTATTGTTATCACTGAACAAGTAGAATTAACTAACGATACAGTGTTACACACGTAAGATCTTGTGATAATAATTAGTGTTAGATTATTGTTATCACTGAACAAGTAGAATTAACTAACGATACAGTGTTACACACACGTAAGATCTTGTGATAATAATTAGTGTTAGATTATTGTTATCACTGAACAAGTAGAATTAACTAACGATACAGTGTTACACACACGTAAGATCTTGTGATAATAATTAGTGTTAGATTATTGTTATCACTGAACAAGTAGAATTAACTAACGATATAGTGTTACACACGTAAGATCTTGTGATAATAATTAGTGTTAGATTATTGTTATCACTGAACAAGTAGAATTAACTAACGATACAGTGTTACACACACGTAAGATCTTGTGATAATAATTAGTGTTAGATTATTGTTATCACTGAACAAGTAGAATTAACTAACGATACAGTGTTACACACACGTAAGATCTTGTGATAATAATTAGTGTTAGATTATTGTTATCACTGAACAAGTAGAATTAACTAACGATACAGTGTTACACACACGTAAGATCTTGTGATAATAATTAGTGTTAGATTATTGTTATCACTGAACAAGTAGAATTAACTAACGATACAGTGTTACACACGTAATATTGTTATCACTGAACAAGTAGTATTAACTAACGATACACACACGTAAGATCTTGTGATAATAATTAGTGTTAGATTATTGTTATCACTGAACAAGTAGTATTAACTAACGATATAGTGTTACACACACGTAAGATCTTGTGATAATAATTAGTGTTAGATTATTGTTATCACTGAACAAGTAGTATTAACTAACGATACAGTGTTACACACACGTAAGATCTTGTGATAATAATTAGTGTTAGATTATTGTTATCACTGAACAAGTAGAATTAACTAACGATACAGTGTTACACACACGTAAGATCTTGTGATAATAATTAGTGTTAGATTATTGTTATCACTGAACAAGTAGAATTAACTAACGATACAGTGTTACACACACGTAAGATCTTGTGATAATAATTAGTGTTAGATTATTGTTATCACTGAACAAGTAGAATTAACTAACGATATAGTGTTACACACACGTAAGATCTTGTGATAATAATTAGTGTTAGATTATTGTTATCACTGAACAAGTAGAATTAACTAACGATACAGTGTTACACACACGTAAGATCTTGTGATAATAATTAGTGTTAGATTATTGTTATCACTGAACAAGTAGAATTAACTAACGATACAGTGTTACACACACGTAAGATCTTGTGATAATAATTAGTGTTAGATTATTGTTATCACTGAACAAGTAGAATTAACTAACGATACAGTGTTACACACACGTAAGATCTTGTGATAATAATTAGTGTTAGATTTTTGTTATCACTGAACAAGTAGAATTAACTAACGATACAGTGTTACACACACGTAAGATCTTGTGATAATAATTAGTGTTAGATTATTGTTATCACTGAACAAGTAGAATTAACTAACGATACAGTGTTACACACACGTAAGATCTTGTGATAATAATTAGTGTTAGATTATTGTTATCACTGAACAAGTAGAATTAACTAACGATACAGTGTTACACACACGTAAGATCTTGTGATAATAATTAGTGTTAGATTTATTGTTATCACTGAACAAGTAGAATTAACTAACGATACAGTGTTACACACACGTAAGATCTTGTGATAATAATTAGTGTTAGATTTTTGTTATCACTGAACAAGTAGAATTAACTAACGATACAGTGTTACACACACGTAAGATCTTGTGATAATAATTAGTGTTAGATTATTGTTATCACTGAACAAGTAGAATTAACTAACGATACAGTGTTACACACACGTAAGATCTTGTGATAATACGATTAGTGTTAGATTATTGTTATCACTGAACAAGTAGAATTAACTAACGATACAGTGTTACACACACGTAAGATCTTGTGATAATAATTAGTGTTAGATTATTGTTATCACTGAACAAGTAGAATTAACTAACGATACAGTGTTACACACACGTAAGATCTTGTGATAATAATTAGTGTTAGATTATTGTTATCACTGAACAAGTAGAATTAACTAACGATACAGTGTTACACACACGTAAGATCTTGTGATAATAATTAGTGTTAGATTATTGTTATCACTGAACAAGTAGAATTAACTAACGATACAGTGTTACACACACGTAAGATCTTGTGATAATAATTAGTGTTAGATTATTGTTATCACTGAACAAGTAGAATTAACTAACGATACAGTGTTACACACGTAAGATCTTGTGATAATAATTAGTGTTAGATTATTGTTATCACTGAACAAGTAGAATTAACTAACGATATAGTGTTACACACACGTAAGATCTTGTGATAATAATTAGTGTTAGATTATTGTTATCACTGAACAAGTAGAATTAACTAACGATACAGTGTTACACACACGTAAGATCTTGTGATAATAATTAGTGTTAGATTATTGTTATCACTGAACAAGTAGAATTAACTAACGATACAGTGTTACACACACGTAAGATCTTGTGATAATAATTAGTGTTAGATTATTGTTATCACTGAACAAGTAGAATTAACTAACGATACAGTGTTACACACACGTAAGATCTTGTGATAATAATTAGTGTTAGATTATTGTTATCACTGAACAAGTAGAATTAACAAACGATACAGTGTTACACACACGTAAGATCTTGTGATAATAATTAGTGTTAGATTATTGTTATCACTGAACAAGTAGTATTAACTAACGATACAGTGTTACACACACGTAAGATCTTGTGATAATAATTAGTGTTAGATTATTGTTATCACTGAACAAGTAGAATTAACTAACGATATAGTGTTACACACACGTAAGATCTTGTGATAATAATTAGTGTTAGATTATTGTTATCACTGAACAAGTAGAATTAACTAACGATACAGTGTTACACACACGTAAGATCTTGTGATAATAATTAGTGTTAGATTATTGTTATCACTGAACAAGTAGAATTAACTAACGATACAGTGTTACACACACGTAAGATCTTGTGATAATAATTAGTGTTAGATTATTGTTATCACTGAACAAGTAGAATTAACTAACGATATAGTGTTACACACACGTAAGATCTTGTGATAATAATTAGTGTTAGATTATTGTTATCACTGAACAAGTAGAATTAACTAACGATATAGTGTTACACACGTAAGATCTTGTGATAATAATTAGTGTTAGATTTTTGTTATCACTGAACAAGTAGAATTAACTAACGATACAGTGTTACACACACGTAAGATCTTGTGATAATAATTAGTGTTAGATTATTGTTATCACTGAACAAGTAGAATTAACTAACGATACAGTGTTACACACACGTAAGATCTTGTGATAATAATTAGTGTTAGATTATTGTTATCACTGAACAAGTAGAATTAACTAACGATACAGTGTTACACACACGTAAGATCTTGTGATAATAATTAGTGTTAGATTTTTGTTATCACTGAACAAGTAGAATTAACTAACGATACAGTGTTACACACACGTAAGATCTTGTGATAATAATTAGTGTTAGATTATTGTTATCACTGAACAAGTAGAATTAACTAACGATACAGTGTTACACACACGTAAGATCTTGTGATAATAATTAGTGTTAGATTTTTGTTATCACTGAACAAGTAGAATTAACTAACGATACAGTGTTACACACACGTAAGATCTTGTGATAATAATTAGTGTTAGATTATTGTTATCACTGAACAAGTAGAATTAACTAACGATACAGTGTTACACACACGTAAGATCTTGTGATAATAATTAGTGTTAGATTATTGTTATCACTGAACAAGTAGAATTAACTAACGATACAGTGTTACACACACGTAAGATCTTGTGATAATAATTAGTGTTAGATTATTGTTATCACTGAACAAGTAGAATTAACTAACGATATAGTGTTACACACACGTAAGATCTTGTGATAATAATTAGTGTTAGATTATTGTTATCACTGAACAAGTAGTATTAACTAACGATACAGTGTTACACACACGTAAGATCTTGTGATAATAATTAGTGTTAGATTATTGTTATCACTGAACAAGTAGAATTAACTAACGATACAGTGTTACACACACGTAAGATCTTGTGATAATAATTAGTGTTAGATTATTGTTATCACTGAACAAGTAGAATTAACTAACGATACAGTGTTACACACACGTAAGATCTTGTGATAATAATTAGTGTTAGATTATTGTTATCACTGAACAAGTAGAATTAACTAACGATACAGTGTTACACACGTAAGATCTTGTGATAATAATTAGTGTTAGATTATTGTTATCACTGAACAAGTAGTATTAACTAACGATATAGTGTTACACACACGTAAGATCTTGTGATAATAATTAGTGTTAGATTATTGTTATCACTGAACAAGTAGAATTAACTAACGATACAGTGTTACACACGTAAGATCTTGTGATAATAATTAGTGTTAGATTATTGTTATCACTGAACAAGTAGAATTAACTAACGATACAGTGTTACACACACGTAAGATCTTGTGATAATAATTAGTGTTAGATTATTGTTATCACTGAACAAGTAGAATTAACTAACGATACAGTGTTACACACACGTAAGATCTTGTGATAATAATTAGTGTTAGATTATTGTTATCACTGAACAAGTAGAATTAACTAACGATACAGTGTTACACACACGTAAGATCTTGTGATAATAATTAGTGTTAGATTATTGTTATCACTGAACAAGTAGAATTAACTAACGATACAGTGTTACACACACGTAAGATCTTGTGATAATAATTAGTGTTAGATTATTGTTATCACTGAACAAGTAGAATTAACTAACGATACAGTGTTACACACACGTAAGATCTTGTGATAATAATTAGTGTTAGATTATTGTTATCACTGAACAAGTAGAATTAACTAACGATATAGTGTTACACACACGTAAGATCTTGTGATAATAATTAGTGTTAGATTATTGTTATCACTGAACAAGTAGTATTAACTAACGATATAGTGTTACACACACGTAAGATCTTGTGATAATAATTAGTGTTAGATTATTGTTATCACTGAACAAGTAGAATTAACTAACGATACAGTGTTACACACGTAAGATCTTGTGATAATAATTAGTGTTAGATTATTGTTATCACTGAACAAGTAGAATTAACTAACGATACAGTGTTACACACACGTAAGATCTTGTGATAATAATTAGTGTTAGATTATTGTTATCACTGAACAAGTAGTATTAACTAACGATATAGTGTTACACACGTAAGATCTTGTGATAATAATTAGTGTTAGATTATTGTTATCACTGAACAAGTAGAATTAACTAACGATACAGTGTTACACACACGTAAGATCTTGTGATAATAATTAGTGTTAGATTATTGTTATCACTGAACAAGTAGAATTAACTAACGATACAGTGTTACACACACGTAAGATCTTGTGATAATAATTAGTGTTAGATTATTGTTATCACTGAACAAGTAGAATTAACTAACGATACAGTGTTACACACACGTAAGATCTTGTGATAATAATTAGTGTTAGATTATTGTTATCACTGAACAAGTAGAATTAACTAACGATACAGTGTTACACACGTAAGATCTTGTGATAATAATTAGTGTTAGATTATTGTTATCACTGAACAGTAGTAACGAATTAACTAAGATCTTGTGATTATAGATTATTGTTATCACAGTGTTACACACACGTAAGATCTTGTGATAATAATTAGTGTTAGATTATTGTTATCACTGAACAAGTAGTATTAACTAACGATACAGTGTTACACACACGTAAGATCTTGTGATAATAATTAGTGTTAGATTATTGTTATCACTGAACAAGTAGAATTAACTAACGATACAGTGTTACACACACGTAAGATCTTGTGATAATAATTAGTGTTAGATTTTTGTTATCACTGAACAAGTAGAATTAACTAACGATACAGTGTTACACACACGTAAGATCTTGTGATAATAATTAGTGTTAGATTATTGTTATCACTGAACAAGTAGAATTAACTAACGATACAGTGTTACACACACGTAAGATCTTGTGATAATAATTAGTGTTAGATTATTGTTATCACTGAACAAGTAGAATTAACTAACGATACAGTGTTACACACACGTAAGATCTTGTGATAATAATTAGTGTTAGATTATTGTTATCACTGAACAAGTAGAATTAACAAACGATACAGTGTTACACACACGTAAGATCTTGTGATAATAATTAGTGTTAGGTTATTGTTATCACTGAACAAGTAGTATTAACTAACGATATAGTGTTACACACGTAAGATCTTGTGATAATAATTAGTGTTAGATTATTGTTATCACTGAACAAGTAGTATTAACTAACGATATAGTGTTACACACACGTAAGATCTTGTGATAATAATTAGTGTTAGATTATTGTTATCACTGAACAAGTAGAATTAACTAACGATACAGTGTTACACACACGTAAGATCTTGTGATAATAATTAGTGTTAGATTATTGTTATCACTGAACAAGTAGAATTAACTAACGTCACACACACGTAAGATCTTGTGATAATAATTAGTGTTAGGTTATTGTTATCACTGAACAAGTAGAATTAACTAACGATATAGTGTTACACACACGTAAGATCTTGTGATAATAATTAGTGTTAGATTATTGTTATCACTGAACAAGTAGAATTAACTAACGTCACACACACGTAAGATCTTGTGATAATAATTAGTGTTAGGTTATAGTTATCACTGAACAAGTAGAATTAACTAACGATACAGTGTTACACACACGTAAGATCTTGTGATAATAATTAGTGTTAGGTTATAGTTATCACTGAACAAGTAGTATTAACTAACGATATAGTGTTACACACGTAAGATCTTGTGATAATAATTAGTGTTAGATTATTGTTATCACTGAACAAGTAGTATTAACTAACGATATAGTGTTACACACACGTAAGATCTTGTGATAATAATTAGTGTTAGATTATTGTTATCACTGAACAAGTAGTATTAACTAACGATACAGTGTTACACACGTAAGATCTTGTGATAATAATTAGTGTTAGATTATTGTTATCACTGAACAAGTAGAATTAACAAACGATACAGTGTTACACACACGTAAGATCTTGTGATAATAATTAGTGTTAGATTATTGTTATCACTGAACAAGTAGAATTAACTAACGATATAGTGTTACACACGCGTAAGATCTTGTGATAATAATTAGTGTTAGATTATTGTTATCACTGAACAAGTAGAATTAACTAACGATATAGTGTTACACACACGTAAGATCTTGTGATAATAATTAGTGTTAGATTTTTGTTATCACTGAACAAGTAGAATTAACTAACGATACAGTGTTACACACACGTAAGATCTTGTGATAATAATTAGTGTTAGATTATTGTTATCACTGAACAAGTAGAATTAACTAACGATATAGTGTTACACACACGTAAGATCTTGTGATAATAATTAGTGTTAGATTTTTGTTATCACTGAACAAGTAGAATTAACTAACGATACAGTGTTACACACGTAAGATCTTGTGATAATAATTAGTGTTAGATTATTGTTATCACTGAACAAGTAGAATTAACTAACGATACAGTGTTACACACACGTAAGATCTTGTGATAATAATTAGTGTTAGATTTTTGTTATCACTGAACAAGTAGAATTAACTAACGATATAGTGTTACACACACGTAAGATCTTGTGATAATAATTAGTGTTAGATTATTGTTATCACTGAAGAAGTAGAATTAACTAACGATACAGTGTTACACACACGTAAGATCTTGTGATAATAATTAGTGTTAGATTATTGTTATCACTGAACAAGTAGAATTAACTAACGATACAGTGTTACACACACGTAAGATCTTGTGATAATAATTAGTGTTAGGTTATAGTTATCACTGAACAAGTAGTATTAACTAACGATATAGTGTTACACACGTAAGATCTTGTGATAATAATTAGTGTTAGATTATTGTTATCACTGAACAAGTAGTATTAACTTACGATATAGTGTTACACACACGTAAGATCTTGTGATAATAATTAGTGTTAGATTATTGTTATCACTGAACAAGTAGAATTAACTAACGATACAGTGTTACACACACGTAAGATCTTGTGATAATAATTAGTGTTAGATTTTTGTTATCACTGAAGAAGTAGAATTAACAAACGATACAGTGTTACACACACGTAAGATCTTGTGATAATAATTAGTGTTATATTATTGTTATCACTGAACAAGTAGAATTAACTAACGATACAGTGTTACACACACGTAAGATCTTGTGATAATAATTAGTGTTAGATTATTGTTATCACTGAACAAGTAGAATTAACTAACGATACAGTGTTACACACACGTAAGATCTTGTGATAATAATTAGTGTTAGATTATTGTTATCACTGAACAAGTAGAATTAACAAACGATACAGTGTTACACACACGTAAGATCTTGTGATAATAATTAGTGTTAGGTTATAGTTATCACTGAACAAGTAGTATTAACTAACGATATAGTGTTACACACGTAAGATCTTGTGATAATAATTAGTGTTAGATTATTGTTATCACTGAACAAGTAGTATTAACTAACGATATAGTGTTACACACGTAAGATCTTGTGATAATATTTAGTGTTAGATTATTGTTATCACTGAACAAGTAGAATTAACTAACGATACAGTGTTACACACACGTAAGATCTTGTGATAATAATTAGTGTTAGATTATTGTTATCACTGAACAAGTAGAATTAACTAACGATACAGTGTTACACACGTAAGATCTTGTGATAATAATTAGTGTTAGGTTATAGTTATCACTGAACAAGTAGTATTAACTAACGATATAGTGTTACACACGTAAGATCTTGTGATAATAATTAGTGTTAGATTATTGTTATCACTGAACAAGTAGTATTAACTTACGATATAGTGTTACACACACGTAAGATCTTGTGATAATAATTAGTGTTAGATTATTGTTATCACTGAACAAGTAGAATTAACTAACGATACAGTGTTACACACACGTAAGATCTTGTGATAATAATTAGTGTTAGATTTTTGTTATCACTGAACAAGTAGAATTAACAAACGATACAGTGTTACACACACGTAAGATCTTGTGATAATAATTAGTGTTATATTATTGTTATCATTGAACAAGTAGAATTAACTAACGATACAGTGTTACACACACGTAAGATCTTGTGATAATAATTAGTGTTAGATTATTGTTATCACTGAACAAGTAGAATTAACTAACGATACAGTGTTACACACACGTAAGATCTTGTGATAATAATTAGTGTTAGATTATTGTTATCACTGAACAAGTAGAATTAACAAACGATACAGTGTTACACACACGTAAGATCTTGTGATAATAATTAGTGTTAGGTTATAGTTATCACTGAACAAGTAGTATTAACTAACGATATAGTGTTACACACGTAAGATCTTGTGATAATAATTAGTGTTAGATTATTGTTATCACTGAACAAGTAGTATTAACTAACGATATAGTGTTACACACACGTAAGATCTTGTGATAATATTTAGTGTTAGATTATTGTTATCACTGAACAAGTAGAATTAACTAACGATACAGTGTTACACACACGTAAGATCTTGTGATAATAATTAGTGTTAGATTATTGTTATCACTGAACAAGTAGAATTAACTAACGTCACACACACGTAAGATCTTGTGATAATAATTAGTGTTAGGTTATAGTTATCACTGAACAAGTAGAATTAACTAACGATATAGTGTTACACACACGTAAGATCTTGTGATAATAATTAGTGTTAGATTATTGTTATCACTGAACAAGTAGAATTAACTAACGTCACACACACGTAAGATCTTGTGATAATAATTAGTGTTAGGTTATAGTTATCACTGAACAAGTAGAATTAACTAACGATACAGTGTACACACACGTAAGATCTTGTGATAATAATTAGTGTTAGATTATTGTTATCACTGAACAAGTAGAATTAACTAACGATACAGTGTTACACACACGTAAGATCTTGTGATAATAATTAGTGTTAGATTTTTGTTATCACTGAACAAGTAGAATTAACAAACGATACAGTGTTACACACACGTAAGATCTTGTGATAATAATTAGTGTTATATTATTGTTATCACTGAACAAGTAGAATTAACTAACGATACAGTGTTACACACACGTAAGATCTTGTTATAATAATTAGTGTTAGATTATTGTTATCACTGAACAAGTAGAATTAACTAACGATATAGTGTTACACACACGTAAGATCTTGTGATAATAATTAGTGTTAGATTATTGTTATCACTGAACAAGTAGAATTAACTAACGATACAGTGTTACACACACGTAAGATCTTGTGATAATAATTAGTGTTAGATTATTGTTATCACTGAACAAGTAGAATTAACAAACGATACAGTGTTACACACACGTAAGATCTTGTGATAATAATTAGTGTTAGGTTATAGTTATCACTGAACAAGTAGTATTAACTAACGATATAGTGTTACACACGTAAGATCTTGTGATAATAATTAGTGTTAGATTATTGTTATCACTGAACAAGTAGTAGTAACTAACGATATAGTGTTACACACACGTAAGATCTTGTGATAATAATTAGTGTTAGATTATTGTTATCACTGAACAAGTAGAATTAACTAACGATACAGTGTTACACACACGTAAGATCTTGTGATAATAATTAGTGTTAGATTATTGTTATCACTGAACAAGTAGAATTAACTAACGTCACACACACGTAAGATCTTGTGATAATAATTAGTGTTAGGTTATAGTTATCACTGAACAAGTAGAATTAACTAACGATATAGTGTTACACACACGTAAGATCTTGTGATAATAATTAGTGTTAGATTATTGTTATCACTGAACAAGTAGAATTAACTAACGTCACACACACGTAAGATCTTGTGATAATAATTAGTGTTAGGTTATAGTTATCACTGAACAAGTAGAATTAACTAACGATACAGTGTTACACACACGTAAGATCTTGTGATAATAATTAGTGTTAGGTTATAGTTATCACTGAACAAGTAGAATTAACTAACGAAACAGTGTTACACACACGTAAGATCTTGTGATAATTAATTATTGTTAGGTTATAGTTATCACTAATGAAAAATATTTAACTGAAATGTGACAGAAATCAAAATACACAAAATCCTTCAGATATGTTTGTTGGTATTTAAGATTCATTAGTTTATTTTTATTTTTGAAAAACATTTTAAACTGAAAAGGAGGAAATTCTCGAGTGTTAGAAAGTGTAGCAAAACGTAGCTTTACTATGAAACAAGCATTCATACACAAAGTTCTAGACCATCTGTACCATTGTTTTGTATGTGGAATATAAGAAAAGTTAACCCTATAAGTACGGCATACTGTAGAAATGAAAGTCTTTGTTATCTCTTCTGTCTTTCTTCGCTTTTGGAAGAAATTCTGGCGGTCTATCGTGGTTAACACGTTATCGTATACAAAACGCTTGAATTTCTAGAAATAAAACACTTAACGTAACTTAAGATATTACTCAAGGGTATTATATGGATTCTAATTAGTTTATTACAATAAACTTTATTACTTTATCGTGTCGTGAAAATAAAAAAATATTGTGTGTTTCTTTGTTGTCGATTTGAATTATTTTACTACTAATAAATGATTCACTGTAAATATTAGATTATTTTCAGATAGTCAATGGTAGTTACTTAACGTCATAAAGTCTCGTGAGATAACTATTTATTTAATTAAACTTTTCGCACTGCACAGGTTAATATTATAAAACAAATGGATGGATAATTATACCAGACTTCTTACCTACAAGCTATTTTATAGTTCTTACAACGGTTTTCTGTTGCAGCACATAACCACCAGAGAATAAGTACATTTGGTTTGGTTTATTTTGAATTTCGCGCAAACTTTCAAGAGGGCTATTTGTGCCAGCTGTCCCAAATTTAGCAGTGTAAGACTAGAGGGAAGGCAGCTATTCATCACCACCCGTCGCCACTCTTGGGCTACTCTTTTGCCAACGAATAGTGGGACTGACCTACACATTATAACGCCCATATGGCTGAAAGGCCGAGCATGTTTGGTGTGACAGGTATTCGAACCCACGATAATCAGATTACGAGTCGAGTGCCTTAGTCAGTTGACCATGCCGAGCCTAGAATAAAGTAAGGTATAGAATTGGAAATATTAAACAGTTGGTAGGAGTATGTGTGGACGGAGTAAAGTATAGGTTTAGGACTGGAATATTAATCAGTTGGTAGGAGTATGTGTGGACAGAGTAAAGTATAGGTTTAGGACTGGAATATTAATCAGTTGGTAGGAGTATGTGTGGACAGAGTAAAGTATAGGTTTAGGACTGGAATATTAATCAGTTGGTAGGAGTATGTGTGGACAAGTAAAAGTATAGGTTTAGGACTGGAATATTAAACAGTTGGTAGGAAGTATGTGTAGACAGAGTAAAGTATAGGTTTAGGACTAGAATATTAAACAATTGGTAGGAAGTATGTGTAGACAGAGTAAAAGTATAGGTTTAGGACTGGAATACATAAACAGTTGGTAGAAGTATGTGTGACAGGAGTAAAAGTATAGGTTTAGAACCGAATATTAATCAGTTGGTAGGAGTATATGTAGACAGAGTAAAATATAGGTTTAGGACTGGAATATTAATCAGTTGGTAGGATATATGTAGACAGAGTAAAAGTATAGGTTTAGGACTGGAATATTAAACAGTTGGTAGGAAGTATGTGTGGACAGAAGTAAAAGTATAGGTTTAGGACTGGAATATTAAACAGTTGGTAGAAGTATGTGTAGACAAAATAAAGTATAGGTTTAGGACTGGAATATTAAACAGTTGGTAGAAATATGTGTGAACAAAATAAAGTATAAGTTAGGACTGGAATATTAAACAGTTGGTAGAAATATGTGTGACAGAGTAAAGTATAGGTTTAGGACTGGAATATTAAACAGTTGGTAGAAGTATGTGTGAACAGGAGTAAAGTATAGGTTTAGGACTGGAATATTAAACAGTTGGTAGAGTATGTGTGGACAGGAGTAAAGTATAGGTTTAGGACTGGAATATTAAACAGTTGGTAGGAAGTATGTGAGGCAGAAGTAAAGTATAAGTTTAGAACTGGATATATTAAACAGTTGGTAGAAGTATGTGTGGACAGAATAAAGTATAGGTTTAGGACTGGAATATTAAACAGTTGGTAGAAGTATGTGTAGACGGAGTAAAGTATAGGTTTAGGACTGGAATATTAAACAGTTGGTAGAAGTATGTGTGGACGGAGTAAAGTATAGGTTTAGGACTGGAATACAAACAGTTGGTAGGAGTATGTGTGGACTGAGCCAAAAGTATAGGTTTAGGACTGGAATATTAAACAGTTGGTAGGAGTATGTGTGGACAGAGTAAAAGTATAGGTTTAGGACTGGAATATTAAACAGTTGGTAGAAGTATGTGTGGACGGAGAAAAGTATAGGTTTAGAACTGGAATATTAAACAGTTGGTAGAAGTATGTGGACAAAAAAAGTATAGGTTTAGGACTGGAATATTAAACAGTTGGTAGAAGTATGTGTGGACAAAATAAAGTATAGGTTAGGACTGGAATATTAAACAGTTGGTAGAAGTATGTGTGGACAGAGTAAAGTATAGGTTTAGGACTGGAATATTAAACAGTTGGTAGGAGTATGTGTGGACGGAGTAAAGTATAGGTTTAGGACTGGAATATTAAACAGTTGGTAGAAGTATGTGTGGACAGGTAAAGTATAGGTTTAGGACTGGAATATTAATCAGTTGGTAGGAGTATGTGGACAGGTAAAGTATAGGTTTAGGACTGGAATATTAAACAGTTGGTAGAAGTATGTGTGGACGGAGTAAAGTATAGGTTTAGGACTGGAATATTAAACAGTTGGTAGAAGTATGTGTGGACAAAATAAAGTATAGGTTTAGGACTGGAATATTAAACAGTTGGTAGAAGTATGTGTTGACAAAATAAAGTATAGGTTTAGGACTGGAATATTAATCAGTTGGTAGGGTTGTGTATGCACAGGATATAGGCTATGTCTGGGACCTCTAGCAATGCTCACACGATTACTGAAACCTGGTTTTTAGCATTATAAGCTTTTACACCCGCCCGTAAGCTATTCAAGGACGATTAAGTTTTGGAAAATCTCTCTGTTAGTGAAAGAACGTGTATTTAGAAATGAAGCTGTTGATATCCGCACTGTTCAATACTACATCTCATTCCACAAACTCTATTTACACGTTTTACCTAACATGTAGATATCATAATACGCTTATACTAGTAGCTCTGGTGTTAGTACAACTGTAGTTGTATCACTGGTGTTAGTAAACCTGTAGTAATAACACTAGTGTTAATACAACTGTAGTAATAATACTGGTGTGAAATACTTCGTCGTTTTTACAGGTGTTGAGATTTTTGTAAATAATAAGTAACTATAATATAAACATTATAAAATAATAAGTTAATTTTACTAGTTGGAACAAGGTTTGCGGAATTTTCTTCATGAAAATCTTTTCTAAAAGAAAGATAAATAAGTGGCTGTATCATTTGTATTAATTTTAATTGGTGGAAATATTGTTTTTATTATTGAACAAAGTTGAAGGAAACACAAATATTATAAAAGTTTTTTTTTTACTGCTGTTACATTTCTAAAGGTGGCAGGTCTGTGACCCACCAAAATATGTGGAAGTTTTAAGGCCAGTAATCTAGTTTATAAAGTGTTTATCTTGTACGATTTTTAACGTTGTCTTACATGACATTTTAATAAAAGTATCATCAGTTGATTCTATTTAACGATAAAGAAAATTATACATTAGTCTCAAGGATATAGACGTGTTGGAGACACAGGTATGTTCACAATAGAAAAGTAGCATGTATATATTATGTTTTAGTCCTAGTGATATGGACATGTTCGAAAAACAGGTATATTTACAATAGAAAAATAACCTATACATTTTATGTATTCGTCCTAGTGATATAGACGTTTTAGAGACACAGGTATGCTCACAATAGAAAAGTAACAAATGCATATTATGTATTAGCCCTAGCGATATGGACATGTTAGAGATACATGTATGTTTCTTTTAGAAAAGTAGCATATACATATTATGTATTAGTCCTAGTGAATTAGATGTGTTAGAGACACAGGAACGTTTACAATAAAAAAGTAGTATATACATATTATGTATTAGTCCTAGTGAATTAGATGTGTTAGAGAGACAGGTATATACATATTATGTATCAGTTCTAGTGATATGGACGTGTTAGAGACAGGTATATACATATTATGTATTAGTACTAGTCATATAGACGTGTTAGAGAGACAGGTATATACATATTATGTATCAGTTCTAGTTATATGGACGTGTTAGA
Organism: Tachypleus tridentatus; assembly: GCF_004210375.1. NCBI lineage: Eukaryota > Metazoa > Arthropoda > Merostomata > Xiphosura > Limulidae > Tachypleus > Tachypleus tridentatus. The sequence continues at coordinate 114,738,768 of NC_134834.1, forward strand.
GAAACGGGTACATATATATTATGTATTAGTTCTAGTGATATGGACGTGCTAGAGAGACAGGTATATACATATTATGTATTAGTACTAGTCATATAGACGTGTTAGAGAGACAGGTGTATACATATTATGTATTAGTTCTAGTGATATAGACGTGTTAGAGAGACAGGTATATACATATTATTATTAGTTTTAGTGATATGGACGTATTAGAGAGACAGATGTGTTTACAAAAGAAAAGTAACACACATTTTGTAGACGTTCACAGAAGACACCTTGTAAATGGTTTGTTTTGTTTTGAATTTCGCGCAAAGCTACACGAGAGCTATCTGTGTAAGACTAGAGGGAAGGCAGCTAGTTATCACCACCCACCACCAACTCCTGGGCTACTCTTTTACCATCGAATAGTGGGATTGATCGTGACTTTATAACGCCCCCACGGCTTAAAGGGTGAGCATGTTTGGTGTGATAGGGATTCGAACCCGCGACTCTTGGATTGCTGGTCGAGTGCCTTAACAACCTGGTCATGCCAGGCTACCTTGTAGAGGGTGTTACAGTTCTTGTGAAATACTTTTGGGAATTTTGAAATTATGCGTTTTTTTCAACAAAAGGTTTTGAAAGTGTTCTTTGATATGCCGGTAAAAACTGGGTTAATTCAACAGAACGTGTCTAAATGTTTTTTAGAAACACCGGTAAGAACTGGGTTAATTCAACAGAACGTGTCGAAGATGTTCTTAGAAACAACTCTGGCAAACTGGATTATTTTAATAGTACATGTCGAAAGTGCTCTTAGAAACAACTTTGACAAACTGGGTTGTTTCAAGAGTACGTGTCGAAAGTGTTCTGAAAAACAGCGGTGAAAAAACTAAGTTCTTTCGAGAGAATGCTCGAAAGTGCTCTTAGAAACACCGGTAAGAAAAACTGGGTTAATTCAACAGAACGTGTCGAAAGTCCTCTTTGAAACAGAGCTGAACAACTAGGTTCTTTCAAGAGAACGTTTCGAAAGTGTTCTCAGAAACACCGTGGTTGTTTCAACATGTCGAAAGTGTGAAGGGAAGATGAGTGTAACCAGGTAGATGTTTATTCATGTTTTATCTGACAAAGCATTACTAGTAAATTACACACGGATATAAGTTTTTTGTTGTTATCTAAAAGAAGGAAGTTCCGTGCTGTGACGGAAGTTCATAAACAGATCGAGTTCGGGAAAATCCACTGTTTATTTTATATCTTTGACTTTGAAGTACATTTGTAACAGTTCATCGTTTTACACAGTTTACTTCTATTAAAAGGTCGGGTCATTAACGTCTGAAATAGTACGTCTACATGGGAATATTCTTTAATAAGCCTGGAAACAAAATTTTACCGTTTGCTGCTGCTGCAGAGATCCAGTAGGATATTTCATATTAGTCCATTTGTTTAAATGTAACATATTTCGTGCTAAAATAATATCCGTGTAAGACGTTGACCTGTAATATTAATCGTGTGAGTATAATCACTCTGTAGTAGCTGTCAAACGTTAAAGTATATGTGTAATAGCGGAGATGTTCCCTGTTTTATTTATAGGGAAAACCCCAGGTAATAGAACAGGATTCATCAGTGTCCAAGGCTGTGTTCATGTCGCAGTAAAATAAAACCACTATTTAGTGATAGTTGCTACATAACTTTTAAAGTTAGAAAAACTGAAGTTACGATGTGTTCGACACATGAAATGTCTAGTGTTTAATTGTATATAATGAATGTACATACACGTACTTTTGACCAAACAACGAGCTTTTCATGAGAGAGCAGGAAAAAAAAGAAAGAAAAAAACATGTGTCACGTGATGCTGGTTGGTTTAATCTCGTGCTGAGAATGACTGGGGGGTAATTCAGTTTGTTGGAAGATCCCGAATAGTGAAGATGGAGGAATTTCGAAAGTGGTATGTGAAGCATTGTGCATTTTCACTGTGTTTTACCAATGTTTGTATACGCAACAAGAAACGTTAGAGTGAAATACTGTATTTACACGCGACTTTGTTGGTAACAGTACCCTTACATTGAATTGTAGGTCATGTGTGAATGTTTGTAATCGCGTACTCAAGAGGGAACGATATAAACACAGTTCTTTATAATGTTTTCAACAATGTCAAGAAAACCACAGTAAGAAAACTCCAACAACTTTGGAAAAATTACAAATTGAAAAAAGTCTACAAGTTAATACTGCTATTTAATTCGAAATATATTTACTTCAAGCCAGTTAAAAAGATAACAGACTAAAGACTATACCTTTCTAGGTGCTATCTGTATTTGTACAGAATTATATAATAAGTGAAATACTTCGTTTGTAAACAACATGAAACTTGAAATATTTACAAGGAGGTAATTAAAACGGAGTAGGTCGTGCGGCTACAAGCAGTGCATACCGTATATATATCAGTGTTAAAATAGTTATAGTATGATAAATCTATCAGTGGTGAAATAGTTATATTGTGATAAATAAATCAGTGGTAAAATAATAATAGTATGGTAAATATATCAGTGGTAAAATAGTTATAGTATGATAAATATATCAGTGGTAAAATAGTTATAGTGTGATAAATTTATCAGTGGTGTGATAATTATAGTATGGTAGATATATCAGTGGTGTGATAGTTATAGAATGGTAGATATATCAGTGGTGTGATAGTTATAGTGTGGTAGATATATCAGTGGTGTGATAGTTATAGAATGGTAGATATATCAACGGTAAAATAGTTATAGTATGATAAATATATAAGTGGTGTGATAATTACAGTATGGTAGATATATCAGTGGTGTGATGATTACAGTATGGTAGATATATCAGTGGTGTGATAGTTATAGTATGGTAGATATATCTGGTGTGATAGTTATAGTATTGTAATTATATCAGTGGTGTGATAGTTATAGTATGGTAGATATATCAGTGGTGTGATAGATATAGTATGGTAGATATATCAGTGGTGTGATTGTTATAGTTATGGTAGATATATCAGTGGTGTGATAGTTATAGTATGGTAGATATATTAGTGGTGTGATAGTTATAGTATGGTAGATATATCAGTGGTGTGATTGTTATAGTTATGGTAGATATATCAGTGGTGTGATAGTTATAGTTATGGTAGATATATCAGTAGTGTGATTGTTATAGTTATGGTAGATATATCAGTGGTGTGATAGTTATAGTATGGTAGATATATCAGTGGTGTGATAGTTATAGTATGGTAGATATATCAGTGGTGTGATAGTTATAGTATGGTAGATATATCAGTGGTGTGATAGTTATAGTATGGTAAGATATATCAGTGGTGTGATGGTTATAGTATGGTAGATATATCAGTGGTGTGATAGTTATAGTATGGTAGATATATCAGTGAAGTGTGATTGTTATAGTTATGGTAGATATATCAGTGGTGTGATAGTTATAGTATGGTAGATATATCAGTGGTGTGATTGTTATAGTTATGGTAGATATATCAGTGGTGTGATAGTTATAGTATGGTAGATATATCAGTGGTGTGATAGTTATAGTATGGTAGATATATCAGTGGTGTGATAGTTATAGTATGGTAGATATATCAGTGGTGTGATAGTTATAGTGTGGTAGATATATCAGTGGTGTGATAGTTATAGTTATGGTAGATATATCAGTGGTGTGATAGTTATAGTATGGTAGATATATCAGTGGTGTGATAGTTATAGTGTGGTAGATATATCAGTGGTGTGATAGTTATAGTATGGTAGATATATCAGTGGTGTGATAGTTATAGTTATGGTAGATGGTAGATATATCAGTGTTGTGATAGTTATAGTATGGTAGATATATCAGTAGTGTGATTGTTATAGTTATGGTAGATATATCAGTAATGTGATAGTTATAGTATGGTAATTATATCAGTGGTGTGATAGTTATAGTATGGTAGATATATCAGTGGTGTGATAGTTATAGTATGGTAGATATATCAGTGGTGTGATAGTTATAGTATGGTAGATATATCAGTGGTGTGATAGTTATAGTATGGTAGATATATCAGTGGTGTGATAGTTATAGTATGGTAGATATATCAATTGGTGTGATAGGTTAGTTATAGTATGGTAGATATATCAGTGGTGTGATATGATATTATAGTATGGTAGATATATCAGTGGTGTGATAGTTATAGTATGGTAGATATATCAGTGGTGTGATAGTTATAGTATGGTAGATATATCAGTGGTGTGATAGTTATAGTATGGTAGATATATCAGTGGTGTGATAGTTATAGTATGGTAGATATATCAGTGGTGTGATAGTTATAGTATGGTAGATATATCGGTGGTGTGATAGTTATAGTTATGGTAGATATATCAGTGGTGTGATAGTTATAGTATGGTAGATATATCAGTGGTGTGATAGTTATAGTATGGTAGATATATCAGTGGTGTGATAGTTATAGTATGGTAGATATATCAGTGGTGTGATAGTTATAGTATGGTAGATATATCAGTGGTGTGATAGTTATAGTATGGTAGATATATCAGTGGTGTGATAGTTATAGTTATGGTAGATATATCTGGTGTGATAGTTATAGTATGGTAGATATATCAGTGGTGTGATAGTTATAGTTATGGTAGATATATCAGTGGTGTGATAGTTATAGTATGGTAGATATATCAGTGGTGTGATAGTTATAGTATGGTAGATATATCAGTGGTGTGATAGTTATAGTATGGTAGATATATCAGTGGTGTGATAGTTATAGTATGGTAGATATATCAGTGGTGTGATAGTTATAGTATGGTAGATATATCAGTGGTGTGATAGTTATAGTATGGTAGATATATCAGTGGTGTGATAGTTATAGTATGGTAGATATATCAGTGGTGTGATAGTTATAGGATGGTAGATATATCAGTGGTGTGATAGTTATAGTATGGTAGATATATCAGTGGTGTGATAGTTATAGTATGGTAGATATATCAGTGGTGTGATAGTTATAGTATGGTAGATATATCAGTGGTGTGATAGTTATAGTATGGTAGATATATCAGTGGTGTGATAGTTATAGTATGGTAGATATATCAGTGGTGTGATAGTTATAGTATGGTAGATATATTAGTGGTGTGATAGTTATAGTATGGTAGATATATCAGTGGTGTGATAGTTATAGTATGGTAGATATATCAATGGTATGATAGTTATAGTGTGGTAGATATATCAGTGGTGTGATAGTTATAGTAATTTATAGTTATAATTGTGGTAGATATATCAGTGGTGTGATAGTTATAGTATGGTAGATATATCCCAGTGTGGTGTGATAGTTATAGTATGGTAGATATATCAGTGGTGTGATTGTTATAGTTATGGTAGATATATCAGTGGTGTGATAGTTATAGTATGGTAGATATATCAGTGGTGTGATAGTTATAGTATGGTAGATATATCAGTGGTGTGATAGTTATAGTATGGTAGATATATCAGTGGTGTGATAGTTATAGTATGGTAGATATATCAGTGGTGTGATAGTTATAGTATGGTAGATATATCAGTGGTGTGATAGTTATAGTTATGGTAGATATATCAGTGGTGTGATAGTTATAGTATGGTAGATATATCAGTGGTGTGATAGTTATAGTATGGTAGATATATCAGTGGTGTGATAGTTATAGTATGGTAGATATATGAGTGGTGTGATAGTTATAGTATGGTAGATATATCAGTAGTGTGATTGTTATAGTTATGGTAGATATATCAGTGGTGTGATAGTTATAGTATGGTAGATATATCAGTGGTGTGATAGTTATAGTATGGTAGATATATCATTGGTTGGTGATGTATAGTTATAGTATGGTAGATATATATCAGTGGTGTGATAGTTATAGTATGGTAGATATATCAGGTGGTGTGATAGTTATAGTTATGGTAGATATATATCAGTGGTGTGATAGTTATAGTATGGTAGATATATCAGTGGTGTGATAGTTATAGTATGGTAGATATATCAGTGGTGTGATAGTTATAGTATGGTAGATATATTAGTGGTGTGATAGTTATAGTATGGTAGATATATCAGTGGTGTGATAGTTATAGTATGGTAGATATATCAGTGGTGTGATAGTTATAGTATGGTAGATATATCAGTGGTGTGATTGTTATAGTTATGGTGATCAGTGGTTATAGTTATTATGGTAGATATATCAGTGGTGTGATAGTTATAGTATGGTAGATATATCAGTGGTGTGATAGTTATAGTATGGTAGATATATCTGTATAATTGTGATAGTTATAGTATGGTAGATATATCAGTGGTGTGATAGTTAGTGGTTGTGTAGTATGGTAGATATATCAGTGGTGTGATAGTTATAGTATGGTAGATATATCAGTGGTGTGATAGTTATAGTATGGTAGATATATCAGTGGTGTGATAGTTATAGTATGGTAGATATATCATTGGTGGTGTGATAGTTATAGTATGGTAGATATATCAGTGGTGTGATAGTTATAGTATGGTAGATATATCAGTGGTGTGATAGTTATAGTATGGTAGATATATCAGTGGTGTGATAGTTATAGTATGGTAGATATATCAGTGGTGTGATAGTTATAGTATGGTAGATATATCAGTGGTGTGATAGTTATAGTATGGTAGATATATCAGGTGGTGTGATAGTTATAGTATGGTAGATATATCAGTGGTGTGAGTTATAGTATGGTAGATATATCAGTAGTTGATAGTTATAGTATGGTAGATATATCAGTGGTGTGATAGTTATAGTTGTGGTAGGATATATAGTGGTGGTATAGTTATAGTAGTGGTAGATATATATCAGTGGTGTGATAGTTATAGTATGGTAGATATATCAGTGGTGTGATAGTTATAGTTATGGTAGATATATCAGGTGGTGTGATAGTTATAGTATGGTAGATATATCAGTGGGTGATAGTTATAGTATGGTAGATTATAGTATGGTTATAGTATGGTATATCAGTGGTGTGATAGTTATAGTATGGTAGATATATCAGTGGTGTGATAGTTATAGTATGGTAGATATATCAGTGGTGTGATAGTTATAGTATGGTAGATATATCAGTGGTGTGATAGTTATAGTATGGTAGATATATCAGTGGTGTGATAGTTATAGTATGGTAGATATATCAGTGGTGTGATAGTTATAGTATGGTAGATATATCAGTGGTGTGATAGTTATAGTATGGTAGATATATCAGTGGTGTGATGATAGTTATAGTATGGTAGATATATCAGTGTAGATATATCAGTGGTGTGATAGTTATAGTATGGTAGATATATCAGTGGTGTGATAGTTATAGTATGGTGGTAGATATATGTGATAGTTATGGTATGATAGTTATAGTATGGTAGATATATCAGTGGTGTGATAGTTATAGTATGGTAGATATATCAGTGGTGTGATAGTTATAGTTATGGTAGATATATCAATGTGGTGTGATAGTTATAGTTATGGTAGATATATCAGTGTGTGATGGTTATAGATAGTTATAGTGATAGTTATAGTTATGGTAGATATATCAGTGGTGTGATAGTTATAGTATGGTAGATATATCGGTGGTGTGATAGTTATAGATATATGGTAGATATATCAGTGGTGTGATGGTTATAGGTTATAGTATGGTAGATATATCAGTGGTGTGATAGTTATAGTTATGGTAGATATATCAGTGGGTGTGATAGTTATAGTATGGTAGATATATCAGTGGTGTGATAGTTATAGTTATGGTAGATATATCGAGTGGTGTGATAGTTATATATATGTAGTTATTAGTATGGTAGATATATCAGTGGTGTGATAGTTATAGTATGGTAGATATATATCAATGGTGTGATAGTTATAGTATGGTAGATATATCAGTGGTGTGATAGTTATAGTAGGTGGTGTGATGGTAGATATATCAGTGGTTGTGATGGAGTTATAGTATGGTAGATATATCAGTGGTGTGATAGTTATAGTATGGTAGATATATCAGTGGTGTGATAGTTATAGTATGGTAGATATATCAGTGGTGTGATGTGATGGTTATAGTATGGTAGATATATCAATGGTGTGATAGTTATAGTGTGGTAGATATATCAGTTATTGTGGTGTGATAGTTATAGTATGGTAGATATATCAGTGGTGTGATAGTTATAGTATGGTAGATATATCAGTGGTTGTGATAGTTATAGTATGGTAGATATATCAGTGGTGTGATAGTTATAGTATGGTAGATATATCAGTGGTGTGATAGTTATAGTATGGTAGATATATCAGTGGTGTGATAGTTATAGTTATGGTAGATATATCAGTGGTGTGATAGTTATAGTATGGTAGATATATCAGTGGTGTGATAGTTATAGTATGGTAGATATATCAGTGGTGTGATAGTTATAGTATGGTAGATATATCAGTGGTGTGATAGTTATAGTATGGTAGATATATCAGTGGTGTGATAGTTATAGTTATGGTAGATATATCAGTGGTGTGATAGTTATAGTATGGTAGATATATCAGTGGTGTGATTGTTATAGTTATGGTAGATATATCAGTAGTGTGATAGTTATAGTATGGTAGATATATCAGTGGTGTGATAGTTATAGTATGGTAGATATATCAGTGGTGTGATAGTTATAGTATGGTAGATATATGAGTGGTGTGATAGTTATAGTATGGTAGATATATCAGTAGTGTGATTGTTATAGTTATGGTAGATATATCAGTGGTGTGATAGTTATAGTATGGTAGATATATCAGTGGTGTGATAGTTATGTCCGATGGTTATGGTAGATATATCAGTGGTGTGATAGTTATAGTATGGTAGATATATCAGTGGTGTGATAGTTTATATGGTAGATATATCAGTGGTGTGATAGTTATAGTATGGTAGATATATCAGTGGTGTGATAGTTATAGTATGGTAGATATATCAGTGGTGTGATAGTTATAGTATGGTAGATATATCAGTGGTGTGATAGTTATAGTATGGTAGATATATCAGTGGTGTGATGGTTATAGTATGGTAGATATATCAGTGGTGTGATAGTTATAGTATGGTAGATATATCAGTGGTGTGATAGTTATAGTATGGTAGATATATCAGTGGTGTGATAGTTATAGTTATGGTAGATATATCTGGTGTGATAGTTATAGTATGGTAGATATATATATGATAGTTATAGTATGGTAGATATATCAGTGGTGTGATAGTTATAGTGTATGGTAGATATATAGTGGTTGTGATAGTTATAGTATGGTAGATATATCAGTGGTGTGATAGTTATAGTTATGGTAGATATATCAGTGGTGTGATAGTTATAGTATGGTAGATATATCAGTGGTGTGATCAGTGGTTATAGTTATTATGGTAGATATATCAGTGGTGTGATAGTTATAGTATGGTAGATATATCAGTGGTGTGATAGTTATAGTATGGTAGATATATCAGTGGTGTGATAGTTATAGTATGGTAGATATATCAGTGGTGTGATAGTTATAGTATGGTAGATATATCAGTGGTGTGATAGTTATAGTATGGTAGATATATCAGTGTTGTGATAGTTATAGTATGGTAGATATATCAGTAGTGTGATTGTTATAGTATGGTAGAATATATCAGTGGTTGTGATAGTTATAGTTATGGTAGATATATATCAGTGGTGTGATAGTTATAGTATGGTAGATATATCAGTGGTGTGATAGTTATAGTATGGTAGATATATCAGTGGTGTGATAGTTATAGTATGGTAGATATATCAGTGGTGTGATAGTTATAGTGTGGTAGATATATCAGTGGTGTGATAGTTATAGTGTGGTAGATATATCAGTGGTGTGATAGTTATAGTATGGTAGAGATATATCAGTGGTGTGATAGTTATAGTATGGTAGATATATCAGTGGTGTGATAGTTATAGTATGGTAGATATATCAGTGGTTGTGATAGTTATAGTATGGTAGATATATCAGTGGTGTGATAGTTATAGTATGGTAGATATATCAATAATTGTGATAGTTATAGTATGGTAGATATATCAGTGGTGTGATAGTTATAGTATGGTAGATATATCAGTGGTGTGATAGTTATAGTATGGTAGATATATCAGTGGTTGTGATAGTTATAGTATGGTAGATATATCAATGGTATGATAGTTATAGTGTGGTAGATATATCAGTGGTGTGATAGTTATAGTTATGGTAGATATATCAGTGGTGTGATAGTTATAGTTATGGTAGATATATCAGTGGTGTGATAGTTATAGTATGGTAGATATATCAGTGGTGTGATAGTTATAGTATGGTAGATATATATCAGTGGTGTGATAGTTATAGTATGGTAGATATATGAGTGGTGTGATAGTTATAGTATGGTAGATATATCAGTAGTGTGATTGTTATAGTTATGGTAGATATATCAGTGGTGTGATAGTTATAGTATGGTAGATATATTAGTGGTGTGATAGTTATAGTATGGTAGATATATCTAGTTAAGTGGTGATGATAGTTATAGTATGGTAGATATATCAGTGGTGTGATAGTTATAGTATGGTAGATATATCAGTGGTGTGATAGTTATAGTATGGTAGATATATCAGTGGTGTGATAGTTATAGTATGGTAGATATATCAGTGGTGTGATAGTTATAGTATGGTAGATATATCAGTGGTGTGATAGTTATAGTATGGTAGATATATCAGTGGTGTGATAGTTATAGTATGGTAGATATATCAGTGGTGTGATAGTTATAGTATGGTAGATATATCATGTGTGTAACAGTGGTGATAGTTATAGTTATGGTAGATATATCAGTGGTGTGATAGTTATAGTATGGTAGATATATCAGTGGTGTGATAGTTATAGTATGGTAGATATATCAGTGGTGTGATAGTTATAGTATGGTAGATATATCAGTGGTGTGATAGTTATAGTATGGTAGATATATCAGTGGTGTGATAGTTATAGTATGGTAGATATATCAGTGGTGTGATAGTTATATATTATGGTAGATATATCAGTGGTGTGATAGTTATAGTATGGTAGATATATCAGTGGTGTGATAGTTATAGTATGGTAGATATATCAGTGGTGTGATAGTTATAGTATGGTAGATATATGGTTGTGTGGTGTGATAGTTATATGAGTTATGGTATGGTAGATATATCAGTGGTGTGATAGTTATAGTATGGTAGATATATCGGTGGTGTGATAGTTATAGTATGGTAGATATATCAGTGGTGTGATAGTTATAGTATGGTAGATATATCAGTGGTGTGATAGTTATAGTATGGTAGATATATCAGTGGTGTGATAGTTTATAGTATGGTAGATATATCAGTGGTGTGATAGTTATAGTATGGTAGATATATCAGTGGTGTGATAGTTATAGTATGGTAGATATATCAGTGGTGTGATAGTTATAGTTATGGTAGATATATCTGGTGTGATAGTTATAGTATGGTAGATATATGAGTGGTGTGATAGTTATAGTATGGTAGATATATCAGTAGTGTGATTGTTATAGTTATGGTAGATATATCAGTGGTGTGATAGTTATAGTATGGTAGATATATCAGTGGTGTGATAGTTATAGTTATGGTAGATATATCAGTGGTGTGATAGTTATAGTATGGTAGATATATCAGTGGTGTGATAGTTATAGTATGGTAATTATATCAGTGGTGTGATAGTTATAGTATGGTAGATATATCAGTGGTGTGATAGTTATAGTATGGTAGATATATCAGTGGTGTGATAGTTATAGTATGGTAGATATATCAGTGGTGTGATAGTTATAGTATGGTAGATATATCAGTGGTGTGATAGTTATAGTGTGGTAGATATATCAGTGGTGTGATAGTTATAGTTATGGTAGATATATCAGTGGTTGTGATAGTTATAGTGATAGGTATGAGGTAGATATATCAATTGGTGTGATAGTTATAGTATTATGGTAGATATATCAGTGGTGTGATAGTTATAGTATGGTAGATATATCAGTGGTGTGATAGTTATAGTATGGTAGATATATCAGTGGTGTGATAGTTATAGTATGGTAGATATATCAGTGGTGTGATAGTTATAGTATGGTAGATATATCAGTGGTGTGATAGTTATAGTATGGTAGATATATCAGTGGTGTGATAGTTATAGTGGTAGGTATATCAGGTGGTGTGATAGTTATAGTATGGTAGATATATCAGTGGTGTGATAGTTATAGTATGGTAGATATATCGGTGGTGTGATAGTTATGGTATGGTAGATATATCAGTATGTGATAGTTATAGTTATGGTAGATATATCAGTGGTGTGATAGTTATAGTATGGTAGATATAAGTGGTGTGATAGTTATAGGTATGGTAGATATATCAGTGGTGTGATAGTTATAGTATGGTAGATATATCAGTGGTGTGATAGTTATAGTATGGTAGATATATCAGGTGGTGTGATAGTTATAGTATGGTAGATATATCCGGTGGTGTGATAGTTATAGTATGGTAGATATATCCAGTGGTGTGATAGTTATAGTATGGTAGATATATCAATTGGTGTGATAGTTATAGTATGGTAGATATAGAGTGGTGTGATAGTTATGTTACATGGTGATATATCGGTGGTTATAGTTATGGTATGGTAGATATATCAGTGGTGTGATAGTTATAGTATGGTAGATATATCAGTGGTGTGATAGTTTATAGTTATGGTAGATATATCAGTGGTGTATAGTTATAGTATGGTAGATATATCAGTGGTGTGATAGTTATAGTATGGTAGATATATCAGTGGTGTGATAGTTATAGTATGGTAGATATATCAGTGGTGTGATAGTTATAGTATGGTAGAGATATATATCCAGTGGTGTGATAGTTATAGGTATGGTAGATATATCAGTGGTGTGATAGTTATAGTATGGTAGATATATCAAGTGGTGTGATAGTTATAGTATGGTAGATATATCAGTGGTGTGATAGTTATAGTATGGTAGATATATCAGGTGGTGTGATAGTTATAGTATGGTAGATATATCGGTGGTGTGATAGTTATAGTATGGTAGATATATCAGTGGTGTGATAGTTATAGTATGGTAGAGATATATCAGTGGTGTGATAGTTATAGTATGGTAGATATATCGAGTGGTGTGATAGTTATAGTATGGTAGATATATCAGTGGTGTGATAGTTATAGTATGGTAGATATATCAATGGTATGATAGTTATAGTGTGGTAGATATATCAGTGGTGTGATAGTTATAGTGTGGTAGATATATCAGTGGTGTGATAGTTATAGTTATGGTAGATATATCTGGTGTGATAGTTATAGTTATGGTAGATATATCCAGTGGTGTGATAGTTATAGTATGGTAGATATATCAGTGGTGTGATGAGTTATAGTTATGGTAAATATATCAGTGGTGTGATAGTTATAGTATGGTAGATATATCAGTGGTGTGATAGTTTATAGTATGGTAGATATATCAGTGGTGTGATAGTTATAGGTATGGTAGATATATCAGTGGTGTGATAGTTATAGTATGGTAGATATATCAGTGGTGTGATAGTTATATATGGTATGGTGGATATATCAGTGGTGTGATAGTTATAGTATGGTAGATATATCAGTGGTGTGATAGTTATAGTATGGTAGATATATCAGTGGTGTGATAGTTATAGTATGGTAGATATATCAGTGGTGTGATAGTTATAGTATGGTAGATATATCAGTGGTGTGATAGTTATAGTATGGTAGATATATCAGTGGTGTGATAGTTATAGTATGGTAGATATATCAGTGGTGTGATAGTTATAGTATGGTAGATATATCAGTGGTGTGATAGTTATAGTGTGGTAGATATATCAGTAGTGTGATAGTTATAGTTATGGTAGATATATCAGGTGGTGTGATAGTTATAGTATGGTAGATATATCAGTGGTGTGATAGTTATAGTATGGTAGATATATCAGTATTGTGATAGTTATAGTATGGTAGATATATCTGAAGGTGTGGATAGTTATAGTATGTAGTAGATATATTAGTGGTAAGCATTAGTTATAGTATGGTAGATATATCAGTGGTGTGATGTTATATAGTATGGTAGATATATCAGTGGTGTGATAGTTATAGTTATGGTAGGTATATATCAGTGGTGTGATAGTTATAGTATGGTAGATATATATGGGTGTGATAGTGGTGTGATATATCAAGTGCGTTGTGATAGTTATGGTATGGTAGATATATCAGTGGTGTGATAGTTATAGTATGGTAGATATATCAGTGGTGTGATGGTTATAGTATGGTAGATATATCAGTGGTGTGATAGATTATAGTATGGTAGATATATCAGGTGGTGTGATGTAGTTATAGTATGGTAGATATATCAGTGGTGTGATTGTTATAGTATGGTAGATATATCTGGTGGTGTGATAGTTATAGTATGGTAGATATATCAGTGGTTGTGATAGTTATAGTTATGGTAGATATATCAGTGGTGTGGTATGATAGGTATATTAGTGGTGATGAAGTTATGGTAGATATATCAGTGGTGTGATAGTTATAGTATGGTAGATATATCGAGTGGTGTGATAGTTATAGTATAGTATGGTGTGATATTTATAGTATGAGTGATATAAGTGGTGTGATAGTTATAGTATGGTAGAAGATATATCAGTGGTGTGATAGTTATAGTATGGTAGATATATCAGTGGTATGTGATAGTTATAGTATGGTAGATATATATCAGTGGTGTGATAGTTATAGTATGGTAGATATATCAGTGGTGTGATAGTTATAGTATAGTAGATATATCAGTGGTGTGATAGTTATAGTATGGTAGATATATCAGGTGGTGTGATAGTTATAGTATGGTAGATATATCAGTGGTGTGATAGTTATAGTTATGGTAGATATATCGAGTGGTGTGATAGTTATAGTATAGGTAGATATATATCAGTGGTGTGATAGTTATAGGTATGGTAGATATATCAAGTGTGTGATAGTTATAGTTATTATAGTATGGTAGATATATCGGTGGTGTGATGGTTATAGTTATGGTAGATATATCAGTGGTGTGATAGTTATAGTATGGTAGATATATCAGTAGGATATTGTGATAGTTATAGTATGGTAGATATATAGAAGTGAGATTGTGATAGTTATAGTATGGTAGAGATATATCAGTAGTTTGATTGTTATAGTGATGGTGAAAATATATCAGTGGTGTATAGTTATAGTATGGTAGAATATATCAGTGGTGGTAGCGATAGTTATAGTATGGTAGATATATCAGTGGTGTGATAGTTATAGTATGGTAGATATATCAGTTGGTGTGATAGTTATAGTATGATAGATATATCAGTGGTATGGTAGTTTATATATGGTAGATATATCAGTGGTGGTGATAGTTATAGTATGGTAGATATATCAGTGGTGTGATAGTTATAGTATGGTAGATATATCAGTGAATTGTGATAGTTATAGTATGGTAGATATATCAGTGGTGTGATAGTTATAGTATGGTAGATATATCAATGGTGGTTGTGATAGTTATGGTGTATGGTAGATATATCAGTGGTGTGATAGTTATAGTATGGTAGAATTATCAGTTGGTGTGATAGTTATAGTATGGTAGATATATCAGTGGTGTGATAGTTATAGTATGGTAGATATATCAGTGGTGTGATAGTTATAGTATGGTAGATATATCGGTGGTGTGATAGTTATAGTATGGTAGATATATCTAGTGGTGTGATGGTTATAGTTATGGTATAATATATC
>NC_134834.1:114755016-114818158 GCF_004210375.1 Tachypleus tridentatus
CATACTATAACTATCACACCACTGGATATAATTACCATACTATAACTATCACATTACCGATATATCTTACCATAACTATAACAATCATAACCACTGATATATCTACCATACTATATAACTATCACACCACCGATATATCTACCATAACTATAACCATCACAACCACTGATATATCTACCATACTATAACTATCACACCACTGATATATCTACCATACTATAACTATCACACCACTGGATATATCTACCATACTATAACTATCACACCACTGATATATCTACCATACTATAACTATCACACCACTGATATATCTACCACCATAACTATAACTATCAAGCAATTCACTGATATCTACCACACTATAACTATCACACCACCGATATATCTACCTCATGACTATAACTATCACACCACCGATATATCTACCATAATTATAACTATCACAACCGCTGATATATCTACCCATACTATAACCATCACAACACTGATATATCTACCATAACTATAACTATCACACCACCGATATATCTACCATACTATAACTATCAACAATAACCACCGATATATTCACCACACTATAACAACTATCACACCACTGATATATCTACCATACTATAACTATCACACCACCTGATATATCTACCATACTATAACCATCACACCACTGATATATCTACCATACTATAACCATCACACCACTGATATATCTACCATACTATAACTATCACACCACTGATATATACCTTACCCAATATAACAAATCATCACACCACTGATATATATTCCGCTACCATACTATAACCATCACAACCACTGATATATCTACCATACTATAACTATCACACCACTGATATATCTACCATAACTATAACTATCACACCACTGGATATATCTAACACAACTATAACTATCATACCACTGATATATTCTTACCATAACTATAACTATCACACCACTGGATATATCTACCATACTATAACTATCAACCAATTACCTGATATATATCTACCATAATCTATAACTATCAAGCACTACTGATATATATATCTACCATACTATACCCACAATTACCTATATCTACTATACTATAAATTCATCAAGTTACACCAGATATATATACCATAAATCTATAAATCTTACTGCCACCACTGATATAAATGCACCATACTATAACTATCACACCACTGGATATATCTACCATACTATAACTATCATGCCTTCACTGATATATCTACCATACTATAACTATCACACCACTGATATATCTACCATACTAATAATCATCACACACCACCAATATATCTTTACCATACTATAACTATCACACCACTGATATATCTACCATACTATAACTATCACACCAATTGGATATACTCCAATACCATACTATAACTATCACAATCTCACTGATATATCTACCACAATTATAACTAATATCACACCACTGATATATCTACCATACTATAACTATCAACACCACTGATATATCTACCATACTATAACACCATTGCCACCACTGATATATCTACCATCCTATAACTATCACACCACTGATATATTACTTTACCATACTATAACTATCACACCACTGATATATATCTACCATACTATAATCTGGTCACACCACTGATAATACTCCATACTATAACTATCACACCACTGGATATATCTACCATACTATAATTATCACAAATTGCTCGATATATCTACCACAACAAGTACCAATCATTAATTGATATATCTTACTCCCATACTATAACTCATCACACCACTGATATATTGTCTGCCGCGCTTATGACTGTCGCGCCGCTGATTGTAATCTGCCGTAACTATCGCTGTATGACTGTCGCGCCGCTGGCCGTTGTAATCTGCCGCGCTGTGACTGTCGCGCCGCTTGATTGTAATCTGCCGTACTGTGGCTTCAATCGCGCCGCTGGTTGTAATCTGCCGTACTATGGCTAATCGCGCCGCTGGTTATAATCTGCCGTGCTGTAACCACTGTCGCGCCGCTGGTGTAATCTGCCGTGCTATGACTGTCGCGCCGCTGATTGTAATCTGCCGTCCTATGGCTATCGCGCCGCTGATTATAATCTGCCGTGCTATGGCTAATCGCGCCGCTGATTAGTAATCTGCCGTGCTATGACTATCGCGCCGCTGATTATATCTGCCGTACTTGTATTCATCGCGCCGCTGATTATACTCTGCCAATGGCTTGTATCTGCCGTACTGCTTATGACTGTCGCGCCGCTGATTGTATCTGCCGTACTGTATTCTGTCGCGCGCGCCGCTGGTAATAATCTGCCGTACTGTGACTGTCGCGCCGCTGGTGTAATCTGCCGTACTGTATGACTGTCGCGCCGCTGGTGTAATCTGCCGTACTTTATGGCTGTCGCGCCGCTGGTAGTAATCTGCCGCTATGACTGTCGCGCCGCTGGTTGTAATCTGCCGCGCGCCGCTATTCTGTAATCTGCCGCTGACTATGAACAGTCGCGCCGCTGATTGTAATCTGCCGTGCTTTATGACTGTCGCGCCGCTGGTTGTAATCTGCCGTGCGCTATGACTCAATCGCGCTGCTGATTGTAATCTGCCGTGCTTTATGTCACTGTCGCGCCGCTGATGTAATCTGCCGTGCTGTGACTGTCGCGCCGCTGGATTGTAATCTGCCGTGCTATATGACTAATCGCGCCGCTGGTGTAATCTGCCGTACTGTATGACTGTCGCGCCGCTGATTGTAATCTGCCATGACTGTAACTGCTTTGCTGTATCGCGCTGCTGATTATGATTGTAATCTGCCGTGCTGTGACAGTCGCGCCGCTCGGTATGTCTGCCGTGCTGTATGTGACTGTGCCGCTGTCTGCGCCGGATGATCGCCGTAGCGGATTAATCTGCCGTGACTATGGCTGTAATCGCGCCGCTGGGTTGTAATCTGCCGCGCTATGACTGTCGCGCCGTTGGGTGTAATCTGCCGTACTTTATGACTGTCGCGCCGCTGATTGTAATCTTCTGCGTTGCTTTAATGACTGTCGCGCCGCTGATTGTAATCTGCCGTGGCTGTAACAGTCGCGCTGCTGATTGTAATCTGCCGTACTATGACTGTCGCGCCGCTCGTATGTCTGCCGTGCTGTACTGACTGTCGCGCCGGATGTAATCTGCCATGACTGTGACTATCGCGCCGCTGATTGTAATCTGCCGCGCTGTATGGCTAATCGCGCCGTTGGGTGTAATCTGCCGTACTATGACTGTCGCGCCGCTGATTGTAATCTGCGTTGCTATGACTGTCGCGCCGCTGATAAATCTGCCGTGCTGTAACTGTCGCGCCGCTGATTGTAATCTGCCGTACTTTATGACTGTCGCGCCGCTGATTGTAATCTGCCGTGCTATGACTAATCGCGCCGCTGATTGTAATCTGCCGTGCTGTGAGCTTGTCGCGCCGGATGTACGATCTGCCATGACTGTATTTTGTCGCGCCGCTGATTGTAATCTGCCGCGCTGCCGAGCTGTCGCGCCGTTGATTATCTCTGCCGTACTATGGCTATCGCGCCGCTGGTGTAATCTGCGTTGCTTTATTCGCGCTGTCGCGCCGCTGGTTGTATGTCTGCCGTACTTGCTATGGCTGTCGCGCCGCTGGGTGTATCTGCCGTACTGTATGCTATCGCGCCGCTGATTAATCTGCCGTACTTTATGACTTTAATCGCGCCGCTGGATGTAATCTGCCGTATTGCTATGCTTTAATCGCGCCGCTGGTATAATCTGCCGTACTATGGCTGTCGCGCCGCTGGGTTATCTGCCGTACTTTATGACTGTCGCGCCGCTGATTGTAATCTGCCGTCACTATGGCTATCGCGCCGCTGATTGTAATCTGCCGTGCTTTAACGCTAATCGCGCCGCTGGTTATAATCTGCCGTACTTTATGACTGTCGCGCCGCTGATTATGATTATGCTAATCGTGCCGCTGGTGATTATGACTGTCGCGCCGCTGATTGTAATCTGCCGTGCTGTGATGGCTTGACTCGCGCCGCTGATTGTAATCTGCTTGCCGTACGCTGTGACTTCAATCGCGCCGCTGGTGTAATCTGCCGTCGTGCTGTGACTAATCGCGCCGCTGATTATGGTCTGCCGTACTATGACTATCGCGCCGCTGATTGTAATCTGCCATGAACTATAACAGTCGCGCTGCTGATTATAATCTGCCGTGCTATGAGCTATCGCGCCGCTCGTAATGTAATCTGCCGCGCTGCTGTGAGCTATCGCGCCGCTGATTATAATCTGCCGTACTGTGGCTGTCGCGCCGCTGATTATGGTTGCCGTGCTATGACTGTCGCACCGTTGCTTTCTGCCATGGCTTGTAATCTGCCATGTCACTATGAAACAGTCGCGCTGCTGATTGTAATCTGCCGTACTATGACTATCGCGAGCGCTGATTGTAATCTGCCATGAGCTATGACTATCGCGCCGCTGATTATAATCTGCCGCGCTATATTTCTGTCGCGCCGCTGGTGTAATCTGCCGCGCTTTATGAATCTGTCGCGCCGCTGATTATAATCTCCATGCCGTAATCTATGAGCTGTCATCGCGCCGCTGGTTGTAATCTGCCGTTGCTGCTGACTATCGCGCCGCTGATTGTAATCTGCCGTGCTATGGCTCGACATCGCGCCGCTGGTTGCCAATAATCTGCCGTGCTGTATGCACTTCAATCGCGCCGCTGATTGTAATCTGCCGTATTTCTGTAACAGTCGCGCTGCTGATTGTAATCTGCCGTGCTGTATGACTATCATCGCGCCGCTGGTAATAATCTGCCGTGCTATGACTGTCGCGCCGCTGATAATAATCTGCCGTGCTATGGCTATCGCGCCGCTGATTATGATTGCCGTACTTTATGGCTATCGCGTTGCTGGATTGTAATCTGCCGTACTATGATGACAGTCGCGCTGCTTTGATTGTAATCTGCCGTACTGTATGACTGTCATCGCTGACGCTGATTGTAATCTGCCATGACTGTATTTATCGCGCCGCTGGTGTAATCTGCCGCGCTGTATGACTGTCATCGCGCCGCTGATTATATCTGCCGCGCTGTGGCTTTAATCGCGCCGCTGGTGTATCTTGCCGTGCTATGACTATCGCGCCGCTGATGTAATCTGCCGCGTGAGCTATGGCTATCGCGCCGCTGATTGTAATCTGCCGCGCTGTATGACTGTCGCGCCGCTGATTGTAATCTGCCGCGCTGTGACTAATCGCGCCGCTGATTGTAATCTGCCGTATGCTATGTTTAATCGCGCCGCTGATTGTAATCTGCCGTACTATGGCTATCGCGCTGCTGATTAATCTGCCATGACTGTAATGTAGTCGCGCCGCTGATTATATCTGCCGTACTGTATTTATCGCGCCGCTGATGTAATCTGCCATGACTATAGACAGTCGCGCCGCTGGTTAGTAATCTGCCGTACTTTATGAGCTATCGCGCCGCTGATTGTAATCTGCCGTACTATGGCTATCGCGCCGCTGATTATGATTGCCGTACTATGACTGTCGCGCCGGATGTAATCTGCCGTACTGTGACTAATCGCGCCGCTGATTGTAATCTGCCGTGCTGTATGACTAATCGCGCCGCTGATTGTAATCTGCCGTATATGGCTTCATCGCGCTGCTGATTAATAATCTGCCGTGAGCTGTAACAGTCGCGCCGCTGATTGTATCTGCCGCGCTGTGGCTAATCGCGCCGCTGATTATGTCTGCCGCTGGCTGTAAGCAGTCGCGCCGCTGATTGTAATCTGCCGTACTGTGACTATCGCGCCGCTGGTAATGTCTGCCGTGCTGTATGACTGTCGCGCCGCTGATGTAATCTGCCATGACTGTAACCAGTCGCGCCGCTGGTGTAATCTGCCGTACTTTGTAATCTCAATCGCGCCGCTGATTGTAATCTGCCGTACTATGGCTTCATCGCGCCGCTGATTATGGTTGCCGTGCTATGGCTATCGCGCCGGATGTAATCTGCCGTACTATGACTATCGCGCCGCTGATTGTAATCTGCCGTGCTGTGATCGTCGCACCGCTGATGTATCTGCCGTGCTGTGATTATCGCGCCGCCATATGTTTGTCGTACTATGCCTGTTTTTGCCGTTGATTGTATCTGCCGTTCTGTAACTATCGCGCCGCTGATTGTATCTGCCGCACTATGGCTATCGCGCCGCTGATTGTAATCTGCCGTTCTGTAACTATCGCGCCGCTGATGTAATCTGCCATACTATAATTATCACACCGCTGATGGAGGTTTGTCACACTATAACTATTTTACCCGCTGATATGTTTATCATACTATAACTATTTTACCACTGATATATTTACCATACTATTATTATTTTACCACTGGTTTATTTATCACAATATAACTATTTCACCACTGATGGATTTATCATACTATAACTATTTTAACACTGATATATATACGGTATGCACTGCTTGTAGCCGCACGACCTACTCCGTTTTAATTACCTCCTTGTAAATATTTCAAGTTTCATGTTGTTTACAAACAGAGTATTTCACTTATTATATAATTCTGTACAAATACAGATAGCACCTAGAAAGGTATAGTCTTTAGTCTGTTATCTTTTTAACTGGCTTGAGTAAATATATTTCAGATTAAATAGCAGTATTAACTTGTAGACTTTTTTCAATTTGTAATTTTCCAAAGTTGTTGGAGTTTTCTTACTGTGGTTTTCTTGACATTGTTGAAAACATTATAAAGAACTGTGTTTATATCGTTCCCTCTTGAGTACGCGATTACAAACATTCACACATGACCTACAATTCAATGTAAGGGTACTGTTACCAACAAAGTCGCGTGTAAATACAGTATTTCACTCTAACGTTTCTTGTTGCGTATACAAACATTGGTAAAACACAGTGAAAATGCACAATGCTTCACATACCACTTTCAGAAATTCCTCCATCTTCACTATTCGGGATCTTCCAACAAACTGAATTACCCCCAGTCATTCTCAGCACGAGATTAAACCAACCAGCATCACGTGACACATGTTTTTTTTCTTTCTTTTTTTCCTGCTCTCTCATGAAAAGCTCGTTGTTTGGTCAAAAGTACGTGTATGTACATTCATTATATACAATTAAACACTAGACATTTCATGTGTCGAACACATCGTAACTTCAGTTTTCTAACTTTAAAAGTTATGTAGCAACTATCACTAAATAGTGGTTTTATTTTACTGCGACATGAACACAGCCTTGGACACTGATGAATCCTGTTCTATTACCTGGGGTTTTCCCTATAAATAAAACAGGGAACATCTCCGCTATTACACATATACTTTAACGTTTGACAGCTACTACAGAGTGATTATACTCACACGATTAATATTACAGGTCAACGTCTTACACGGATATTATTTTAGCACGAAATATGTTACATTTAAACAAATGGACTAATATGAAATATCCTACTGGATCTCTGCAGCAGCAGCAAACGGTAAAATTTTGTTTCCAGGCTTATTAAAGAATATTCCCATGTAGACGTACTATTTCAGACGTTAATGACCCGACCTTTTAATAGAAGTAAACTGTGTAAAACGATGAACTGTTACAAATGTACTTCAAAGTCAAAGATATAAAATAAACAGTGGATTTTCCCGAACTCGATCTGTTTATGAACTTCCGTCACAGCACGGAACTTCCTTCTTTTAGATAACAACAAAAAACTTATATCCGTGTGTAATTTACTAGTAATGCTTTGTCAGATAAAACATGAATAAACATCTACCTGGTTACACTCATCTTCCCCTTCACACTTTCGACATGTTGAAACAACCACGGTGTTTCTGAGAACACTTTCGAAACGTTCTCTTGAAAGAACCTAGTTGTTCAGCTCTGTTTCAAGAGGACTTTCGACACGTTCTGTTGAATTAACCCAGTTTTTCTTACCGGTGTTTCTAAGAGCACTTTCGAGCATTCTCTCGAAAGAACTTGGTTTTTCACCGCTGTTTTCAGAACACTTTCGACACGTACTCTTGAAACAACCCAGTTTGTCAAAGTTGTTTCTAAGAGCACTTTCGACATGTACTATTAAAATAATCCAGTTTGCCAGAGTTGTTTCTAAGAACATCTTCGACACGTTCTGTTGAATTAACCCAGTTCTTACCGGTGTTTCTAAAAAACATTTAGACACGTTCTGTTGAATTAACCCAGTTTTTACCGGCATATCAAAGAACACTTTCAAAACCTTTTGTTGAAAAAAACGCATAATTTCAAAATTCCCAAAGTATTTCACAAGAACTGTAACACCCTCTACAAGGTAGCCTGGCATGACCAGGTTGTTAAGGCACTCGACCAGCAATCCAAGAGTCGCGGGTTCGAATCCCTATCACACCAAACATGCTCACCCTTTAAGCCGTGGGGGCGTTATAAAGTCACGATCAATCCCACTATTCGATGGTAAAAGAGTAGCCCAGGAGTTGGTGGTGGGTGGTGATAACTAGCTGCCTTCCCTCTAGTCTTACACAGATAGCTCTCGTGTAGCTTTGCGCGAAATTCAAAACAAAACAAACCATTTACAAGGTGTCTTCTGTGAACGTCTACAAAATGTGTGTTACTTTTCTTTTGTAAACACATCTGTCTCTCTAATACGTCCATATCACTAAAACTAATAATAATATGTATATACCTGTCTCTCTAACACGTCTATATCACTAGAACTAATACATAATATGTATACACCTGTCTCTCTAACGTCTATATGACTAGTACTAATACATAATATGTATATACCTGTCTCTCTAGCACGTCCATATCACTAGAACTAATACATAATATATATGTACCCGTTTCTCTAACACGTCCATATAACTAGAACTGATACATAATATGTATATACCTGTCTCTCTAACACGTCTATATGACTAGTACTAATACATAATATGTATATACCTGTCTCTCTAACACGTCCATATCACTAGAACTGATACATAATATGTATATACCTGTCTCTCTAACACATCTAATTCACTAGGACTAATACATAATATGTATATACTACTTTTTTATTGTAAACGTTCCTGTGTCTCTAACACATCTAATTCACTAGGACTAATACATAATATGTATATGCTACTTTTCTAAAAGAAACATACATGTATCTCTAACATGTCCATATCGCTGGGGCTAATACATAATATGCATTTGTTACTTTTCTATTGTGAGCATACCTGTGTCTCTAAAACGTCTATATCACTAGGACGAATACATAAAATGTATAGGTTATTTTTCTATTGTAAATATACCTGTTTTTCGAACATGTCCATATCACTAGGACTAAAACATAATATATACATGCTACTTTTCTATTGTGAACATACCTGTGTCTCCAACACGTCTATATCCTTGAGACTAATGTATAATTTTCTTTATCGTTAAATAGAATCAACTGATGATACTTTTATTAAAATGTCATGTAAGACAACGTTAAAATCGTACAAGATAAACACTTTATAAACTAGATTACTGGCCTTAAAACTTCCACATATTTTGGTGGGTCACAGACCTGCCACCTTTAGAAATGTAACAGCAGTAAAAAAAAAACTTTTATAATATTTGTGTTTCCTTCAACTTTGTTCAATAATAAAAACAATATTTCCACCAATTAAAATTAATACAAATGATACAGCCACTTATTTATCTTTCTTTTAGAAAAGATTTTCATGAAGAAAATTCCGCAAACCTTGTTCCAACTAGTAAAATTAACTTATTATTTTATAATGTTTATATTATAGTTACTTATTATTTACAAAATCTCAACACCTGTAAAAACGACGAAGTATTTCACACCAGTATTATTACTACAGTTGTATTAACACTAGTGTTATTACTACAGGTTTACTAACACCAGTGATACAACTACAGTTGTACTAACACCAGAGCTACTAGTATAAGCGTATTATGATATCTACATGTTAGGTAAAACGTGTAAATAGAGTTTGTGGAATGAGATGTAGTATTGAACAGTGCGGATATCAACAGCTTCATTTCTAAATACACGTTCTTTCACTAACAGAGAGATTTTCCAAAACTTAATCGTCCTTGAATAGCTTACGGGCGGGTGTAAAAGCTTATAATGCTAAAAACCAGGTTTCAGTAATCGTGTGAGCATTGCTAGAGGTCCCAGACATAGCCTATATCCTGTGCATACACAACCCTACCAACTGATTAATATTCCAGTCCTAAACCTATACTTTATTTTGTCAACACATACTTCTACCAACTGTTTAATATTCCAGTCCTAAACCTATACTTTATTTTGTCCACACATACTTCTACCAACTGTTTAATATTCCAGTCCTAAACCTATACTTTACTCCGTCCACACATACTTCTACCAACTGTTTAATATTCCAGTCCTAAACCTATACTTTACTCCGTCCACACATACTCCTACCAACTGATTAATGTTCCGGTCCTAAACCTATACTTTGCTCAGTCCACACGTACTTCTACCAACTGTTTGTATTCCAGTCCTAAACCTATGCTTTGCTCGTCCACGCATACTCCTACCAGCTGTTTAATATTCCGGTCCTAAACCTATACTTTACTCTGTCACACGTAGCTTCTGCCAGCTGTTTGTGTTCGGTCCTAACCTATAGCTTTGTTTTTTGTCCGCACGTAGCTACTGCCAGCTGTTTAATGTTCCGGTCCTAAACCTATGCTTTGCGCTGTCCGCACGTAGCTTCCCAGGCTGTTTGTATTCCGGTTCTAAGCCTATGCTTTTCTCAGATCCACGTAGCTACCGGCTGTTTGTGTTCCGGTCCTAGAGCCTGTAGCTTTGCTCCGGATCCACGCATACTCCTGCCAGCTGTTTAATGTTCCGGTCCTAGGCCACTATGCTTTGCTCAGTCCGCACGTACTCCTACCAGCTGTTTGTGTTCCGGTCCTAAACCTATGCTTTGCTCCGTCCACACGTACTCCTGCCAGGCTGTTTAATGTTCCGGTCCTAAACCTATGCTTTGCTCCGTCCGCACGTAGCTACCGGCTGTTTAATTCCGGTCCTAAACCTATGCTTTGCTCTGTCACACGTAGCTTCTACCAGCTGTTTATTATATGCCGGTTCTAAACCTATATGCTTTGCTCTGCCCGCATGCTCCTACCAGCTGTTTGATATTCCGGTCCTAAACCTATACTTTTGCTCCGTCCACACATGCTCCTACCAGCTGTTTGTGTTCCGGTCCTAAACCTATAGCTTTGCTCCGTTCACACGTAGCTACTGCCAGCTGTTTTATATTCCGGTCCTAAACCTATGCTTTGCTCTGTCACGCACGTAGCTACCAGCTGTTTGTGTTCCGGTCCTAACCTATGCTTTTTTTTGTCACACGTAGCTACTACCAACTGTTTGTGTTCCGGTCCTAGGCCTATGCTTTGTTTTGTCACACGTAGCTTCTGCCAGCTGTTTGTATTCCGGTCCTAAACCTATGCTTTTTTGTCAGTCCGCACATACTCCTGCCAACTGTTTGTATTCCGGTCCTAAACCTATGCTTTGCTCCGTCCGCACATACTCCTACCAACTGATTAATATTCGGTCCTAAACCTATGCTTTTGCTCTGTCACACATACTCCTACCAGCTGATTAATGTTCCGGTCCTAAACCTATGCTTTACTCCGTCCGCACATACTTCTACCAGCTGTTTGTGTTCCGGTCCTAAAACCTATACTTTGCTCAGTCCGCACATACTCCTACCAGCTGTTTAATATTCGGTCCTAAACCTATGCTTTGCTCCGTCCGCACATACTCCTACCAGCTGTTTAATATTCGGTCCCAAACCTATGCTTTTTGCTCTGTCACACATACTCCTACCAGCTGATTAATATTCCGGTCCTAAACCTATGCTTTGCTCTGTCCACACATACTCCTACCAGCTGGTTAATATTCCAGTCCTAAACCTATACTTTACTCTGTCCACACATACTCCTACCAACTGATTAATATTCCAGTCCTAAACCTATACTTTACTCCGTCCACACATACTCCTACCAACTGTTTAATATTTCCAATTCTATACCTTACTTTATTCTAGGCTCGGCATGGTCAACTGACTAAGGCACTCGACTCGTAATCTGATTATCGTGGGTTCGAATACCTGTCACACCAAACATGCTCGGCCTTTCAGCCATATGGGCGTTATAATGTGTGGGTCAGTCCCACTATTCGTTGGCAAAGAGTAGCCCAAGAGTGGCGACGGGTGGTGATGAATAGCTGCCTTCCCTCTAGTCTTACACTGCTAAATTTGGGACAGCTGGCACAAATAGCCCTCTTGAAAGTTGCGCGAAATTCAAAATAAACCAAACCAAATGTACTTATTCTCTGGTGGTTATGTGCTGCAACAGAAAACCGTTGTAAGAACTATAAAATAGCTTGTAGGTAAGAAGTCTGGTATAATTATCCATCCATTTGTTTTATAATATTAACCTGTGCAGTGCGAAAAGTTTAATTAAATAAATAGTTATCTCACGAGACTTTATGACGTTAAGTAACTACCATTGACTATCTGAAAATAATCTAATATTTACAGTGAATCATTTATTAGTAGTAAAATAATTCAAATCGACAACAAAGAAACACACAATATTTTTTTATTTTC
Organism: Tachypleus tridentatus; assembly: GCF_004210375.1. Lineage (NCBI taxonomy): Eukaryota > Metazoa > Arthropoda > Merostomata > Xiphosura > Limulidae > Tachypleus > Tachypleus tridentatus. Next base: position 114,767,649 of record NC_134834.1, read on the forward strand.
ACGACACGATAAAGTAATAAAGTTTATTGTAATAAACTAATTAGAATCCATATAATACCCTTGAGTAATATCTTAAGTTACGTTAAGTGTTTTATTTCTAGAAATTCAAGCGTTTTGTATACGATAACGTGTTAACCACGATAGACCGCCAGAATTTCTTCCAAAAGCGAAGAAAGACAGAAGAGATAACAAAGACTTTCATTTCTACAGTATGCCGTACTTATAGGGTTAACTTTTCTTATATTCCACATACAAAACAATGGTACAGATGGTCTAGAACTTTGTGTATGAATGCTTGTTTCATAGTAAAGCTACGTTTTGCTACACTTTCTAACACTCGAGAATTTCCTCCTTTTCAGTTTAAAATGTTTTTCAAAAATAAAATAAACTAATGAATCTTAAATACCAACAAACATATCTGAAGGATTTTGTGTATTTTGATTTCTGTCACATTTCAGTTAAATATTTTTCATTAGTGATAACTATAACCTAACAATAATTAATTATCACAAGATCTTACGTGTGTGTAACACTGTTTCGTTAGTTAATTCTACTTGTTCAGTGATAACTATAACCTAACACTAATTATTATCACAAGATCTTACGTGTGTGTAACACTGTATCGTTAGTTAATTCTACTTGTTCAGTGATAACTATAACCTAACACTAATTATTATCACAAGATCTTACGTGTGTGTGACGTTAGTTAATTCTACTTGTTCAGTGATAACAATAATCTAACACTAATTATTATCACAAGATCTTACGTGTGTGTAACACTATATCGTTAGTTAATTCTACTTGTTCAGTGATAACTATAACCTAACACTAATTATTATCACAAGATCTTACGTGTGTGTGACGTTAGTTAATTCTACTTGTTCAGTGATAACAATAATCTAACACTAATTATTATCACAAGATCTTACGTGTGTGTAACACTGTATCGTTAGTTAATTCTACTTGTTCAGTGATAACAATAATCTAACACTAATTATTATCACAAGATCTTACGTGTGTGTAACACTATATCGTTAGTTACTACTACTTGTTCAGTGATAACAATAATCTAACACTAATTATTATCACAAGATCTTACGTGTGTAACACTATATCGTTAGTTAATACTACTTGTTCAGTGATAACTATAACCTAACACTAATTATTATCACAAGATCTTACGTGTGTGTAACACTGTATCGTTTGTTAATTCTACTTGTTCAGTGATAACAATAATCTAACACTAATTATTATCACAAGATCTTACGTGTGTGTAACACTGTATCGTTAGTTAATTCTACTTGTTCAGTGATAACAATAATCTAACACTAATTATTATCACAAGATCTTACGTGTGTGTAACACTATATCGTTAGTTAATTCTACTTGTTCAGTGATAACAATAATCTAACACTAATTATTATAACAAGATCTTACGTGTGTGTAACACTGTATCGTTAGTTAATTCTACTTGTTCAGTGATAACAATAATATAACACTAATTATTATCACAAGATCTTACGTGTGTGTAACACTGTATCGTTTGTTAATTCTACTTGTTCAGTGATAACAAAAATCTAACACTAATTATTATCACAAGATCTTACGTGTGTGTAACACTGTATCGTTAGTTAATTCTACTTGTTCAGTGATAACAATAATCTAACACTAATTATTATCACAAGATCTTACGTGTGTGTAACACTGTATCGTTAGTTAATTCTACTTGTTCAGTGATAACTATAACCTAACACTAATTATTATCACAAGATCTTACGTGTGTGTGACGTTAGTTAATTCTACTTGTTCAGTGATAACAATAATCTAACACTAATTATTATCACAAGATCTTACGTGTGTGTAACACTATATCGTTAGTTAATTCTACTTGTTCAGTGATAACTATAACCTAACACTAATTATTATCACAAGATCTTACGTGTGTGTGACGTTAGTTAATTCTACTTGTTCAGTGATAACAATAATCTAACACTAATTATTATCACAAGATCTTACGTGTGTGTAACACTGTATCGTTAGTTAATTCTACTTGTTCAGTGATAACAATAATCTAACACTAAATATTATCACAAGATCTTACGTGTGTGTAACACTATATCGTTAGTTAATACTACTTGTTCGGTGATAACAATAATCTAACACTAATTATTATCACAAGATCTTACGTGTGTAACACTATATCGTTAGTTAATACTACTTGTTCGGTGATAACTATAACCTAACACTAATTATTATCACAAGATCTTACGTGTGTGTAACACTGTATCGTTTGTTAATTCTACTTGTTCAGTGATAACAATAATCTAACACTAATTATTATCACAAGATCTTACGTGTGTGTAACACTGTATCGTTAGTTAATTCTACTTGTTCAGTGATAACAATAATCTAACACTAATTATTATCACAAGATCTTACGTGTGTGTAACACTGTATCGTTAGTTAATTCTACTTGTTCAATGATAACAATAATATAACACTAATTATTATCACAAGATCTTACGTGTGTGTAACACTGTATCGTTTGTTAATTCTACTTGTTCAGTGATAACAAAATCTAACACTAATTATTATCACAAGATCTTACGTGTGTGTAACACTGTATCGTTAGTTAATTCTACTTGTTCAGTGATAACAATAATCTAACACTAATTATTATCACAAGATCTTACGTGTGTGTAACACTATATCGTAAGTTAATACTACTTGTTCAGTGATAACAATAATCTAACACTAATTATTATCACAAGATCTTACGTGTGTAACACTATATCGTTAGTTAATACTACTTGTTCAGTGATAACTATAACCTAACACTAATTATTATCACAAGATCTTACGTGTGTGTAACACTGTATCGTTAGTTAATTCTACTTGTTCAGTGATAACAATAATCTAACACTAATTATTATCACAAGATCTTACGTGTGTGTAACACTGTATCGTTAGTTAATTCTACTTGTTCAGTGATAACAATAATCTAACACTAAATATTATCACAAGATCTTACGTGTGTGTAACACTATATCGTTAGTTAATACTACTTGTTCAGTGATAACAATAATCTAACACTAATTATTATCACAAGATCTTACGTGTGTAACACTATATCGTTAGTTAATACTACTTGTTCAGTGATAACTATAACCTAACACTAATTATTATCACAAGATCTTGCGTGTGTGTAACACTGTATCGTTTGTTAATTCTACTTGTTCAGTGATAACAATAATCTAACACTAATTATTATCACAAGATCTTACGTGTGTGTGTAACACTGTATCGTTAGTTAATTCTACTTGTTCAGTGATAACAATAATCTAACACTAATTATTATCACAAGATCTTACGTGTGTGTAACACTGTATCGTTAGTTAATTCTACTTGTTCAGTGATAACAATAATATAACACTAATTATTATCACAAGATCTTACGTGTGTGTAACACTGTATCGTTTGTTAATTCTACTTCTTCAGTGATAACAAAATCTAACACTAATTATTATCACAAGATCTTGCGTGTGTGTAACACTGTATCGTTAGTTAATTCTACTTGTTCAGTGATAACAATAATCTAACACTAATTATTATCACAAGATCTTACGTGTGTGTAACACTATATCGTAAGTTAATACTACTTGTTCAGTGATAACAATAATCTAACACTAATTATTATCACAAGATCTTACGTGTGTAACACTATATCGTTAGTTAATACTACTTGTTCAGTGATAACTATAACCTAACACTAATTATTATCACAAGATCTTACGTGTGTGTAACACTGTATCGTTAGTTAATTCTACTTGTTCAGTGATAACAATAATCTAACACTAATTATTATCACAAGATCTTACGTGTGTGTAACACTGTATCGTTAGTTAATTCTACTTCTTCAGTGATAACAATAATCTAACACTAATTATTATCACAAGATCTTACGTGTGTGTAACACTATATCGTTAGTTAATTCTACTTGTTCAGTGATAACAAAAATCTAACACTAATTATTATCACAAGATCTTACGTGTGTGTAACACTGTATCGTTAGTTAATTCTACTTGTTCAGTGATAACAATAATCTAACACTAATTATTATCACAAGATCTTACGTGTGTGTAACACTGTATCGTTAGTTAATTCTACTTGTTCAGTGATAACAAAATCTAACACTAATTATTATCACAAGATCTTACGTGTGTGTAACACTATATCGTTAGTTAATTCTACTTGTTCAGTGATAACAATAATCTAACACTAATTATTATCACAAGATCTTACGTGTGTGTAACACTGTATCGTTAGTTAATTCTACTTGTTCAGTGATAACAAAAATCTAACACTAATTATTATCACAAGATCTTACGTGTGTGTAACACTATATCGTTAGTTAATTCTACTTGTTCAGTGATAACAATAATCTAACACTAATTATTATCACAAGATCTTACGCGTGTGTAACACTATATCGTTAGTTAATTCTACTTGTTCAGTGATAACAATAATCTAACACTAATTATTATCACAAGATCTTACGTGTGTGTAACACTGTATCGTTTGTTAATTCTACTTGTTCAGTGATAACAATAATCTAACACTAATTATTATCACAAGATCTTACGTGTGTGTAACACTGTATCGTTAGTTAATACTACTTGTTCAGTGATAACAATAATCTAACACTAATTATTATCACAAGATCTTACGTGTGTGTAACACTATATCGTTAGTTAATACTACTTGTTCAGTGATAACAATAATCTAACACTAATTATTATCACAAGATCTTACGTGTGTAACACTATATCGTTAGTTAATACAACTTGTTCAGTGATAACTATAACCTAACACTAATTATTATCACAAGATCTTACGTGTGTGTAACACTGTATCGTTAGTTAATTCTACTTGTTCAGTGATAACTATAACCTAACACTAATTATTATCACAAGATCTTACGTGTGTGTGACGTTAGTTAATTCTACTTGTTCAGTGATAACAATAATCTAACACTAATTATTATCACAAGATCTTACGTGTGTGTAACACTATATCGTTAGTTAATTCTACTTGTTCAGTGATAACTATAACCTAACACTAATTATTATCACAAGATCTTACGTGTGTGTGACGTTAGTTAATTCTACTTGTTCAGTGATAACAATAATCTAACACTAATTATTATCACAAGATCTTACGTGTGTGTAACACTGTATCGTTAGTTAATTCTACTTGTTCAGTGATAACAATAATCTAACACTAATTATTATCACAAGATCTTACGTGTGTGTAACACTATATCGTTAGTTAATACTACTTGTTCAGTGATAACAATAATCTAACACTAATTATTATCACAAGATCTTACGTGTGTAACACTATATCGTTAGTTAATACTACTTGTTCAGTGATAACTATAATCTAACACTAATTATTATCACAAGATCTTACGTGTGTGTAACACTGTATCGTTTGTTAATTCTACTTGTTCAGTGATAACAATAATCTAACACTAATTATTATCACAAGATCTTACGTGTGTGTAACACTGTATCGTTAGTTAATTCTACTTGTTCAGTGATAACAATAATCTAACACTAATTATTATCACAAGATCTTACGTGTGTGTAACACTGTATCGTTAGTTAATTCTACTTGTTCAGTGATAACAATAATATAACACTAATTATTATCACAAGATCTTACGTGTGTGTAACACTGTATCGTTTGTTAATTCTACTTGTTCAGTGATAACAATAATCTAACACTAATTATTATCACAAGATCTTACGTGTGTGTAACACTGTATCGTTAGTTAATTCTACTTGTTCAGTGATAACAATAATCTAACACTAATTATTATCACAAGATCTTACGTGTGTGTAACACTGTATCGTTAGTTAATACTACTTGTTCAGTGATAACAATAATCTAACACTAATTATTATCACAAGATCTTACGTGTGTGTAACACTATATCGTTAGTTAATACTACTTGTTCAGTGATAACAATAATCTAACACTAATTATTATCACAAGATCTTACGTGTGTGTAACACTATATCGTTAGTTAATACTACTTGTTCAGTGATAACTATAATCTAACACTAATTATTATCACAAGATCTTACGTGTGTGTAACACTGTATCGTTAGTTAATTCTACTTGTTCAGTGATAACAATAATCTAACACTAATTATTATCACAAGATCTTACGTGTGTGTAACACTGTATCGTTAGTTAATTCTACTTGTTCAGTGATAACAATAATCTAACACTAATTATTATCACAAGATCTTACGTGTGTGTAACACTGTATCGTTAGTTAATTCTACTTGTTCAGTGATAACAATAATCTAACACTAAATATTATCACAAGATCTTACGTGTGTGTAACACTATATCGTTAGTTAATACTACTTGTTCAGTGATAACAATAATCTAACACTAATTATTATCACAAGATCTTACGTGTGTGTAACACTATATCGTTAGTTAATTCTACTTGTTCAGTGATAACTAATAACCTAACACTAATTATTATCACAAGATCTTACGTGTGTGTAACACTGTATCGTTTGTTAATTCTACTTGTTCAGTGATAACAATAATCTAACACTAATTATTATCACAAGATCTTACGTGTGTGTAACACTATATCGTTAGTTAATTCTACTTGTTCAGTGATAACAATAATCTAACACTAATTATTATCACAAGATCTTACGTGTGTAACACTGTATCGTTAGTTAATTCTACTTGTTCAGTGATAACAATAATCTAACACTAATTATTATCACAAGATCTTACGTGTGTGTAACACTGTATCGTTAGTTAATTCTACTTGTTCAGTGATAACAATAATCTAACACTAATTATTATCACAAGATCTTACGTGTGTGTAACACTATATCGTTAGTTAATTCTACTTGTTCAGTGATAACAATAATCTAACACTAATTATTATCACAAGATCTTACACTGTATCGTTAGTTAATTCTACTTGTTCAGTGATAACAATAATATAACACTAATTATTATCACAAGATCTTACGTTGTGTAACACTGTATCGTTTGTTAATTCTACTTGTTCAGTGATAACAATAATCTAACACTAATTATTATCACAAGATCTTACGTGTGTGTAACACTGTATCGTTAGTTAATTCTACTTGTTCAGTGATAACAATAATCTAACACTAATTATTATCACAAGATCTTACGTGTGTGTAACACTGTATCGTTAGTTAATACTACTTGTTCAGTGATAACAATAATCTAACACTAATTATTATCACAAGATCTTACGTGTGTGTAACACTATATCGTTAGTTAATACTACTTGTTCAGTGATAACAATAATCTAACACTAATTATTATCACAAGATCTTACGTGTGTAACACTATATCGTTAGTTAATACTACTTGTTCAGTGATAACAATAACCTAACACTAATTATTATCACAAGATCTTACGTGTGTGTAACACTGTATCGTTAGTTAATTCTACTTGTTCAGTGATAACAATAATCTAACACTAATTATTATCACAAGATCTTACGTGTGTGTAACACTGTATCGTTAGTTAATTCTACTTGTTCAGTGATAACAATAATCTAACACTAATTATTATCACAAGATCTTACGTGTGTGTAACACTGTATCGTTAGTTAATTCTACTTGTTCAGTGATAACAATAATCTAACACTAATTATTATCACAAGATCTTACGTGTGTGTAACACTATATCGTTAGTTAATTCTACTTGTTCAGTGATAACAATAATCTAACACTAATTATTATCACAAGATCTTACGTGTGTAACACTATATCGTTAGTTAATTCTACTTGTTCAGTGATAACAATAATCTAACACTAATTATTATCACAAGATCTTACGTGTGTGTAACACTGTATCGTTAGTTAATTCTACTTGTTCAGTGATAACAATAATCTAACACTAATTATTATCACAAGATCTTACGTGTGTGTAACACTGTATCGTTAGTTAATTCTACTTGTTCAGTGATAACAAAAATCTAACACTAATTATTATCACAAGATCTTACGTGTGTGTAACACTTGTATCGTTAGTTAATTATCGTACTTGTTCAGTGATAACAAAATCTAACACTAATTATTATCACAAGATCTTACGTGTGTGTAACACTGTATCGTTAGTTAATTCTACTTGTTCAGTGATAACAATAATCTAACACTAATTATTATCACAAGATCTTACGTGTGTAACACTATATCGTAACACTGTATCGTTAGTTAATTCTACTTGTTCAGTGATAACAATAATCTAACACTAATTATTATCACAAGATCTTACGTGTGTGTAACACTGTATCGTTAGTTAATTCTACTTGTTCAGTGATAACAAAAATCTAACACTAATTATTATCACAAGATCTTACGTGTGTGTAACACTATATCGTTAGTTAATTCTACTTGTTCAGTGATAACAATAATCTAACACTAATTATTATCACAAGATCTTACGTGTGTGTAACACTGTATCGTTAGTTAATTCTACTTGTTCAGTGATAACAAAAATCTAACACTAATTATTATCACAAGATCTTACGTGTGTGTAACACTATATCGTTAGTTAATTCTACTTGTTCAGTGATAACAATAATCTAACACTAATTATTATCACAAGATCTTACGTGTGTGTAACACTATATCGTTAGTTAATTCTACTTGTTCAGTGATAACAATAATCTAACACTAATTATTATCACAAGATCTTACGTGTGTGTAACACTGTATCGTTAGTTAATTCTACTTGTTCAGTGATAACAATAATCTAACACTAATTATTATCACAAGATCTTACGTGTGTGTAACACTGTATCGTTAGTTAATACTACTTGTTCAGTGATAACAATAATCTAACACTAATTATTATCACAAGATCTTACGTGTGTGTAACACTATATCGTTAGTTAATACTACTTGTTCAGTGATAACAATAATCTAACACTAATTATTATCACAAGATCTTACGTGTGTAACACTATATCGTTAGTTAATACTACTTGTTCAGTGATAACTTGTTCAGTGATAACCTAACACTAATTATTATCACAAGATCTTACGTGTGTGTAACACTGTATCGTTAGTTAATTCTACTTGTTCAGTGATAACAATAATCTAACACTAATTATTATCACAAGATCTTACGTGTGTGTAACACTGTATCGTTAGTTAATTCTACTTGTTCAGTGATAACAATAATCTAACACTAATTATTATCACAAGATCTTACGTGTGTGTAACACTGTATCGTTAGTTAATTCTACTTGTTCAGTGATAACAATAATCTAACACTAATTATTATCACAAGATCTTACGTGTGTGTAACACTGTATCGTTAGTTAATACTACTTGTTCAGTGATAACAATAATCTAACACTAATTATTATCACAAGATCTTACGTGTGTAACACTGTATCGTTAGTTAATTCTACTTGTTCAGTGATAACAATAATCTAACACTAATTATTATCACAAGATCTTACGTGTGTGTAACACTGTATCGTTAGTTAATTCTACTTGTTCAGTGATAACAATAATCTAACACTAATTATTATCACAAGATCTTACGTGTGTGTAACACTAATCGTTAGTTAATATACTTGTTCAGTGATAACAATAATCTAACACTAATTATTATCACAAGATCTTACGTGTGTGTAACACTATATCGTTAGTTAATTCTACTTGTTCAGTGATAACTTGTTCAGTGATAACAATAATCTAACACTAATTATTATCACAAGATCTTACGTGTGTGTAACACTGTATCGTTAGTTAATTCTACTTGTTCAGTGATAACAATAATCTAACACTAATTATTATCACAAGATCTTACGTGTGTGTAACACTGTATCGTTAGTTAATTCTACTTGTTCAGTGATAACAATAATCTAACACTAATTATTATCACAAGATCTTACGTGTGTGTAACACTGTATCGTTAGTTAATTCTACTTGTTCAGTGATAACAAAAATCTAACACTAATTATTATCACAAGATCTTACGTGTGTGTAACACTATATCGTTAGTTAATTCTACTTGTTCAGTGATAACAATAATCTAACACTAATTATTATCACAAGATCTTACGTGTGTGTAACACTGTATCGTTAGTTAATTCTACTTGTTCAGTGATAACAATAATCTAACACTAATTATTATCACAAGATCTTACGTGTGTGTAACACTGTATCGTTAGTTAATTCTACTTGTTCAGTGATAACAAAAATCTAACACTAATTATTATCACAAGATCTTACGTGTGTGTAACACTGTATCGTTAGTTAATTCTACTTGTTCAGTGATAACAATAATCTAACACTAATTATTATCACAAGATCTTACGTGTGTGTAACACTGTATCGTTAGTTAATTCTACTTGTTCAGTGATAACAATAATCTAACACTAATTATTATCACAAGATCTTACGTGTGTGTAACACTATATCGTTAGTTAATTCTACTTGTTCAGTGATAACAATAATCTAACACTAATTATTATCACAAGATCTTACGTGTGTGTAACACTGTATCGTTAGTTAATTCTACTTGTTCAGTGATAACAATAATCTAACACTAATTATTATCACAAGATCTTACGTGTGTGTAACACTGTATCGTTAGTTAATTCTACTTGTTCAGTGATAACAATAATCTAACACTAATTATTATCACAAGATCTTACGTGTGTGTAACACTGTATCGTTAGTTAATTCTACTTGTTCAGTGATAACAATAATCTAACACTAATTATTATCACAAGATCTTACGTGTGTCGTTAGTAACACTTGTTCATATCGTTAGTTAATTCTACTTGTTCAGTGATAACAATAATCTAACACTAATTATTATCACAAGATCTTACGTGTGTAACACTATATCGTTAGTTAATACTACTTGTTCAGTGATAACAATAATCTAACACTAATTATTATCACAAGATCTTACGTGTGTGTAACACTGTATCGTTAATCTAACACTAATTAATTCTACTTGTTCAGTGATAACAATAATCTAACACTAATTATTATCACAAGATCTTACGTGTGTGTAACACTGTATCGTTAGTTAATTCTACTTGTTCAGTGATAACAATAATCTAACACTAATTATTATCACAAGATCTTACGTGTGTGTAACACTGTATCGTTAGTTAATTCTACTTGTTCAGTGATAACAATAATCTAACACTAATTATTATCACAAGATCTTACGTGTGTGTAACACTGTATCGTTAGTTAATACTACTTGTTCAGTGATAACAATAATCTAACACTAATTATTATCACAAGATCTTACGTGTGTAACACTATATCGTTAGTTAATACTACTTGTTCAGTGATAACTATAACCTAACACTAATTATTATCACAAGATCTTACGTGTGTGTAACACTGTATCGTTTGTTAATTCTACTTGTTCAGTGATAACAATAATCTAACACTAATTATTATCACAAGATCTTACGTGTGTGTAACACTGTATCGTTAGTTAATTCTACTTGTTCAGTGATAACAATAATCTAACACTAATTATTATCACAAGATCTTACGTGTGTGTAACACTGTATCGTTAGTTAATTCTACTTGTTCAGTGATAACAATAATCTAACACTAATTATTATCACAAGATCTTACGTGTGTGTAACACTGTATCGTTAGTTAATTCTACTTGTTCAGTGATAACAATAATCTAACACTAATTATTATCACAAGATCTTACGTGTGTAACACTATATCGTTAGTTAATACTACTTGTTCAGTGATAACTATAACCTAACACTAATTATTATCACAAGATCTTACGTGTGTGTAACACTGTATCGTTTGTTAATTCTACTTGTTCAGTGATAACAATAATCTAACACTAATTATTATCACAAGATCTTACGTGTGTGTAACACTGTATCGTTAGTTAATTCTACTTGTTCAGTGATAACAATAATCTAACACTAATTATTATCACAAGATCTTACGTGTGTGTAACACTGTATCGTTAGTTAATTCTACTTGTTCAGTGATAACAATAATCTAACACTAATTATTATCACAAGATCTTACGTGTGTGTAACACTATATCGTTAGTTAATACTACTTGTTCAGTGATAACAATAATCTAACACTAATTATTATCACAAGATCTTACGTGTGTAACACTATATCGTTAGTTAATTCTACTTGTTCAGTGATAACAATAATCTAACACTAATTATTATCACAAGATCTTACGTGTGTGTAACACTGTATCGTTAGTTAATTCTACTTGTTCAGTGATAACAATAATCTAACACTAATTATTATCACAAGATCTTACGTGTGTGTAACACTGTATCGTTAGTTAATTCTACTTGTTCAGTGATAACAATAATCTAACACTAATTATTATCACAAGATCTTACGTGTGTGTAACACTGTATCGTTAGTTAATTCTACTTGTTCAGTGATAACAATAATCTAACACTAATTATTATCACAAGATCTTACGTGTGTGTAACACTATATCGTTAGTTAATTCTACTTGTTCAGTGATAACAATAATCTAACACTAATTATTATCACAAGATCTTACGTGTGTAACACTGTATCGTTAGTTAATTCTACTTGTTCAGTGATAACAATAATCTAACACTAATTATTATCACAAGATCTTACGTGTGTGTAACACTGTATCGTTAGTTAATTCTACTTGTTCAGTGATAACAATAATCTAACACTAATTATTATCACAAGATCTTACGTGTGTGTAACACTGTATCGTTAGTTAATTCTACTTGTTCAGTGATAACAAAAATCTAACACTAATTATTATCACAAGATCTTACGTGTGTGTAACACTGTATCGTTAGTTAATTCTACTTGTTCAGTGATAACAATAATCTAACACTAATTATTATCACAAGATCTTACGTGTGTGTAACACTATATCGTTAGTTAATTCTACTTGTTCAGTGATAACAATAATCTAACACTAATTATTATCACAAGATCTTACGTGTGTGTAACACTGTATCGTTAGTTAATTCTACTTGTTCAGTGATAACAATAATCTAACACTAATTATTATCACAAGATCTTACGTGTGTGTAACACTGTATCGTTAGTTAATTCTACTTGTTCAGTGATAACAATAATCTAACACTAATTATTATCACAAGATCTTACGTGTGTGTAACACTGTATCGTTAGTTAATTCTACTTGTTCAGTGATAACAATAATCTAACACTAATTATTATCACAAGATCTTACGTGTGTGTAACACTATATCGTTAGTTAATTCTACTTGTTCAGTGATAACAATAATCTAACACTAATTATTATCACAAGATCTTACGTGTGTGTAACACTGTATCGTTAGTTTCTACTTGTTCAATTCTACTTGTTCAGTGATAACAAGTGAATCTAACACTAATTATTATCACAAGATCTTACGTGTGTGTAACACTGTATCGTTAGTTAATTCTACTTGTTCAGTGATAACAATAATCTAACACTAATTATTATCACAAGATCTTACGTGTGTGTAACACTGTATCGTTAGTTAATTCTACTTGTTCAGTGATAACAATAATCTAACACTAATTATTATCACAAGATCTTACGTGTGTGTAACACTGTATCGTTAGTTAATTCTACTTGTTCAGTGATAACAATAATCTAACACTAATTATTATCACAAGATCTTACGTGTGTGTAACACTGTATCGTTAGTTAATTCTACTTGTTCAGTGATAACAATAATCTAACACTAATTATTATCACAAGATCTTACGTGTGTGTAACACTGTATCGTTAGTTAATTCTACTTGTTCAGTGATAACAATAATCTAACACTAATTATTATCACAAGATCTTACGTGTGTGTAACACTGTATCGTTAGTTAATTCTACTTGTTCAGTGATAACAATAATCTAACACTAATTATTATCACAAGATCTTACGTGTGTGTAACACTAATATCGTTAGTTAATTCTACTTGTTCAGTGATAACAATAATCTAACACTAATTATTATCACAAGATCTTACGTGTGTGTAACACTGTATCGTTAGTTAATTCTACTTGTTCAGTGATAACAATAATCTAACACTAATTATTATCACAAGATCTTACGTGTGTGTAACACTGTATCGTTAGTTAATTCTACTTGTTCAGTGATAACAATAATCTAACACTAATTATTATCACAAGATCTTACGTGTGTGTAACACTGTATCGTTAGTTAATTCTACTTGTTCAGTGATAACAATAATCTAACACTAATTATTATCACAAGATCTTACGTGTGTGTAACACTGTATCGTTAGTTAATTCTACTTGTTCAGTGATAACAATAATCTAACACTAATTATTATCACAAGATCTTACGTGTGTGTAACACTGTATCGTTAGTTAATTCTACTTGTTCAGTGATAACAATAATCTAACACTAATTATTATCACAAGATCTTACGTGTGTGTAACACTGTATCGTTAGTTAATTCTACTTGTTCAGTGATAACAATAATCTAACACTAATTATTATCACAAGATCTTACGTGTGTGTAACTATATCGTTAGTTAATACTACTTGTTCAGTGATAACAATAATCTAACACTAATTATTATCACAAGATCTTACGTGTGTGTAACACTGTATCGTTAGTTAATTCTACTTGTTCAGTGATAACAATAATCTAACACTAATTATTATCACAAGATCTTACGTGTGTGATAACACTGTATCGTTAGTTAATTCTACTTGTTCAGTGATAACAATAATCTAACACTAATTATTATCACAAGATCTTACGTGTGTGTAACACTGTATCGTTAGTTAATTCTACTTGTTCAGTGATAACAATAATCTAACACTAATTATTATCACAAGATCTTACGTGTGTGTAACACTGTATCGTTAGTTAATTCTACTTGTTCAGTGATAACAATAATCTAACACTAATTATTATCACAAGATCTTACGTGTGTGTAACACTATATCGTTAGTTAATACTACTTGTTCAGTGATAACAATAATCTAACACTAATTATTATCACAAGATCTTACGTGTGTGTAACACTGTATCGTTAGTTAATTCTACTTGTTCAGTGATAACAATAATCTAACACTAATTATTATCACAAGATCTTACGTGTGTGTAACACTGTATCGTTAGTTAATTCTACTTGTTCAGTGATAACAATAATCTAACACTAATTATTATCACAAGATCTTACGTGTGTGTAACACTGTATCGTTAGTTAATTCTACTTGTTCAGTGATAACAATAATCTAACACTAATTATTATCACAAGATCTTACGTGTGTGTAACACTGTATCGTTAGTTAATTCTACTTGTTCAGTGATAACAATAATCTAACACTAATTATTATCACAAGATCTTACGTGTGTGTAACACTATATCGTTAGTTAATTCTACTTGTTCAGTGATAACAAAAATCTAACACTAATTATTATCACAAGATCTTACGTGTGTGTAACACTGTATCGTTAGTTAATTCTACTTGTTCAGTGATAACAATAATCTAACACTAATTATTATCACAAGATCTTACGTGTGTGTAACACTGTATCGTTAGTTAATTCTACTTGTTCAGTGATAACAAAAATCTAACACTAATTATTATCACAAGATCTTACGTGTGTGTAACACTATATCGTTAGTTAATTCTACTTGTTCAGTGATAACAAAAATCTAACACTAATTATTATCACAAGATCTTACGTGTGTGTAACACTGTATCGTTAGTTAATTCTACTTGTTCAGTGATAACAATAATCTAACACTAATTATTATCACAAGATCTTACGTGTGTGTAACACTATATCGTTAGTTAATACTACTTGTTCAGTGATAACAATAATCTAACACTAATTATTATCACAAGATCTTACGTGTGTGTAACACTATATCGTTAGTTAATACTACTTGTTCAGTGATAACTATAACCTAACACTAATTATTATCACAAGATCTTACGTGTGTGTAACACTGTATCGTTTGTTAATTCTACTTGTTCAGTGATAACAATAATCTAACACTAATTATTATCACAAGATCTTACGTGTGTGTAACACTGTATCGTTAGTTAATTCTACTTGTTCAGTGATAACAATAATCTAACACTAATTATTATCACAAGATCTTACGTGTGTGTAACACTGTATCGTTAGTTAATTCTACTTGTTCAGTGATAACAATAATCTAACACTAATTATTATCACAAGATCTTACGTGTGTGTAACACTGTATCGTTAGTTAATTCTACTTGTTCAGTGATAACAAAAATCTAACACTAATTATTATCACAAGATCTTACGTGTGTGTAACACTGTATCGTTAGTTAATTCTACTTGTTCAGTGATAACAAAAATCTAACACTAATTATTATCACAAGATCTTACGTGTGTGTAACACTATATCGTTAGTTAATTCTACTTGTTCAGTGATAACAAAAATCTAACACTATTATCACAAGATCTTACGTGTGTGTAACACTGTATCGTTAGTTAATTCTACTTGTTCAGTGATAACAATAATCTAACACTAATTATTATCACAAGATCTTACGTGTGTGTAACACTGTATCGTTAGTTAATTCTACTTGTTCAGTGATAACAAAAATCTAACACTAATTATTATCACAAGATCTTACGTGTGTGTAACACTATATCGTTAGTTAATTCTACTTGTTCAGTGATAACAAAAATCTAACACTAATTATTATCACAAGATCTTACGTGTGTGTAACACTGTATCGTTAGTTAATTCTACTTGTTCAGTGATAACAATAATCTAACACTAATTATTATCACAAGATCTTACGTGTGTGTAACACTGTATCGTTAGTTAATTCTACTTGTTCAGTGATAACAAAAATCTAACACTAATTATTATCACAAGATCTTACGTGTGTGTAACACTATATCGTTAGTTAATTCTACTTGTTCAGTGATAACAATAATCTAACACTAATTATTATCACAAGATCTTACGTGTGTGTAACACTGTATCGTTTGTTAATTCTACTTGTTCAGTGATAACAATAATCTAACACTAATTATTATCACAAGATCTTACGTGTGTGTAACACTGTATCGTTAGTTAATTCTACTTGTTCAGTGATAACAATAATCTAACACTAATTATTATCACAAGATCTTACGTGTGTGTAACACTGTATCGTTAGTTAATTCTACTTGTTCAGTGATAACAATAATCTAACACTAATTATTATCACAAGATCTTACGTGTGTGTAACACTGTATCGTTAGTTAATTCTACTTGTTCAGTGATAACAATAATCTAACACTAATTATTATCACAAGATCTTACGTGTGTGTAACACTATATCGTTAGTTAATACTACTTGTTCAGTGATAACTATAACCTAACACTAATTATTATCACAAGATCTTACGTGTGTGTAACACTGTATCGTTTGTTAATTCTACTTGTTCAGTGATAACAATAATCTAACACTAATTATTATCACAAGATCTTACGTGTGTGTAACACTGTATCGTTAGTTAATTCTACTTGTTCAGTGATAACAATAATCTAACACTAATTATTATCACAAGATCTTACGTGTGTGTAACACTGTATCGTTGGTTAATTCTACTTGTTCAGTGATAACAATAATCTAACACTAATTATTATCACAAGATCTTACGTGTGTGTAACACTGTATCGTTAGTTAATTCTACTTGTTCAGTGATAACAAAAATCTAACACTAATTATTATCACAAGATCTTACGTGTGTAACACTATATCGTTAGTTAATTCTACTTGTTCAGTGATAACAAAAATCTAACACTATTATCACAAGATCTTACGTGTGTGTAACACTGTATCGTTAGTTAATTCTACTTGTTCAGTGATAACAATAATCTAACACTAATTATTATCACAAGATCTTACGTGTGTGTAACACTGTATCGTTAGTTAATTCTACTTGTTCAGTGATAACAATAATCTAACACTAATTATTATCACAAGATCTTACGTGTGTGTAACACTGTATCGTTAGTTAATTCTACTTGTTCAGTGATAACAAAAATCTAACACTAATTATTATCACAAGATCTTACGTGTGTGTAACACTGTATCGTTAGTTAATTCTACTTGTTCAGTGATAACAAAATCTAACACTAATTATTATCACAAGATCTTACGTGTGTGTAACACTATATCGTTAGTTAATTCTACTTGTTCAGTGATAACAAAAATCTAACACTATTATCACAAGATCTTACGTGTGTGTAACACTGTATCGTTAGTTAATTCTACTTGTTCAGTGATAACAATAATCTAACACTAATTATTATCACAAGATCTTACGTGTGTGTAACACTGTATCGTTAGTTAATTCTACTTGTTCAGTGATAACAAAAATCTAACACTAATTATTATCACAAGATCTTACGTGTGTGTAACACTATATCGTTAGTTAATTCTACTTGTTCAGTGATAACAAAAATCTAACACTAATTATTATCACAAGATCTTACGTGTGTGTAACACTGTATCGTTAGTTAATTCTACTTGTTCAGTGATAACAATAATCTAACACTAATTATTATCACAAGATCTTACGTGTGTGTAACACTGTATCGTTAGTTAATTCTACTTGTTCAGTGATAACAAAAATCTAACACTAATTATTATCACAAGATCTTATGTGTGTGTAACACTGTATCGTTTGTTAATTCTACTTGTTCAGTGATAACAATAATCTAACACTAATTATTATCACAAGATCTTACGTGTGTGTAACACTGTATCGTTAGTTAATTCTACTTGTTCAGTGATAACAATAATCTAACACTATTATCACAAGATCTTACGTGTGTATAACACTATATCGTTAGTTAATACTACTTGTTCAGTGATAACAATAATCTAACACTAATTATTATCACAAAATCTAACATGTGTGTGACGTTAGTTGATTCAACTTGTTTATTGATAACAATAATCTTAATTTTAAGTAAGTCACAAGGTCTGTTCATATTCCAATTTTCTCTTTAATATCGGGATTGATTTGCATTAAGATAACTCCAAATGTCACTGCAGTTCCTATTAGACTCACGGAGAAAGACCTGGTTATAGTAAACACATCTGAGCCATAAAGACCGATCGTTGGACCACACAACTTGTCAACGAAAATCTGAACTTCACTATAAAGTCCGGGATCCATGGGGAAATAGTTGGACTCTGTAATACGGTATATCTCAGGAAGAAGCACGTGCATTTCACGAGCCACCGTAGATGCAGGTTCAGAGAGTAAAATAAAGGTCAGGAAAGATACTGAGAGTAAAGGAATTCGAGGACCGACAACTGACCAAAGGCTTAACTCTGGGGTACTGAAGATTTCTTGTATCAATATGTAGACGTAGAAGTAAGCAGATATCATGAGAAGTGTGTACCACAAGGTCACTGCGGTTGAGAACACGTTGTTCAGGAGGTTAATAGCCTCGCAGAACTCGCTGTGTGTCTTACGAATCTCCCTCATCTTAGAAACTGTGACAGTCGACGTATCGATACAGAACACACTGTCGTTAAACTTTTTAAGGCGTATACTGAGTATTACGCAAGAAAAGGCGAACAGTGTAAGAGTCAGCCACAAACTAGGCATCATGAAGAAGTCTCCGATTGTTATGTCGCACAAAAATATAAAGGTGTCAAACCCCTGATTGTTGAGAGTGTTGTTTGATATAGTTATATTAACCTCTGGATAGTCTACCGAAGTCTGAGGAAAGAAGTTTAGAAGTTCGAGCACGTATTCTGATAAATAAGTTATCAGAATGAAGAATATGGTTAACAACAGCTTCACTTCCACAAGTTTCGTCATTCTGCCTTTATCAAGGTCACCTTTACAACAGAGGAAAAACAGAACTTTGGAAATTTGTTTACTGGAGAGATTCAGTTTAATGGTGTTTAATACCCAGATATATATCGCCAAAGATCGAGCAATAGAAAGAAAGACGTCAGTCGTGGTAGAACTCACGAAACAGAGAAATATGACCTCTCTCTCGATATTCAGGGTCATCAAGAGACCGACCAAAACCTGCCATATCTTCCAAAGAATCGGCGACTCAAGAGTACTTGATGTTTGTCCAACTTCTAATCGAATCCCTTGAAGTTTTAAGGTCCACAAAAGAAACCGGAAAGACCTCAAAAAGGGCGGTTTCCCTTGCTCTTCCTTCGTCTCTACACTTGACTGGTCAGCCCACGCCGACTGTATGGTCAGTGGTAGCATATTATCGTTAACTTGAAGTCAGTATAGTCAACAGACTAAACAGTAAGTGCTTTCGTAGAGAGTGGATTATTCAACAAATGATTTTTCACAAAATGAAGGTGAAGTCGTTGTTGTCAATAATTCTGGAACATGACGAAATACGCAACGTGATTTCCTCGAAAAGAAAATCAAACGAATGCTAATTGCAGTGCTCAGTTATTATTTCAAAACCCATGACTCACCCCCCACCCAGAGATAGAGATTGTGTCGTTAATGTTCTGAGTCGCTAACACAGAGTCATTTCCTATAATAACTACTGTAAATCACCACAACAAATTTAACTTTTCTAAAACCAAAAAAACAACTATCTCTTCATGTGATGTAAAGGTTTGATAATGACAGCAATAATAGATGTTTAGCTATAGAGGTACCAATACATATCGGCTTTGGAATACAGAAAATGAAACCAACTTACTTCAGCAATAAATGGTCTCCAACATAAAACAGTTGTTAACACAAGAGTTACTATTACAGTAACTAATCGACAACATTTGTGCTGGCTTATGTAACTACAGAATGTATCTTTAGTACAAACAATTATAACAAAATAGTAACTTAAATAAACATAATGTATACCTTCTATCCAACACATCTTAAACAATCATAATGTACATCTTCTTCATGGGTATTACTAGACATTCAAAATAATAATATTACTACATGTATTACTAGACATTCAAAATAATAATATTACTACATGTATTACTAGACATTCAAAATAATAATATTACTACATGTATTACTAGACATTCAAAATAATAATATTACTACATGTATTACTAGACATTCAAAATAATAATATTACTACATGTGTATTACTAGACATTCAAAATAATAAAATTACTACATGTATTACTAGACATTCAAAATAATAATATTACTACATGTGTATTACTAGACATTCAAAATAATAATATTACTACATGTATTACTAGACATTCAAAATAGTAATATTACTACATGTATTACTAGACATTCAAAATAATAATATTACTACATGTATTACTAGACATTCAAAATAATAATATTACTACATGGGTATTACTAGACATTCAAAATAATAATATTACTACACGGGAATAACTAGACATTCAAAATAATAATATTACTACACATGTATTACTAGACATTCAAAATAATAATATTACTACACATGTATTACTAGACATTCAAAATAATAATATTATTACATGTGTATTACTAGACATTCAAAATAGTAATATTAATATATGGGTATTACTAGACATTCAAAATAATAATATTAATACATGGGTATTACTAGACATTCAAAATAATTATATTACTACATGTATTACTAGACATTCAAAATAGTAATATTACTACATGGGTATTACTAGACATTCAAAATAATAATATTACTACATGTATTACTAGACGTTCAAAATAATAATATCACTACATGGGTATTACTAGACATTCAAAATAATAATATTACTACACGTGTATTACTAGACATTCAAAATAATAATATTACTACATGGGTATTACTAGACATTCAAAATAATAATATTACTACATGGGTATTACTAGACATTCAAAATAATAATATTACTACATGTGTATTACTAGACATTCAAAATAGTAATATTACTACACGTGTATTACTAGACATTCAAAATAATAATATTATTACATGTGTTTTACTAGACATTCAAAATAGTAATCTTACTACATGGGTATTACAAGACATTCAAAATAATAATATTACTACGTGGGTATTACAAGACATTTAAATTAATAATATTACTAAGTGTGTATTACTAAATATTTGAACTAATAATATTACTACGTGGGTATTACTAGACATTCAAAATAATAATATTACTAAAGTCACTTTTATAAATGGATATCACTTCCCCATGGAGGTTATAATGTCGGTGAAGACACTCTTCTACAAGAATGTCACTACAAAATAAAATTAGTAATGTCACTGTGTTTCATACGGATATCACTGCTACACAACCAAGGTGTTAATGTCACTGTGTTTCATACGGATATCACTGCTACACAAACAAGGTGTTAATGTCACTGTGTTTCATACGGATATCACTGCTACAAAACCAAGGTGTTAATGTCACTGAGTTTCATACGGATATCACTGCTACACAACCAAGGTGTTAATGTCACTGAGTTTCATACGGATATCACTGCTACACAACCAAGGTGTTAATGTCACTGAGTTTCATACGGGTATCACTGCTACACAACCAAGGTGTTAATGTCACTGTGTTTCATACGGATATCACTGCTACACAACCAAGGTGTTAATGTCACTGAGTTTCATACGGATATCACTGCTACACAACCAAGGTGTTAATGTCACTGAGTTTCATACGGATACCACTGCTACACAACCAAGGTGTTAATGTTACTGAGTTTCATACGGATATCACTGCTACACAACCAAGGTGTTAATGTCACTGAGTTTCATACGGATATCACTGTTACACAACCAAGGTGTTAATGCCACTTATTTTTATATGGATATCACTGCTACACAACCAAGGTGTTAATGTCACTGAGTTTCATATGGATATCACTGCTACACAGCCAAGTTGTTAATGTCACTTAGTTTCCCATGGATATCACTGCTACACAACCAAGGTGTTAATGTCACTTAGTTTCATATGGATATCACTGCTATACAACCAAGGTGTTAATCACTGAGTTTCATACGGATATCACTGCTACACAACCAAGGTGTTAATGTCACTGAGTTTCATACGGATACCACTGCTACACAACCAAGGTGTTAATGTCACTGAGTTTCATATGGATATCACTGCTACACAGCCAAGTTGTTAATGTCACTTAGTTTCCTATGGATATCACTGCTACACAACCAAGGTGTTAATGTAACTTAGTTTCATATGGATATCACTGCTATACAACCAAGGTGTTAATGTCACTTAGTTTCATATGGATATCACTGCTATACAACCAAGATGTTCATGTCACTAAATACATCGTTCCACCTAGTCTTCTTTAAAGCACCTGATTTATTTGTAGGTGTTGAGTTCTACCTTCAGAAGTGTTTAATTTATGGTTCTTAATGTACGTAAGGCCTCCAGTCTGTTTCGTAAGGCAGTTGTTTTTTGATGTTACTTTTATTGTACTGGGTCTCAGCTTCTCTGTGGTGTCTGGTCACGATGTTGTTGAATTTTTGTCAAACTGGCGCCAAGTCAATGATTTTTAATTAACCTTGCTGTTCGTTATTTGATATTTAGGAACATCTTGAATGGTTAGTTCACAGGAAATTTATAATTTGAATAAGCCTCGAATAGATGTATTTCACAAATACGAAATAGATAGATTTGATAAGACTGGAGTACATGTCTTGGAGGAACGTGGAATAGATGTTTCAGACGAGCCTGGAATACACATCTTGGATGATCCTAGAATATATGTCATGGTCTATCTAGGAAATGGGCTTTTTGGACGATCCTATAATACATATCTCTATTGGACCTGGAATATATTTCTCAGATGAATCTAGAATACATGTCTTGAATGATCTTCGAGTAAATGTCTCGAATAAATATGGAATTCATATCTTAGAATAGAGTTGTTTCGGATGAGGATAGAATAAATATCATGGGCTATCTAGTAAATTAACTTCTTCTTAAATGGTCCTAAAATAGATGTCATGGATGATCCTGGAATAGATGTTGTGGATTATATAGTAAGTGAATTTTATGGATAATGCTTGAATGTCTTGATTAAGCCTGGTATATATCTTGAATCATCCAAAAAGTGGATTTATTGGATGTGCTTCGGAATTCGAATTTGTGTGAAGAAAATGCAAAGATAGATCCTGAGTAGAAATAGTGAAGTGAAATTGTTTTAAAATCTTTGAATTTATTAACTGTGTTTGATGACTTTACCAGTGTCTTCACTTCTCGTCGGTCATCCATAGTTTCTTCTATCACTCAGATACCAATTGTGTTTTTAATGTAGGGGTTAATCTGGAGCAGGATGACAAGAAAGGACACAGCGCCCCCTACTAAACTAAAGGTAAAAGATCTTGTTATAATGAAGGCGTCTGCTCCGTTTAGGCCAATCAATGGACCACTCAGTCTGGAAATGAGTAACTGAACTTCATGATAGAGTTCTGTGCCTAAACGGAAATCACTGCATTCTCGGATTTGATAAACTTTGGGAAGTAAGGCATGAGCAGTTCGGGTAAGACTAGACGGTGGTTCTGATAACAACAAGAAAATAAAAGCTGTGTTGAACATGAGTGGAACTCGAGGACCAATGGTGTATAATATGTTCTTGTCCTGGAAATTGTTCTTTTCTTGGATCAGATAGTAAGCAAGAACGTATAACATCAATACGATCTCCATATACCAAAACAAAATGACTCCAGAAAAAACAGAGTTTAAACTATCTACAACTCTACAGAGTCGTCCATGGTGTTTCCTGAAGTGTCTTATGTTCCAAGCTGTAATATCTGTATACCAAAAGTGGTTCACTGTCTTGTAGAACGCTTGGAAGTGAGACCGAAGAGCCACACAGCAGTACGTGTAGAATGTGAGACAAACCCACAGACATGGCATTACTAGAAAATTGGAAGTACTCATACTGTACCAGTACAAGACATGTTCATACATCGGTTTACTTCTAGTGACGTTTGATGAACTGTCGTTAAAACCTATTAGATCACCACGAGTTGGGAAATAAAACAACAGTTCCAAGAGAAATTCTGATAGATAAACACACCAGATACAGAAAACTGTAAGAATGATTTTAAGTTGGAGGAATTTGTTTTCATCCGTTGTTTCAACTCCAGGAATAATTGTTCCACAAAGATCCGATAGGATGCTTGCCAACTTCTTACTACACTGGTTCATTCTGATTAGAGTTAGTACGCACACTAGATCCGAGAAACCTTGAGAAAAGGACAAAAAGAACTTTGTTGTGTTAGATCCGGTAGCTGAAAGAAATAGGTAATCTTTGACAAAGTTTAAAACCAATAGTATCGAAATAAAACCTCGCCAAAAACTGAAAAGTACCCCACTACAAGAGTTATCGGTTTCTCCAAAGTCTAACTGAACTCCCACAACCTTTAAAGACCACAAAAGGAACCGAAAAGTGGACAAATGTGAAGGGGACGAGATATCAGTTTCATAAGTCATTCTCAGTTGAATCTCTTCCAAACTAGTGGATCAAACTTCTAAAACAAATCTCACACAGTGACGAGAAACATAAAGATAATAAAGGACTATCGACTGTTTTCAGTAAATACACTTCATTCACTTCTTTTTTACTAATTATATGAAACTCTGCCATCGATCTAAAGAATGATGACATTTCATGAAAACAAACTACGTATGTAATATGTAGGAAACTATAGTGTAGTATTTATAAAGTTCTATCTGTACACTGATAACAGACTGATTTCTTCAGTTTTGTATTTCATAATTGTCCAATTATGAGAAAAACACTTGAAAGTAAATTTTAAATATAAGCAACAACTACTAACAGTAGATATTAAACATGTTATATAAAACTACTAACCATGGATATTAAACATGTTTATAATACTGCTAACCATGGATATTAAACATGTTATATAATACTACTAACCATATATATCAAACACGTTATATATTAGTACTAGCAGTAGATATTTAACATGTCACATATAATTATTAACAGTAGATATTTAACACGTCACATATAACTATTAACAAAAGATGTTAAACACATTAAATATCATACTATTAACAGAAGATATTAAACACATTAAATATCATACTATTAACAGAAGATATTAAACACATTAAATATCATACTATTAACAGAAGATATTAAACACATTAAATATCACACCCTTAACAGTAGATATAAAACACATTAAATATCATACTATTAACAGTAGATATTAAATACATTAAATATCATACTATTAACAGTAGATATTAAACACATTAAATATCATACTATTAACAGAAGATATTAAACACATTAAATATCACACCATTAACAGTAGATATAAAACACATTAAATATCATACTATTAACAGTAGATATTAAACACATTAAATATCATACTATTAACAGTAGATATTAAACACATTAAATATCATACTATTAACAGAAGATATTAAACACATTAAATATCATACTATTAACAGTAGATATTAAACACACTAAATATCATACTATTAACAGAAGATATTAAACACATTAAATATCATACTATTAACAGTAGATATTAAACACATTAAATATCATACTATTAACAGAAGATATTAAACACATTAAATATCATACTATTAACAGTAGATATTAAACACATTAAATATCATACTATTAACAGTAGATATTAAACACATTAAATATCATACTATTAACAGTAGATATTAAACACACTAAATATCATACTATTAACAGTAGATATTAAACACATTAAATATCATACTATTAACAGTAGATATTAAACACATTAAATATCACACCATTAACAGTAGATATAAAACACATTAAATATCATACTATTAACAGTAGATATTAAACACATTAAATATCATACTATTAACAGTAGATATTAAACACATTAAATATCATACTATTAACAGTAGATATTAAACACATTAAATATCATACTATTAACAGAAGATATTAAACACATTAAATATCACACCATTAACAGTAGATATAAAACACATTA
Source organism: Tachypleus tridentatus (assembly GCF_004210375.1). Classification (NCBI taxonomy): domain Eukaryota; kingdom Metazoa; phylum Arthropoda; class Merostomata; order Xiphosura; family Limulidae; genus Tachypleus; species Tachypleus tridentatus. The sequence goes on from NC_134834.1 coordinate 114,794,722, forward strand.
AATATCATACTATTAACAGTAGATATTAAACACATTAAATATCATACTATTAACAGTAGATATTAAACACATTAAATATCATACTATTAACAGAAGATATTAAACACATTAAATATCATACTATTAACAGTAGATATTAAACACACTAAATATCATACTATTAACAGAAGATATTAAACACTTTAAATATCATACTATTAACAGTAGATATTAAACACATTAAATATCATACTATTAACAGAAGATATTAAACACATTAAATATCATACTATTAACAGTAGATATTAAACACATTAAATATCATACTATTAACAGTAGATATTAAACACATTAAATATCATACTATTAACAGTAGATATTAAACACACTAAATATCATACTATTAACAGAAGATATTAAACACATTAAATATCATACTATTAACAGTAGATATTAAACACATTAAATATCATACTATTAACAGTAGATATTAAACACATTAAATATCATACTATTAACAGAAGATATTAAACACATTAAATATCATACTATTAACAGTAGATATTAAACACATTAAATATCATACTATTAACAGAAGATATTAAACACATTAAATATCATACTATTAACAGAAGATATTAAACACATTAACTATAATGAAACTTGAATGATACCGAAAAAACATTTTTTATTTTGCGATGTGAAACCCCAGCTTCGCAAAAATGTATCCTGTGTACATATAGTTTGGCAATAGGGATCTCGATTTTCCTGTTTTGCCTCCGTGACATTCGAATGGAGCAAAAAAATTGGGCAGCTGAATTTCCTGCTCCTAGTTAAGTAAAACTAAGTTAAAGAGTTCACACGGAGTTTCAACGTTTACTGAGATATAAAGCGACGAATAGCGTCAGAAACAGGTTTTTTTTTTAAGTAGCTACCGAGTATACAGATTATCCAAGCGAAAAACTGTCATTTGCGGCCAGAAATTAAAAGAAACTTGGAAAAATGTTCTCTAAGCGGTGCTATTAATTTATAAATACATGGGGTGCAGATGTGACGTCATGAATACGTCACACGTAGATCTAATCGTGTTTGAAAAATCACAGAGTTACAAAGCGATGAATAGTGTTGTTACTATTAATTATTATGTTGCTCACCAATAGCTGAATAAATGTCTTTTGTCATTGGACAACAAAAAGAAAAGAATTTTACTATACAAGGCTGCAATTACTCATAGCAAACATGCACAGTCATTCCTACCAATAGCTGGTACCTCAAGTCAGGCGCCAGGGGTAATCGGCTAGTAACTACTAATAATGGAGTATTAAACACGTCACATATACCTATTAACAGTGGATATTAAACACGTTACAAAGTGCTTCATTGCGGCTAGACAGATAAGTAACAATATAAAGTGATTCGTCGTATCTGGATATATAAGTATAAAGATATATATATGGCTACACAATCAACACAGTAATATGAATAAAACCACTTTCATACGTGGATGTATCTACACAGCAAAGTTTTTCATATAATAAAAGTAACTTTTATAAGTGTGTTGTACTTGGGCAGGTAAGTTACAAAACACAGTTATGTGTTGTTCTTGGGTAGATAAGTAACAATACATAGTTATGTGTTGTTCTTGGGTTGATAAGTAACAATACACAGTTATGTGTTGTTCTTGGGTAGATAAGTAACAATACACAGTTATGTGTTGTTCTTGGATAGATAAGTAACAATACATAGCTATGTGTTGTACTTGGGTAGATAAGTAACAATACACAATTATGTGTTGTTCTTGGGTAGATAAGTAAAAATACATAGCCATGTGTTGTTCTTTGGTAGATAAGTAACAAAACATAGTTATGTGTTGTTATTGGGTAGATAAGTAACAATACACAGTTATGTATCGTTCTTGGATAGATAAGTAACAATACACAGTCATGTGTTGTTCTTGAATAGATAAGTAACAATACATAGCTATGTGTTGTTCTTGGATAGATAAGTGACAATACATAGCTATGTGTTGTTCTTGAATCGATAAGTAACAATACACAGTTATGTGTTGTTCTTAAATAGATAAGTAACAATACACAGTTATGTGTTGTTCTTGGATAGATAAGTAACAATACACAGTTATGTGTTGTTCTTGGATAGATAAGTAACAATACACAGTTATGTGTTGTTCTTGGGTAGGTAAGTTACAATACACAGTTATGTGTTGTTCTTGGATAGATAAGTAACAATACACAGTTATGTGTTGTTCTTGGACAGATAAGTAACAATACATAGCTATGTGTTGTACTTGGATAGATAAGTGACAATACATATCTATGTGTTTTTCTTGAATAGATAAGTGACAAAACACAGTTATGTGTTGTTCTTGGGTTGATAAGTAACAATACACAGTTATGTGTTGTTCTTGGATAGATAAGTAACAAAACATAGCTATGTGTTGTTCTTGGGTTGATAAGTAACAATACACAGTTATGTGTTGTTCTTGAATAGATAAGTAACAATACACAGTTATGTGTTATTCCTGGGTAGATAAGTAACAATACATAGTCATGTGTTGTTCTTGGGTAGATAAGTAACAATACACAGTTATGTGTTGTTCTTGGATAGATAAGTAACAATACACAGTTATGTGTTGTTCTTGGGTAGGTAAGTTACAATACACAGTTATGTGTTGTTCTTGGATAGATAAGTAACAATACACAGTTATGTGTTGTTTTTGGACAGATAAGTAACAATACATAGCTATGTGTTGTACTTGGATAGATAAGTGACAATACATATCTATGTGTTTTTCTTGAATAGATAAGTGACAAAACATAGTTATGTGTTGTTCTTGGGTAGATAAATAACAATACACAGTTATCTGTTGTTCTTGGGTTGATAAGTAACAAAACATAGCTATGTTTTGTTCTTGGGTTGATAAGTAACAATACACAGTTATGTGTTGTTCTTGGATAGATAAGTAACAAAACATAGCTATGTGTTGTTCTTGGGTTGATAAGTAACAATACACAGTTATGTGTTGTTCTTGAATAGATAAGTAACAATACACAGTTATGTGTTATTCCTGGGTAGATAAGTAACAATACATAGTCATGTGTTGTTCTTGGGTAGATAAGTAACAATACACAGTTATGTGTTGTTCTTGGGTTGATAAGTAACAATACACTGTTATGTGTTGTTCTTGGATAGATAAGTAACAATACACAGTTATGTGTTGTTATTGGGTAGATAAGTAACAATACACAGTTATGTGTTGTTCTTGGGTAGATAAGTAACAATACACAGTTATGTGTTGTTCTTGGGTTGATAAGTAACAATACACTGTTATGTGTTGTTCTTGGATAGATAAGTAACAATACACAGTTATGTGTTGTTATTGGGTTGATAAGTAACAATACACAGTTATGTGTTGTTCTTGGATAGATAAGTAACAATACATAGCTATGTGTTGTTCTTGGGTTGATAAGTAACAATACACAGTTATGTGTTGTTCTTGGATAGATAAGTAACAATACACAGTTATGTGTTGTTCTTGGATAGATAAGTAACAAAACATAGCTATGTGTTGTTCTTGGGTTGATAAGTAACAAAACATAGTTATGTATTGTTCTTGGGTTGATAAGTAACAATACACAGTTATGTGTTGTTCTTGAATAGATAAGTAACAATACATAGCTATGTGTTGTTCTTGGGTTGATAAGTAACAATACACAGTTATGTGTTGTTCTTGGGTTGATAAGTGACAATACACAGTTATGTGTTGTTCTTGGGTAGGTAAGTTACAATACACAGTTATGTGTTGTTCTTGGGTAGATAAGTAACAATACAAGGTGTTTCGTTGTACTTGAATTTATAACTAACAATACATGTTGTGTTTGAAGTTGCTGAAGGAACAGTGGTTGGAAGATGACCCAAAAAAATGGACTTAGTGGAATACATTTCCAAGTTTTGGTCCAGACTGTTATTTGTTTGAGAATCTGCCTGAGAAAATATAAAGTCATCCCAAGCTACAATTTAAAAAATGTTTATGACCACAAGACTGAAGAGTATCTTAGTGTTACTCACAATTGAACATATACTCAAAGATAAGCACCGTGGTCCCTATGAGGTTGTTTGGAAAGTCAATGAGACAGAACACGTTGTAAGAACCTGATTGACGAAAGTCTACCTTCCTTTGTCACAACAATATGTTGAAGCCTTATCACGTCTGAAATTAATCTGAAGACATTTTAGCTGATGAGTGTTCTTCTGATAGTGATGACAGTCTCTTTGACTTAGACACCCATAAATTTGAACATATTGGAGATTAATGCAATATCAGATTGAATAATTCTGACATTCTGGTCAAATTTGATGCAAAACCCAATTACTTGACTCTCAAACAGAAAAATACTTGCCAATTTATTGATTGAATTTGAGTGTATATCTCCAAACGTTTCTAATCAAACCAGTATTGGTGTTCAGGATGTCGATGTAGGTAATGTTTATTACTCTGAAACACCATCCATATATTATGAATCTAATCAAGGCTGATAAAATGCTTAAAGAAATATCTTATATGCTGGAGAATGGCATTATAGAACCTAGTAAAAGTGATTGGTCTTCACATTGTGTACTGGTTTTTAAATCTGATGGTTTGCTTAGATTCTATACAGACTTTCACAAAGTAAATGCTTTGTCAAAGGTAGATTCCTATCCTATTCCAACAATGGAGGGTTGTTTGATAAAATTGGCAAAGTAAGATGTATCACAAAATGTGACCTACAGAAAGGATACTGTGTCGTTCCTCCAACTGACAGGACAAAAGAAATTTCTGCTTTTGTTACTTCTGAAGGACTACACCAGTACAATGTAATGTTTCTTATGGATTCTATAAGTGCAATGTAATGTTTCTTATGGATTATACAGTACAATGTTATGCTCCTGATGATTATACCATTACAATGTAATGTTCATGATGGAATATATCAGTACAATATAATGTTTCTGATGGATTATATCAGTACAATGTAATGCAGTTTGGGATTAAAAATTCTCAGGCAACTTTTCAGCGAATGATGAATGAATGTCTCAACAATCTGTCAGATGTTGGAATGTACGTTGATGATATTGTAACACCTGGGAAGAACACTTACGTGTATTACGTGGTGGTTTTGAGAGGCTTAAGAAAACCAATGTCACTGTAGATTTGGTAAAAAAGATTCATTTGTAGAGCCGAAGTTGTTTACGTATGTCACATGTTAGGTCATGGTCAAGTTTCTCCAACAGAAGCCAAAGATTGTTTCATTGTGATTTACCCAATTCCTACAAACAAGAAAAGTTTGATTAAATTTTTGTGAATGGTGGGTTATTACAGGAAGTTTTGTATACCTTCTACTGACATCACTGTACCATGAACAAACCTATAGAAGATAAAATCAAAATTTCAAGTGGTCTGAAACATGCCAATTTACTTTTGAAATGACTAAATCGAAATTGTGCACTTACCTTGTATTGATGGCACCTGACTTTGATAAGCCTTTCGCAAGAGCTGTTAGTGCCAGTGATTGTGGTGCTCGTGCCATTCTGTTACAGCCAGACGACAGAGGTATTGTTTGTTATTCTTCTAAAACGTTTAACTGTCACCAAAAGAAGTAGTCAACTGTGGAAAAATATTAACTTTAGTGTCAGCTTTAGAACATTTCAACGTGCGTGTGTCTGTGTCACAACAACCTATTGTCATTTACACTTATCACTCTCATTGATGTTTTATAACTAAATGAAGGACAAAAACAGAAACTGTTAAATTGAAGCTTATATTACAATAGTATGACTTGAAGATAGTCCATGTCAAAGAAATTGATAACATCTGTGCTGATACACTTTCACGTGCTACGTAATTTTATGATAATCAGGTTATTAGTTTTGATTTTCTTATGTATGGTCATGATTTTTGAAATTGTATAATTCTTTGACAACGTATTGTTATCAATGTATGTGTGTATAAATATATGCATAACATCTTAGTTAAAAATTGTTTAACGTCAATTTTTAATTCTCTAAGGAAGGGGTGTAACAATTTTAATATTATTTAAACATCTTTGTTCGATTCAGTTTAATATATATTTAGAAATGTTTGTAACTTATATTGTTAAATGTGTATTGCGCAAGTCTCGCCCGTAATAATTAACAATATATGTAAAATATTAGTTATTACCAGTATTGTTGGGCCAGCTGAGCTTTCGAGAATCTCGTCTGAGTAGTCTAAAAACTAGTTATCTCAAGACACGGGAAGACAGTAATAGAATATTATTGGTCAGCTACAGTCTGTATACTAGAATCCTCATAAGCTACAATTGTGATAAACGCTTATTAATCGAAAAATACAGAATTTGTCCAGGAACGTTTAAGTATCTCGAACATTACGAATTTTTCACTTCAGAGAATTAACTTCGAACTTTAGTATTTCTACGAAGTCGTCGCATAACTTCAGCAGAAAAAAAAACAAAAAAAAAACACGTGTAAAGAACAGAACTAGCTAGTATTCCCGTCAAATGAAGTGTATTTGTATATCAACATAAAATTAATTCACTCGTTGTGAACCTGGACCGTCGATTGAATATTAAGTTCCAGACAAGACAGAATACTGAACATTGTTTGTAAATTTGTAATATTTTTTGCATATAATAATAATTTGTGAAAACCATTATTATAAACTGTACTATTTTGTTATTTTGTATATCAAAATATATTTGTGTTAAGAAAGAAAATTTTGTGTATCAATCTTGTTGGCAAGTTGTCCTAAATGTGACACATGTCATCATTTTATTCTCTTCTAACTTAAAATTTCCGACTGTTTGAAATTGTAATACGTTGTCATATGTAACATAATAAATCGGAGACTCGTCTGAGATAAATTATATTACATTACAGTCCTTTGTATCTTGTGTTTTATTAATGATATCATTCTTATCTTGTTTTATTATTGATATCTTTCACATCTTTTGTTTTATTATTGATATCCTTCATATCTCGTTCCTTCTGATGAAATATTAGCATTTTTTATTTGAAATACTCACAATGCTCCCAGACGTCCCTACCATCAACATATTGACTGTGCTTAGCACAATATGTGCTAACATTTGATCTCACAAACTAGAACTCCCTTTCAAACATCCGGAATGTAAAGGAATACTTGACATTGAGGTTTTCAGAGTACAGTTCAAGACGTCTTACTAAAACATCTACCGAATGAATCCTATAAATGTATAACTAGAAACATCTACCAAGTTAAACCTAAAAAGTTGTTATGAGAAACACCTACTAAGTTAACCCTAAAAATTTATAATAAGAAACATCTAACAAGTTAAACCTAAAATTTGTTATGAGAAACAACTATTAAGTTAAACCTAAAAATTTGTTATTAGAAACATCTGTTAGGTTAACCCTAAACATATATTATTTAAAATATCTGCAGAGTTGCCCTTTAGTTTAGATGGCACGCAGAAGCTGTCGGGTTTGATAACCCATGTAGATGGTGCAAAAAATCTTGCTTTAAAAATTAGTATTTTAAAATATTAGTGAAAGCTCTTTGAACTGTTTTAATATCAGAATAAAAATATATTAAAAACTAAGGTGTCGCTCTGACATGCTAAGCATCACCTTCTGTTAACGTTTAAAACATTTTCGGTAAGTTATTGGTAAAATAGAAAAGATACGCTTGAAAATAAGAATTTTCGTTTCCTTCGGTAGATTGTTTAGGCAGAGTATTCATGATGAAACTTTATAGAATGGACGACACCTGCCTGTTGTAGTTGCCGTCCATTTTACAAAATTTCATCAGTTTTCGTGTTGGGTCAACATCTAATTTGAATGAAAGTTATTGTTTTGACGTCAGTTGATGTTCGGGAAATTAACATAATTATTCGACTTTTAAAATAACTGCAAACATTGATATAACGCACGAAGAGTTTGTTTGTTTTAGTGCAGAACCACACAATAGACAATCTGTGCTCCATCGAGAATTGATCCCTAGATTTATCATCGTAAGTCCGTAAACTTTTCGTCGACGTACTAGAGAACCGCATGTAAAAAATATAATAAAGTAGGATGAAAAAGTACAAAAATATCTGTATATATGTTTATTCCATACTAACAATACACATTATAATTATACAAATTTCTGAAAAACAATCCTTCTCAGGATGAGTGCACTGTCTGCGTTACTGTTGGCCATTTCAATATAAAAATAAATTAGGTGCTTTAAGGCATTTCTTAACCTGCTAGTGGAAAAAAGTCACTATCCTCTTTACATAATACTAAATAATAATATAGTTATAAGAAAATGACCTGTACACTCCAGATAATTAAAAGAAAACTTTTATTTTCACCAACATTTTGCAGTTTCTTCAATCAGAATGTGTAAATCTCTTCAGTGAGCTCTAAAAAAATTGAAAAAAGTATCCGGCAACCGACTACTTTTACTTCATCTATCCTACTCTATAGCAACCTTTGCCACGAGAAAGATCGTGTGATGGAGGAATGACCCATAACAATATGTAACAAGTGCGAAAGATATTTTACCACATTCCTTGACTAATATTCCAATTTTAAATTTGCATACACTTGTATTCACAAACATTTTGAAATATTTGAGTGCTGTTCACATTACTAAATAAAGGAAAGAGAAGAGATGTCTGAAATATTTTTGTGTGTGAAAGACACCACCATGATTTATGTCAAATTATCTTCATGAGAAGTGGTACCTGATACTTTGATAAACCTATCAGATACTTACAGGTGCCATAGCATAAAGAACCGAAGAAGTTCCTAATGTATCCTTCCGTGATCACCAGTTGGTTTTGGGGACTTATGATGCTAAAAATCGGGCTTCAGCACTACTGTAGCTCATTGTGTAGTCTTTGTTCTTAACAATAACCAAATTTCAGCCCCTGAAGATGGAGCAATAAATAACTAAGGCGCTTCTACTCGATGTTTTGTTGTTCGTTTGTGTTTCTTTTTTATATTTATACATCTATGTTAAAATAATTTATTCCAAGTGGAGGCAAGTCTGTAAATTTCGAACTGGGTGCGTCGCTGTTTAGAGAGTCTCCTGCAGAAAGTATTTAAAATCAGATGTCTGAAAATGCTATTCTGTTATATATTTTATCTTATCAGCACGAGAAAAGAACAAGACGATGATAGAATCGATGGCGATGGTTATCAACAAATTTAGAAGTGAGAAAACAAGATTGCAGTTTTAATACTGATGAGTGAAATAGTAGCCATCGTAGAATGCAAGACATTCATTACCTTGAACTTTGATTCTCTAGCTGTTTATGGATCATTTGTGGATATCCAGTTTCGTCATTTATATTTAAATAGTTTTATTTTCTAATACACATTTTAAAATATACATACAAATAAATTCTGTATGAAATTCCAAGGGGAATACCCCCTTTTTGCCTCCGCTGCGGACGTTTAAAAGCCTCTGTATGTTTGTCGCAATAATTCTATTTTAATTGAAAATTTGGAAAGTTAGTAAATAAATAGTGAAAGCACTGATTTACTTTTTTAAGTTTGAAAGATTAACAGATTAAAAATTTTGATTGTTGAAATAAAATTATCATTTTGCATCATATATTTTTTATAGTAAAATGAAATAAAAACTGTATGTGTATATGTATATTACATCTAACTAACTTATCAATTTGCTACATTTCACTTAATACTTTTTGTAAAGGTGCATAAGTTTAACAAATAAACTTTTCAGGAACTTTTATTTCCGGGAGAGGTCTCTTTGGAAGAACCAAAATACTTGGAACTTTTAAATATAAACCTTCTATGGTTGTTTTTAATTTTATGCACTAATTTGTATTAGAACAGTAAGGTAAAAATACCTTTATCATTTATTCTGATATTAGCTTGAATATTTAATTTTTAGATATGGTATTGCTGTGAATAAGTTGAAAGAAGGAACATATGTTTATGTATTAACTATTATACGAATAAAGTGAACAAATGTGACGTAGGCCTGATTTGCGCTTATAAGTTACAGATACTAAGTTGTTGACTTACAATTGTACTGTGTTAATGTCATAAGTACTTTTTTGTTTACTGGAAATACAGTACCAATATTAGGTAAAGAAATACTTTGCAGTTCTTAATTAATCTGCAGTATTAAGTACAGACATTAACATTTTAAAATGTGTGTAAACCATTTCTGCCATAATGAAATCTTTGAATTTGAGAAAAAATGTTTTAATCGTTTTGTTGTTGTTTTTTTCAGTGTGAGAGATCCTTACTGTAATTTTCAAATTCAATATATGTTACGCATAGTGTTATACCCAGTGTCTGAGTGTAAGGATGTGTGGCAGTCTTCTCCTTTAATGTTATAAAGACTTGTTGACGTGTCATAATTTAAAGTGTAGAAAGATAATGTGCCACTACATAATTACCCTTTTGGAAATACATTTGTTTTAAGAATGAAGGGAGGGTTTATTCATGGTCATGTTTCATATTTATTTATATTTGTGTCCCCTAGGCCTAACTATTTTTACTATTAAATATGATAACAGATGATGCACCAACACCAGTTTTAAACAACTCAGTCAGGTTTCCTCTAACTTTTTTTTTTTTAAAGAACATTTAGTAGATTTTAGCCTCTCCTCATATGACAACCCCACCTTTCTAATAACCCTTATCTGAACATTTACCAACAATTTAATGTCTTTTATAAGGTAAGGAGCCAAAGACTGAACAGAATATTCCAAATGTGGCCTAACCAGTGATCTCTATAATGAAATTATAACCTCTTTAGACTTGTATTAAATATTTGTGTAGATACAATCTAAAATCCTATTTTTCCTACCACTAGTAACAGCACACTGCTTGGAAGGGTTAAGAGACTGATCAATCTTTATACCAAGACCTCTTTCTTTCATAAAACTGTGAAGGTTATTTCTATCCAATGTACATTTATAATACAATTATGATAACCCACATACATTATCTACATAAAACTCATCTGCCATAAATTTACCTAACTCCCTAAATGATCTAAATCCTTTTGTAAATCAGTAACGTCCTCTTCATAGCCAGCAACACCCAAGACCTTAATATCATCTGTAAATTTAAATAATTTATTGACCATTTCTTTGTCTATGTCACAGGTGTAAATACAAAAAGCAGTGGTTCTAAGGCTGAGCCCTGAGATATCCCACTTGAAAAATTTATTAACCCAGCTATCTCATAATCATCTGATACTAGCCTTATTTTATCATCTTTATAGGTCATAGTCTATACAAACACATAATGAAGTAATAAATGACTGTTTAAAAATGTTCTACAGTCAGACAACAGAAACAACACTGAATAGAGTGTGGTAATAAAGGTCTGGATGTGACTTTGTGGTTAATGTACCAGACTGTGAAATGAAGGGTCCATTTTCATGTCCTCTGGCTACAAAACCATGCTGCACACACTCATGCTTTGGGTGCATTTTATAAGTGACAGATTATAAGATTCCACTGTTTCATTAAAAGTTATATTGGATGCTATTGAATAGCTGCTTCTGTCTAGTTTATCATTTGAAAAGTATGGAAGATAGATGTTGTTATGGAAGGTTAGTACAGATAGCTGTTGTACAGCTTTGTACTGATATCCAAAGCAACAACCAATAAAATATACAGTAGTTATCAAGCAGTGGAGCTTTATAAGAATAACAACAGCAGCAAGTCACAGTAAGTTATTGGTTATCCACAGGAGCATCATCTGGCAGTGAGGGGTTTGTCAGGCTTTAAATTAAACCTTATTTTGTTTCATATCTTTACAAGGCATTTCTAATCCCTTAATGATGTTATATTGTGCACTTTCTAATTACACTAAATACAATGGCATGCAATAAAGTCAAGAGAGTAATTAGGAAAACTATTTTTGAACTATTGATGAGTAGATTATTAAAAAATACTTCTCACAATGTAAGTTGTGCAGTAATTGCAAAATAAATTGAACATTATTGATATGAGGAAGAATGTTTACGTGTGATCATTGATGTGTTTAAGAATTTCACATTTTTGTTTATCCTCCTACCTTTAGATTTTTCTAACAAAGAAGAAGAGACAGAGCAGGCTATACCATCAACATGGGATCTCAACAATTTTGTTTGAAATGGAACAACCACCATTCAAATCTTGTTGGAGTGTTTGAAAAGTTGTTAGCCCAAGAGTCATTTGTAGATGTTACGTTAACTTGTGAAGGAAAGAAGTTAAAAGCACATCGTATTGTACTGTCTGCCTGTAGCCCTTTCTTTGAAAGCTTGTTTGAGGAAAATCCATGCAAGCATCCCATAATTGTTTTAAGAGATATGAAGTTTTGTGAACTTAAAGCAATCATTGACTTTATGTACCATGGAGAGGCAAGCATTTGTCAGGAGCAACTTCCTGTTCTTCTGAACACGCTAAGTTTCTTCAAGTTCGAGGTCTCGCAGAGATGTCGGGTCCTTCAACACACCAGTCTAGCGACAAAAAACACTGCCTAAAACCAATAGTTTGACAACATCTCACCAAAAGAGAAGTGTGGGAGATAAAGAAGGATTGAAGAACCCTATGATCAAACAGTCATCATCTTTCCTTCCTAATAACAAAGACAGTAGTGAAGTGTTGGTGAAGCATTACTCTTTTACTCATAAGGAAATAACCCATTCATCTGTAGACAAAAATCTAAGGAGAGACACATTAGGAGTTCCAGTAGAGGAATTGATAAAACCTTTGGTCTGCAACCACAGGATGATGTGTCGCAGCCAACTAGTTTCTTGGAACACTCATTAGTAATCAATAATGTAAGTTTGTAAGATAGGCTCTTCAGTTTCATTTGTTATTTCAATAAATAATGTGAAGTTGGTATTTCAGTGATTTTTAAGTAGTGAAAATAAAAACATTTAAATACCATGGGATTCTATAGTCAAAGATAAGATGATAGACACTACAATTTGACTCTTCAATAATCAATGAAAAACAATAAATACCCTTACCTATAAATTGATTTTTACAACACATGACCATTCCATTGGTAACAGGAATGCTTTATGTGATAACTGGAAACATTGCTAGAAACTTGTGATGAGGTGAGATAAGATGATGGGCAAATAAAATGTTCCATTTCAAACCCATTTGTGTAAATTTATATTATATTGAAAATAAAAACTTTTAATAAAGAAATGTCACTTATGAACATTTCTTGTTGTCATACCTACAGTTTCTACACATTTCTTGTTGTCATACCTACAGTTTCTACACATTTCTTGTTGTCGTACCTACAGTTTTAACGCCATTCTTGTTGTCGTACCTATTGTTTTTATACGTTTCTTCTTGTCGCACCTACAGTTTTCACACATTTATTGTTATCACACCTACAGTTTTTATGCGTTTCTTGTTATATGTACTATTTTGAAATCTTTTGTTGACTGCTTTTCATTCATAACCATTTATGTGTGTGTGTGTACAAGTGTTTTATGTATGTAATATTATGTGTTTATAGAACAAGGAAAATAAATTACATCTGGACTTGTCAGTGAATTATTGCTAACATGTTTCTATCTTCAACTTTTTAACATTTGATATTTGTATGGGTTTCCTACAAAAGTTGTAAGTATCCTGAAGAACAACAAAACTTAAACTTCTTCTCAGTAGTTGTTACGTATTTCCATAGAATGATGTCCGTGTACTGTACTGATTGAGAAAATATATCGATACAGCATTTCATATGTATTTTATTAGAATCAACAGAAAGACGTGACAGCAAGCAACAAACTGTGCAAAAATCTTGTAGCCATGGAGGGTGAGGAACCTCAGGTTAGGTTAACATCTTCTGCTAGTTTCTTCCAACATTCCCAGTCTCAAGATTCCTTTCCAGCTCTTTCTCCTTCTAGTTCAGGTATCAACATAAAACGTGAACCAGGTAGGACCATCTATATAAAATAACAAAAATTTATACACATGTAAAAAAATTCCTCTCTTCTTAACATATTAAACTTCATTCTTGGAATAATAATAACAGAATCTGATAATCACAAACAAATTTTAATTACATGTTATTTTTGTGACATTTTAAGAGATTGAATTAGAATTACAGAACACTAGAATAATTAACAACTCTTAAGGATCTGGACACATTTCATGTACCATCGTGTAATGTAATTAGTAATCATTATCTGTGGATCTGGACATGCTTAGTGTACCATAATGTAATGTAATCAGTAATCATTATCTATGGATCTGGACACATTTCATGTACCATTGTGTAATGTAATTAGTAATCATTATCTGTGGATCTGGACACATTTAGTATTCCATCATGCAATGTCATCAATAATCATTATCTGTGGATCTGGACATGCTTAGTGTACCATAATGTAATGTAATCAGTAATCATTATCTATGGATCTGGACACATTTTCTGTACCATTATGTAATGTAATCATCATCTATGGATCTGTACACATTTAGTGTACCATTATGTAATGTAATCATTATCTATGGATCTGGACACATTTTCTGTACCATTATGTAATGTAATCATTATCTATGGATCTGGACACATTTAGTGTACCATCATGTAATGTAATCATTATCTGTGGAACTGGACACATTTAGTGTACCATTATGTAATGTAATCATCATCTATGGATCTGGACACATTTAGTGTACCATTATGTAATGTAATCATCATCTATGGATCTGGACACATTTAGTGTACCATAATGCAATATAATCATCATCTATGGATCTGGACACATTTAGTGTACCATTATGTAATGTAATTATCATCTATGGATCTGGACACATTTAGTGTACCATAATGCAATATAATCATCATCTATGGATCTGGACACATTTAGTGTACCATTATGTAATGTAATTATCATCTATGGATCTGGACACATTTAGTGTACCATAATGCAATATAATCATCATCTATGGATCTGGACACATTTAGTGTACCATAATGCAATGTAATCATCATCTATGGATCTGGACACATTTAGTGTACCATAATGCAATGTAATCATCATCTGTGGAACTGGACACATTTAGTGTACCATTATGTAATGTAATTAGTAATTATTATCTGTGGAACTGGACACATTTAGTGCACCATTATCTAATGTAATCATTATCTGTGGAACTGGACACATTTAGTGTACCATTATGTAATGTAATCATTATCTATGGAACTGGACACATTTAGTGTACCATTATGAAATGTAATCATTATCTATGGAACTGGACACATTTAGTGTACCATTATGTAATGTAATTAGTAATTATTATCTGTGGAACTGGACACATTTAGTGCACCATTATCTAATGTAATCATTATCTGTGGAACTGGACACATTTAGTGTACCATTATGTAATGTAATCATTATCTATGGAACTGGACACATTTAGTGTACCATTATGAAATGTAATCATTATCTATGGAACTGGACACATTTAGTGCACCATAATGTAATGTGATTAGTAATTATTATCTGTGGAACCGGACACATTTAGTGCACCATTATCTAATGTAATCATTATCTGTGGAACCGGACACATTTAGTGTACCATTATGTAATGTAATCATTATTTGTGGAACTGGACACATTTAGTGTACCATTATGTAATGTAATCATTATCTGTGGAACTGGACACATTTAGTGTACCATTATGTAATGTAATCATTATCTGTGGAACTGGACACATTTAGTGTACCATTATGAAATGTAATCATTATCTATGGAACTGGACACATTTAGTGTACCATTATGTAATGTAACTTCTTAAGACTATTTTTTATACTTTAAAATGTTAATTTGCTAATACTTTTATCTTGTATCATTAAGTGCTAAGTTATGATGAGGAACTGTCTAATGTTGTTACGGAAACGAGATGTTCAACTTTTCCAAGCAACAAACAAAGCACCTTCTCACAGCAGCAACATGAAGGTATATTCTGTTAAACTATTGTATAGAAACAAAGATATTTTATTGTGCTGAAAGATAATAATTTCACCAATACAATCTCTTTTCAAACAATTCTGAATTTTATAGAACTGAAAGACAAATTTCTTTACAAGTTTTGAACAAAATTTTTAACAAATTTTATTTATATGTCTCTAAATTTTGAACATAATTTAGCAACAAATTCAACAATGTAGTGAAAAGTTTGAAAAATGTATTTTGAATTGTATTTTTTTCCATTCTTTATTTGTTAAACTTTCTTCACATTTACAACTAGAAGGTTCAGTACACTATTTAACTGTAGTATAAACAATAAGTAACTTCTTTCTCTTTTATGTTAAACTTACATAACTGATATATACAATAATTTTCTTCTTTCTGCTCTACTTCTAAAAATAACATAACTAATGCAAACAATCAGTCCATTGTTTCTGTTATACATGTTAAACGTACATAACTAATACAAACAATAAGTCCCTTGTTTCTGTTCTACATGTTAAACTTACATAACTAATACAAACAATCATTCCCTTGTTTCTGTTGTACATGTTAAACGTACATAACTAATACAAACAATAAGTCCCTTGTTTCTTTTGTACATGATAAACTTACATAACTGATATATACAATCATTCTGATCTTTCTGTTCTACTTTAAACTAACATAACTAGTACAAACAATCAGTTCCTTATTTCTGTTCTACATGTTAAACTTACATAACTAATACAAACAATCATTCTGCTGTTTTGTTCTACATGATAAACTTGCATAACTAATACAAACAATCATTCTGCTGTTTTTTGTTCTACATGTTAAACTTACATAGCTAATACAAACAATCATTCTGCTGTTTTGTTCTACATGTTAAACTTACATAGCTAATACAAACAATCATTCTGCTGTTTTTGTTCTACATGTTAAACTTACATAGCTAATACAAACAATCATTCTGCTGTTTTTGTTCTACATGTTAAACTTACATAGCTAATACAAACAATCATTCTGCTGTTTTTGTTCTACATGTTAAACTTACATAGCTAATACAAACAATCATTCTGCTGTTTTTTGTTCTACATGTTAAACTTACATAGCTAATACAAACAATCATTCTGCTGTTTTGTTCTACATGTTAAACTTACATAGCTAATACAAACAATCATTCTGTTGTTTTTGTTCTACATGTTAAACTTACATAGCTAATACAAACAATCATTCTGCTGTTTTTTTGTTCTACATGTTAAACTTACATAGCTAATACAAACAATCATTCTGCTGTTTTTGTTCTACATGTTAAACTTACATAGCTAATACAAACAATCATTCTGCTGTTTTTGTTCTACATGTTAAACTTACATAGCTAATACAAACAATCATTCTGCTGTTTCTGTTCTACTTGATAAATTTACATATGTAATACAAACAATCAGTCCCTTGTTTCTGTTATACGTGTTAAACTTACATAACTAATACAAACAATCAGTCCCTTGTTTCTGTTATACATGTTAAATTTACATATGTAATACAAACAATGAGTCCCTTGTTTCTGTTATACATGTTAAATTTACATATGTAATACAAACAATCAGTCCCTTGTTTCTGTTATACATGTTAAACTTACATAACTAATACAAACAATCATTCCCTTGTTTCTGTTGTACATGTTAAACGTACATAACTAATACAAACAATAAGTCCCTTGTTTCTTTTGTACATGATAAACTTACATAACTGATATATACAATCATTCTGATCTTTCTGTTCTACTTTTTAAACTAACATAACTAGTACAAACAATCAGTTCCTTATTTCTGTTCTACATGTTAAACTTACATAACTAATACAAACAATCATTCTGCTGTTTTGTTCTACATGATAAACTTGCATAACTAATACAAACAATCATTCTGTTGTTTTGTTCTACATGTTAAACTTACATAGCTAATACAAACAATCATTCTGCTGTTTTGTTCTACATGTTAAACTTACATAGCTAATACAAACAATCATTCTGCTGTTTTTGTTCTACATGTTAAACTTACATAGCTAATACAAACAATCATTCTGTTGTTTTGTTCTACATGTTAAACTTACATAGCTAATACAAACAATCATTCTGTTGTTTTTGTTCTACATGTTAAACTTACATAGCTAATACAAACAATCATTCTGCTGTTTTGTTCTACATGTTAAACTTACATAGCTAATACAAACAATCATTCTGCTGTTTTTTGTTCTACATGTTAAACTTACATAGCTAATACAAACAATCATTCTGCTGTTTTTGTTCTACATGTTAAACTTACATAGCTAATACAAACAATCATTCTGCTGTTTTTGTTCTACATGTTAAACTTACATAGCTAATACAAACAATCATTCTGCTGTTTTTTGTTCTACATGTTAAACTTACATAGCTAATACAAACAATCATTCTGCTGTTTCTGTTCTACTTGATAAATTTACATATGTAATACAAACAATCAGTCCCTTGTTTCTGTTATAATGCTGTTAAACTTACATAACTAATACAAACAATCAGTCCCTTGTTTCTGTTATACATGTTAAATTTACATATGTAATACAAACAATGAGTCCCTTGTTTCTGTTATACATGTTAAATTTACATATGTAATACAAACAATCAGTCCCTTGTTTCTGTTATACATGTTAAACTTACATAACTAATACAAATAATCAGTCCCTTGTTTCTGTTATACATGTTAAACTTACATAACTAATACAAACAATCAGTCCCTTGTTTCTGTTATACATGTTAAAGGTACATAACTAATACAAACAATCAGTCCCTTGTTTATTTTGTACATGTTAAACTTACATAACTAATACAAACAATCAGTCCCTTGTTTCTTTTGTACATGTTAAACTTACATAACTAATACAAACAATCAGTCCCTTGTTTCTTTTGTACATGTTAAACTTACATAACTAATACAAACAATTAGTCTCTTGTTTCTGTTATACATGTTAAACGTATTGGTTTCATATGATTTAACAGTTTTTCCTTGTTGTCATTGTTTTTTTTTTTGTCATCAAAATATCAAGGATTTTATTATTTGTATTACAGAACTTTATATAATGGTTTTAATTTTGTTATTTGTGTTTTAGTGTGTCCTTTGCAGTGTCTCTCTGTGGTACATTAGTATGACTTCGGTTTTATAAGCCTTATCCAGGTTTCGAGCACCCATGGTCAGCAAAGCTCTGATAGTACATTATATAGCTTTTCTCTCTACTACAAACAAGTCCTATACAGAGTTATTTTCCATTTCAGTAACAAACTATCCCACCAAATTTTATCATCATGGAAGATGGAGAAACAACATTAGGAGCTATCATCACCTCAGATATGAACGTGATCCTCTTTCTAGAAGGCCCATGTGTCCAGTCTGTGGAAAGACATTTTATAATGTTAGTAACTGTAAGCCATCTGGAGATTCATCTTATACTGAGGAAAAAGTTTTCCTGTCCTTTTGCATGAGGACTTTCTCATGGAAAACCACACTCATGACCCATCTTCGTTGCTTTTCATAATCAGGAGCCTGACCCTTCACAGTTTACTGGAACTTGAATGACTTTTTACAGCCAATCTGTTTTACACTAGTCATTGTTACATCAGTTCTTTTCTCAGTGTAGGTAGTTATTTATATAGAAGTTTACTTCAAGAAATATTTATAGATATTGAAATACAGCTTGACGATGGAATTTCACTTGTAGATAAAGTGTGTATTTGTATTTTATCCTAAGTGTAGTCTATACTATATGTTATCCAAAGTAAATATCTAAGTTTTTTTAAATATTGATAATAAGAAATTTTAAAACATAGTTCACAGTAACATGTACATAATAAAACCAAACTTTTTGTGTGAGATTAATATTATTGCAGATGCGTGGGAAATAATGATAGCCCTTTCAGATGTAATGGTAGAATAAAATATTTTGTAACAGTTACTCGAAGGTTACAAATATTGTTAATATACCAGTTTGCAAAATAAACCTAACATGAACTAACAGTAGATGTATGCTATTCGATTACCAACCTGGTGCAACTTTGTTAACACTACATTAACATGTAGATATTTATTGTTATCAACATTAATTTGATGTGCACCTGTCACTAGTGAACACGGAACTTGATAGAGATGTTATCAATATTAATGTGATGTGCACCTGTATCTAGTGAACACAGAACTTCTGATAGAGATGTTATCAACATTAATTTGATGTGCACCTGTATCTAGTGAGCATGGAACTTCTGATAGAGATGTTATCAATATTAATGTGATGTGCACCTGTATCTAGTGAACGCGGAACTTCTGATAGAGATGTTATCAATATTAATGTGATGTGCACCTGTATCTAGTGAGCATGGAACTTCTGATAGAGATGTTATCAATATTAACTTGATGTGCACCTGTCACTAGTGAACACGAACTTCTGATAGAGATATTATCAATATTAACTTGATGTGCACCTGTACCTAGTGAACATGGTACTTCTGATGGAGTTGTTATCAATATTAACTTGATGTGCACCTGTACCTAGTGAGCACTGAACTTCTGATAGAGATGTCATAAATATGAACTTGATGTGCACCTGTACCTAGTGAGCACGGAACTTCTGATAGAGATGTTATCAATATTAACTTGATGTGCATCTGTCAAGTGAACACTGAACTTCTTGATAGAGATGTTTTCAACCTTAACTTGATGTGCACCTGTCACTAGTGAACGCGGAACTCTGATAGAGATGTTATCAATATTAATGTGATGTGCACCTGTATCTAGTGAACGGAACTTCTGATAGAGATGTTATCAATATTAATGTGATGTGCACCT
Source organism: Tachypleus tridentatus (assembly GCF_004210375.1). Classification (NCBI taxonomy): domain Eukaryota; kingdom Metazoa; phylum Arthropoda; class Merostomata; order Xiphosura; family Limulidae; genus Tachypleus; species Tachypleus tridentatus. Next base: position 114,815,557 of record NC_134834.1, read on the forward strand.
GTATCTAGTGAGCATGGAACTTCTGATAGAGATGTTATCAATATTAACTTGATGTGCACCTGTCACTAGTGAACACGTGAACTTCTGATAGAGATATTATCAATATTAACTTCATGCACCTGTACTAGTGAACATGGTACTTCTGATGGAGATGTTATCAATATTAACTTGATGTGCACCTGTACCTAGTGAGCACTGAACTTCTGATAGAGATGTCATAAATATGAACTTGATGTGCACCTGTACCTAGTGAACACGGAACTTCTGATAGAGATGTTATCAATATTAACTTGATGTGCATCTGTCACAAGTGAACACTGAACTTCTGATAGAGATGTTATCAATATTAACTTGATGTGCACCTGTCACAAGTGAACACTGAACTTCTGATAGAGATGTTTTCAACCTTAACTTGATGTGCACCTGTCACTAGTGAACACGGAACTTCTGATAGAGATGTTATCAACATTAACTTGATGTGCATCTGTCACAAGTGAACACTGAACTTGATAGAGATGTTATCAATATTAACTTGATGTGCACCTGTCACTAGTGAACACGGAACTTCTGATAGAGATGTTATCAATATTAACTTGATGTGCACCTGCACCTAGTGAACACGGAACTTCTGATAGATATGTTATCAATATTAATGTGATGTGCACCTGTATCTAGTGAACACGGAACTTCTGATAGAGATGTTATCAACATTAACTTGATGTGCACCTGTCACTAGTGAACACTGAACTTCTGATAGAGATGTTATCAACCTTAACGTGATGTGCACCTGTCACTAGTGAGCACTGAACTTCTGATAGAGATGTTATCAATATTAACTTGATGTGCACCTGTCACTAATGAACACTGAACTTCTGATAGAGATGTTATCAACCTTAACTTGATGTGCACCTGTCACTAGTGAGCACTTAACTTCTGATAGAGATGTTATCAATATTAATGTGATGTTTACCTGTACCTAGTGAACATGGAACTTCTGATGGAGATGTTATCAATATTAACTTGATGTGCACCTATCACGAGTGAACACTGAACTTCTGATAGAGGTGTTATCAATATTAACTTGACATATATCTTGGAAGTTTGTGAACACTGAACTTCTGATAGAGATGTTATCAATATTAACTTGATGTGCACCTGTCACTAGTGAACATGGTACTTCTGATAGAGATGTTATCAACATTAACTTGATGTGCACCTGTACCTAGTGAACATGGTACTTCTGATAGAGATGTTTTCAACCTTAACTTGATGTGCACCTGTCACTAGTGAACACGGAACTTCTGATAGAGATGTTATCAACATTAACTTGATGTGCATCTGTCACAAGTGAACACTGAACTCTGATATAGATGTTATCAATATTAACTTGATGTGCACCTGTCACCTAGTGAACACGGAACTTCTGATAGAGATGTTATCAATATTAACTTGATGTGCACCTGCACCTAGTGAACACGAACTTCTGATAGATATGTTATCAATATTAATGTGATGTGCACCTGTATCTAGTGAACACGGAACTTCTGATAGAGATGTTATCAACATTAACTTGATGTGCACCTGTCACTAGTGAACACTGAATTCTGATAGAGATGTTATCAACCTTAACGTGATGTGCACCTGTCACTAGTGAGCACTGAACTTCTGATAGAGATGTTATCAATATTAACTTGATGTGCACCTGTCACTAATGAACACTGAACTCTGATAGAGATGTTATCAATATTAACTTGATGTGCACCTGTCACTAGTGAGCACTTAACTTCTGATAGAGATGTTATCAATATTAATGTGATGTTCACCTGTACCTAGTGAACATGGAACTTCTGATGGAGATGTTATCAATATTAACTTGATGTGCACCTATCACGAGTGAACACTGAACTTCTGATAGAGGTGTTATCAATATTAACTTGACATATATCTTGGAAGTTTGTGAACACTGAACTCTGATAGAGATGTTATCAATATTAACTTGATGTGCACCTGTCACTAGTGAACATGGTACTCTGATAGAGATGTTATCAACATTAACTTGATGTGCACCTGTACCTAGTGAACATGGAACTTCTGATAGAGATGTTATCAACATTAACTTGATGTGCACCTGTCACTAGTGAACACTGAACTTCTGATAGAGGTGTTATCAATATTAACTTGACATATATCTTGGAAGTTTGTGAACACGTAATTTCTAGAAAATAAATGGTAATTTTCATTTATGTTACATGTTTGTGTAAATACTAGTTACTGCATTAGTTTCCAGTGTTTGTGCTTTATCTAAAGGAATGTTTCTTCATCATGCAAACATCCCATATTCTCTTGAAGGTTTGTGAGTTTGTCTCTGACATAATGAAAATATATTTTTACCAAATTATCTCTTTAGTGTAAAGCTATTGATTTGTAGAGAATCACATATTTTGTACAGAAAATCTGTGGCTGTTGAGATTTATGTAGTAACTTGAGATACAAAAATGTACAGAAGTCTACCTTGGAACTGTCCACCTAAAACCCATTTTATTTTGTTTGAAAGACCTCTGATTAAGAACTTTTGTGTATCCTACTGTTTACAGTTCAAGTG
>NC_134834.1:114818658-114877268 GCF_004210375.1 Tachypleus tridentatus
AAAACAAAATGACTCCAGAAAAAACAGAGTTTAAACTATCTACAACTCTACAGAGTCGTCCATGGTGTTTCCTGAAGTGTCTTATGTTCCAAGCTGTAATATCTGTATACCAAAAGTGGTTCACTGTCTTGTAGAACGCTTGGAAGTGAGACCGAAGAGCCACACAGCAGTACGTGTAGAATGTGAGACAAAACCACAGACATGGCATTACTAGAAAATTGGAGTACTCATACTGTACCAGTACAAGACATGTTCATACATCGGTTTACTTCTAGTGACGTTTGATGAACTGTCGTTAAAACCTATTAGATCACCACGAGTTGGGAAATAAAACAACAGTTCCAAGAGAAATTCTGATAGATAAACACACCAGATACAGAAAACTGTAAGAATGATTTTAAGTTGGAGGAATTTGTTTTCATCCGTTGTTTCAACTCCAGGAATAATTGTTCCACAAAGATCCGACAGGATGCTTGCCAACTTCTTACTACACTGGTTCATTCTGATTAGAGTTAGTACGCACACTAGATCCGAGAAACCTTGAGAAAAGGACAAAAAGAACTTTGTTGTGTTAGATCCGGTAGCTGAAAGAAATAGGTAATCTTTGACAAAGTTTAAAACCAATAGTATCGAAATAAAACCTCGCCAAAAAAACTGAAAAGAACCCCACTACAAGAGTTATCGGTTTCTCCAAAGTCTAACTGAACTCCCACAACCTTTAAAGACCACAAAAGAAACCGAAAAGTGGACAAATGTGAAGGGGACGAGATATCAGTTTCATAAGTCATTCTCAGTTGAATCTCTTCCAAACTAGTGGATCAAACTTCTAAAACAAATCTCACACAGTGACGAGAAACATAAAGATAATAAAGTACTATCGACTGTTTTCAGTAAATACACTTCATTCACTTCTTTTTTTTATTAATTATCTGAAACTCTGTCATCGATCTAAAGAAAGATGACATTTCATGAAAACAAACTACGTATGTAATATGTAGAAACCTATAGTGTAGTATTTATAAAGTTCGATCTGTACACTGATAACAGACTGATTTATTCAGATTTGTATTTCATAATTGTCCAATTATGAGAAAAACACTTGAAAGTAAATTTTAAATATAAGCAACAACTACTAACAGTAGATATTAAACATGTTATATAAAACTACTAACCATGGATATTAAACATGTTTATAATACTACTAACCATGGATATTAAACATGTTATATAATACTACTAACCATGGATATTAAACATGTTATATATTACTACTAGCAGTAGATATTTAACATGTCACATATAATTATTAACAGTAGATATTTAACACATCACATATAACTATTAACAGAAGATGTTAAACACATTAAATATCATACTATTAACAGAAGATATTAAACACATTAAATATCATACTATTAACAGAAGATATTAAACACATTAAATATCACACCATTAACAGTAGATATAAAACATATTAAATATCATACTATTAACAGTAGATATTAAACACATTAAATATCATACTATTAACGGTAGATATTAAACACATTAAATATCACACATTAACAGTAGATAATAAACACATTAAATATCATACTATTAACAGAAGATATTAAACACATTAAATATCATACTATTAACAGCAGATATTTAAACACATTAAATATCATACTATTAACAGAAGATATTAAACCCATTAAATATCATACTATTAACAGTAGATATTAAACACATTAAATATCATACTATTAACAGTAGATAATAAACACATTAAATATCATACTATTAACAGAAGATATTAAACACATTAAATATCATACTATTAACAGTAGATAATAAACACATTAAATATCATACTATTAACAGAAGATATTAAACACATTAAATATCACACCATTAACAGTAGATATAAAACACATTAAATATCATACTATTAACAGAAGATATTAAACACATTAAATATCATACTATTAACAGTAGATATTAAACACATTAAATATCATACTATTAACAGAAGATATTAAACACATTAAATATCATACTATTAACAGAAGATATTAAACACATTAAATATCATACTATTAACAGAAGATATTAAACACATTAAATATCATACTATTAACAGAAGATATTAAACACATTAACTGTAATGAAACTTGAATGATACCGAAAAAACATTTTTTATTTTGCGATGTGAAACCCCAGCTTCGCAAAAAATGTATCCTGTGTACATATAGTTTGGCAATAGGGATCTCGATTTTCCTGTTTTGCCTCCGTGACATTCGAATGGAGCAAAAAAATTGGGCAGCTGAATTTCCTGCTCTAGTTAAGTAAAACTGAGTTAAAGAGTTCACACGGAGTTTCAACGTTTACTGAGATATAAAGCGACGAATAGCGTCAGAAACAGGTTTTTTTTTAAGTAGCTACCGAGTATACAGATTATCCAAGCGAAAACTGTCATTTGCGGCCAGAAATTAAAAGAAACTTGGAAAAATGTTCTCTAAGCGGTGCTATTAATTTATAAATACATGGGGTGCAGATGTGACGTCATGAATACGTCACACGTAGATCTAATCGTGTTTGAAAAATCACAGAGTTACAAAGCGATGAATAGTGTTGTTATTATTAATTATTATGTTGCTCACCAATAGCTGAATAAATGTCTTTTGTCATTGGACAACAAAAGAAAAGAATTTTACTATACAAGGCTGCAATTACTCATAGCAAACATGCACAGTCATTCCTACCAATAGCTGGTACCTCAAGTCAGGCGCCAGGGTAATCGGCTAGTAACTACTAATAATGGAGTATTAAACACGTCACATATACCTATTAACAGTGGATATTAAACACGTTACAAAGTGCTTCATTGCGGCTAGACAGATAAGTAACAATATAAAGTGATTCGTTGTATCTGGATATATAAGTATAAAGATATATATGGCTACACAATCAACACAGTAATATGAATAAAACCACTTTCATACGTAGATGTATCTACACAGCAAAGTTTTCATATAATAAAAGTAACTTTATAAGTGTGTTGTACTTGGGCAGGTAAGTTACAAAACACAGTTATGTGTTGTTCTTGGGTAGATAAGCAACAATACATAGTTATGTGTTGTTCTTGGGTTGATAAGTAACAATACATAGTTATGTGTTGTTTTAGTTGACAAGCAACAATACATAGTTATGTGTTGTTTTGGGTTGACAAGTAACAATACATAGCTATGTGTTGTTCCTTGGGTAGATAAGCAATCAATACACAGTTATGTGTTGTTCTTGGATAGATAAGTAACAATACATAGCCATGTGTTGTACTTTGGTAGATAAGCAACAAAACATAGTTATGTGTTGTTATTGGGTAGATAAGTAACAATACACAGTTATGTATCGTTCTTGGATAGATAAGTAACAATACACAGTCATGTGTTGTTCTTGAATAGATAAGTAACAATACATAGCTATGTGTTGTTCTTGATAGATAAGTGACAATACATAGCTATGTGTTGTTCTTGAATCGATAAGTAACAATACACAGTTATGTGTTGTTCTTAAATAGATAAGCAACAATACACAGTTATGTGTTGTTCTTGGGTAGATAAGTAACAATACACAGTTATGTGTTGTTCTTGGGTTGATAAGTAACAATACACTGTTATGTGTTGTTCTTGGATAAATAAGTAACAATGCACAGTTATGTGTTGTTATTGGGTTGATAAGTAACAATACACAGTTATGTGTTGTTCTTGGATAGATAAGTAACAATACATAGCTATGTGTTGTTCTTGGTTGATAAGTAACAATACACAGTTATGTGTTGTTCTTGGATAGATAAGTAACAATACACAGTTATGTGTTGTTCTTGGATAGATAAGCAACAAAACATAGCTATGTGTTGTTCTTGGATAAATAAGTAACAATGCACAAAGTTATGTGTTGTTATTGGGTTGATAAGCAACAATACACAGTTATGTGTTGTTCTTGGATAGATAAGTAACAATAGATAGCTATGTGTTGTTCTTGGGTTGATAAGCAACAATACACAGTTATGTGTTGTTCTTGGATAGATAAGTAACAATACACAGTTATGTGTTGTTCTTGGATAGATAAGTAACAAAACATAGCTATGTGTTGTTCTTGGTTGATAAGTAACAAAACATAGTTATGTATTGTTCTTGGGTTGATAAGCAACAATACACAGTTATGTGTTGTTCTTGAATAGATAAGTAACAATACATAGCTATGTGTTGTTCTTGGGTTGATAAGTAACAATACACAGTTATGTGTTGTTCTTGGGTTGATAAGTGACAATACACAGTTATGTGTTGTTCTTGGGTAGGTAAGTTACAATACACAGTTATGTGTTGTTCTTGGGTAGATAAGTAACAATACAAGGTGTTTCGTTGTACTTGAATATATAACTAACAATACATGTTGTGTTTGAAGTTGCTGAAGGAACAGTGGTTGGAAGATGACCCAAAAAATGGACTTAGTGGAATACATTTCCAAGTTTTGGTCCAGACTGTTATTTGTTTGAAAATCTGCCTGAGAAAATATAAAGTCATCCCAAGCTACAATTTAAAAAAATGTTTATGACCACAAGACTGAAGAGTATCTTAGTGTTACTCACAATTGAACATATACTCAAAGATAAGCAACCGTGGTCCCTATGAGGTTGTTTGGAAAGTCAATGAGACAGAACACGTTGTAAGAACCTGATTGACGAAAGTCTACCTTCCTTTGTCACAACAATATGTTGAAGCCTTATCACGTCTGAAATTAATCTGAAGACATTTTAGCTGATGAGTGTTCTTTTGATAGTGATGACAGTCTCTTTGACTTAGACACCCATAAATTTGAAAATATTGGAGATTAATGCAATATCAGATTGAATAATTCTGACATTCTGGTCAAATTTGATGCAAAACCCAATTACTTGACTCTCAAACAGAAAAACACTTGCCAATTTATTGATTGAATTTGAGTGTATATGTCCAAACGTTTCTAATCAAACCAGTATTGGTGTTCAGGATGTCGATGTAGGTAATGTTTATTCCTCTGAAACACCATCCATATATTATGAATCTAATCAAGGCTGATAAAATGCTTAAAGAAATATCTTATATGCTGGAGAATGGCATTATAGAACCTAGTAAAAGTGATTGGTCTTCACATTGTGTACTGGTTTTAAATCTGATGGTTTGCTTAGATTCTATACAGACTTTCACAAAGTAAATGCTTTGTCAAAGGTAGATTCCTATCCTATTCCAACAATGGAGGGTTGTTTGATAAAATTGGCAAAGTAAGATGTATCACAAAATGTGACCTACAGAAAGGATACTGTGTCGTTCCTCCAACTGACAGGACAAAAGAAATTTCTGCTTTTGTTACTTCTGAAGGACTACACCAGTACAATGTAATGTTTCTGATGGATTCTATAAGTGCAATGTAATGTTTCTGATGGATTCTATAAGTGCAATGTAATGTTTCTTATGGATTTTATAAGTACAATGTAATGTTTCTTATGGATTTTATAAGTACAATGTAATGTTTCTTATGGATTCTATAAGTGCAATGTAATGTTTCTTATGGATTATACAGTACAATGTAATGCTCCTGATGATTATACCATTACAATGTAATGTTCATGATGGAATATATCAGTACAATATAATGTTTCTGATGGATTATATCAGTACAATGTAATGTTCATGATGGAATATATCAGTACAATATAATGTTTCTGATGGATTATATCAGTACAATGTAATGCAGTTTGGGATTAAAAATTCTCAGGCAACTTTTCAGCGAATGATGAATGAATGTCTCAACAATCTGTCAGATGTTGGAATGTACGTTGATGATATTGTAACACCTGGGAAGAACACTTACGTGTATTACGTGGTGGTTTTGAGAGGCTTAAGAAAACCAATGTCACTGTAGATTTGGTAAAAAAGATTCATTTGTAGAGCCGAAGTTGTTTACGTATGTCACATGTTAGGTCATGGTCAAGTTTCTCCAACAGAAGCCAAAGATTGTTTCATTGTGATTTACCCAATTCCTACAAACAAGAAAAGTTTGATTAAATTTTTGTGAATGGTGGGTTATTACAGGAAGTTTTGTATACCTTCTACTGACATCACTGTACCATGAACAAACCTATAGAAGATAAAATCAAAATTTCAAGTGGTCTGAAACATGCCAATTTACTTTTGAAATGACCAAATCGAAATTGTGCACTTACCTTGTATTGATGGCACCTGACTTTGATAAGCCTTTCGCAAGAGCTGTTAATGCCAGTGATTGTGGTGCTCGTGCCATTCTGTTACAGCCAGACGACAGAGGTATTGTTTGTTATTCTTCTAAAACGTTTAACTGTCACCAAAAGAAGTAGTCAACTGTGGAAAAATATTAACTTTAGTGTCAGCTTTAGAACATTTCAACGTGCGTGTGTCTGTGTCACAACAACCTATTGTCATTTACACTTATCACTCTCATTGATGTTTTATAACTAAATGAAGGACAAAAACAGAAACTGTTAAATTGAAGCTTATATTACAGTAGTATGACTTGAAGATAGTCCATGTCAAAGAAATTGATAACATCTGTGCTGATACACTTTCACGTGCTACGTAATTTTATGATAATCAGGTTATTAGTTTTGATTTTCTTATGTATGGTCATGATTTTTGAAATTGTATAATTCTTTGACAACGTATTGTTATCAATGTATGTGTGTATAAATATATGTATAACATCTTAGTTAAAAATTGTTTAACGTCAATTTTAATTCTCTAAGGAAGGGGTGTAACAATTTTAATATTATTTAAACATTTTGTTCGATTCAGTTTAATATATATTTAGAAATGTTTGTAACTTATATTGTTAAATGTGTTTGCGCAAGTCTCGCCCGTAATAATTAACAATATATGTAAAATATTAGTTATTACCAGTATTGTTGGGCCAGCTGAGCTTTCGAGAATCTCGTCTAAGTAGTCTAAAACTAGTTATCTCAAGACACGGGAAGACAGTAATAGAATATTATTGGTCAGCTACAGTCTGTATACTAGAATCCTCATAAGCTACAATTGTGATAAACGCTTATTAATCGAAAAATACAGAATTTGTCCAGGAACGTTTAAGTATCTCGAACATTACGAATTTTTCACTTCAGAGAATTAACTTCGAACTTTAGTATTTCTACGAAGTCGTCGCATAACTTCAGCAGAAAAAAAAACAAAAAAAAAACACGTGTAAAGAACAGAACTAGCTAGTATTCCCGTCAAATGAAGTGTATTTGTATATCAACATAAAATTAATTCACTCGTTGTGAACCTGGACCGTCGATTGAATATTAAGTTCCAGACAAGACAGAATACTGAACATTGTTTGTAAATTTGTAATATTTTTGCATATAATAATAATTTGTGAAAACCATTATTATAAACTGTACTATTTTGTTATTTTGTATATCAAAATATATTTGTGTTAAGAAAGAAAATTTTGTGTATCAATCTTGTTGGCAAGTTGTCCTAAATGTGACACATGTCATCATTTTATTCTCTTCTAACTTAAAATTTCCGACTGTTTGAAATTGTAATACGTTGTCATATGTAACATAATAAATCGGAGACTCGTCTGAGATAAATTATATTACATTACAGTCCTTTGTATCTTGTGTTTTATTAATGATATCATTCTTATCTTGTTGTATTATTGATATCTTTCACATCTTTTCTTTTATTATTGATATCCTTCATATCTCGTTCCTTCTGATGAAATATTAGCATTTTTTATTTGAAATACTCACAATGCTCCCAGACGTCCCTACCATCAACATATTGACTGTGCTTAGCACAATATGTGCTAACATTTGATCTCACAAACTAGAACTCCCTTTCAAACATCCGGAATGTAAAGGAATACTTGACATTGAGGTTTTCAGAGTACAGTTCAAGACGTCTTACTAAAACATCTACCGAATGAATCCTATAAATGTATAACTAGAAACATCTACCAAGTTAAACCTAAAAAGTTGTTATGAGAAACACCTACTAAGTTAACCCTAAAAATTTATAATAAGAAACATCTAACAAGTTAAACCTAAAAATTTGTTATGAGAAACAACTATTAAGTTAAACCTAAAAATTTGTTATTAGAAACATCTGTTAGGTTAACCCTAAACATATATTATTTAAAATATCTGCAGAGTTGCCCCTTTAGTTTAGATGGCACGCAGAAGCTGTCGGGTTTGATAACCCATGTAGATGGTGCAAAAAATCTTGCTTTAAAAATTAGTATTTTAAAATATTAGTGAAAGCTCTTTGAACTGTTTTAATATCAGAATAAAAATATATTAAAAACTAAGGTGTCGCTCTGACATGCTAAGCATCACCTTCTGTTAACGTTTAAAAACATTTTCGGTAAGTTATTGGTAAAATAGAAAAGATACGCTTGAAAATAAGAATTTTCGTTTCCTTCGGTAGATTGTTTAGGCAGAGTATTCATGATGAAACTTTATAGAATGGACGACACCTGCCTGTTGTAGTTGCCGTCCATTTTACAAAATTTCATCAGTTTTCGTGTTGGGTCAACATCTAATTTGAATGAAAGTTATTGTTTTGACGTCAGTTGATGTTCGGGAAATTAACATAATTATTCGACTTTTAAAATAACTGCAAACATTGATATAACGCACGAAGAGTTTGTTTGTTTTAGTGCAGAACCACACAATAGACAATCTGTGCTCCATCGAGAATTGATCCCTAGATTTATCATTGTAAGTCCGTAAACTTTTCGTCGACGTACTAGAGAACCGCATGTAAAAATATAATAAAGTAGGATGAAAAAGTACAAAAATATCTGTATATATGTTTATTCCATACTAACAATACACATTATAATTATACAAATTTCTGAAAAACAATCCTTCTCAGGATGAGTGCACTGTCTGCGTTACTGTTGGCCATTTCAATATAAAAATAAATTAGGTGCTTTAAGGCATTTCTTAACCTGCTAGTGGAAAAAAGTCACTATCCTCTTTACATAATACTAAATAATAATATAGTTATAAGAAAATGACCTGTACACTCCAGATAATTAAAAGAAAACTTTTATTTTCACCAACATTTTGCAGTTTCTTCAATCAGAATGTGTAAATCTCTTCAGTGAGCTCTAAAAAAATTGAAAAAAGTATCCGGCAACCGACTACTTTTACTTCATCTATCCTACTCTATAGCAACCTTTGCCACGAGAAAGATCGTGTGATGGAGGAATGACCCATAACAATATGTAACAAGTGCGAAAGATATTTTACCACATTCCTTGACTAATATTCCAATTTTAAATTTGCATACACTTGTATTCACAAACATTTTGAAATATTTGAGTGCTGTTCACATTACTAAATAAAGGAAAGAGAAGAGATGTCTGAAATATTTTTGTGTGTGAAAGACACCACCATGATTTATGTCAAATTATCTTCATGAGAAGTGGTACCTGATACTTTGATAAACCTATCAGATACTTACAGGTGCCATAGCATAAAGAACCGAAGAAGTTCCTAATGTATCCTTCCGTGATCACCAGTTGGTTTTGGGGACTTATGATGCTAAAATCGGGCTTCAGCACTACTGTAGCTCATTGTGTAGTCTTTGTTCTTAACAATAACCAAATTTCAGCCCCTGAAGATGGAGCAATAAATAACTAAGGCGCTTCTACTCGATGTTTTGTTGTTCGTTTGTGTTTCTTTTTATATTTATACATCTATGTTAAAATAATTTATTCCAAGTGGAGGCAAGTCTGTAAATTTCGAACTGGGTGCGTCGCTGTTTAGAGAGTCTCCTGCAGAAAGTATTTAAAATCAGATGTCTGAAAATGCTATTCTGTTATATATTTTATCTTATCAGCACGAGAAAAGAACAAGACGATGATAGAATCGATGGCGATGGTTATCAACAAATTTAGAAGTGAGAAAACAAGATTGCAGTTTTAATACTGATGAGTGAAATAGTAGCCATCGTAGAATGCAAGACATTCATTACCTTGAACTTTGATTCTCTAGCTGTTTATGGATCATTTGTGGATATCCAGTTTCGTCATTTATATTTAAATAGTTTTATTTTCTAATACACATTTTAAAATATACATACAAATAAATTCTGTATGAAATTCCAAGGGGAATACCCCCTTTTTGCCTCCGCTGCGGACGTTTAAAAGCCTCTGTATGTTTGTCGCAATAATTCTATTTTAATTGAAAATTTGGAAAGTTAGTAAATAAATAGTGAAAGCACTGATTTACTTTTTTAAGTTTGAAAGATTAACAGATTAAAAATTTTTGATTGTTGAAATAAAATTATCAATTTGCATCATATATTTTTTATAGTAAAATGAAATAAAAACTGTATGTGTATATGTATATTACATCTAACTAACTTATCAATTTGCTACATTTCACTTAATACTTTTTGTAAAGGTGCATAAGTTTAACAAATAAACTTTTCAGGAACTTTTATTTCCGGGAGAGGTCTCTTTGGAAGAACCAAAATACTTGGAACTTTTAAATATAAACCTTCTATGGTTGTTTTTAATTTTACGCACTAATTTGTATTAGAACAGTAAGGTAAAAATACCTTTATCATTTATTCTGATATTAGCTTGAATATTTAATTTTAGATATGGTATTGCTGTGAATAAGTTGAAAGAAGGAACATATGTTTATGTATTAACTATTATACGAATAAAGTGAACAAATGTGACGTAGGCCTGATTTGCGCTTATAAGTTACAGATACTAAGTTGTTGACTTACAATTGTACTGTGTTAATGTCATAAGTACTTTTTTGTTTACTGGAAATACAGTACCAATATTAGGTAAAGAAATACTTTGCAGTTCTTAATTAATCTGCAGTATTAAGTACAGACATTAACATTTTAAAATGTGTGTAAACCATTTCTGCCATAATGAAATCTTTGAATTTGAGAAAAAATGTTTTAATCGTTTTGTTGTTGTTTTTTTCAGTGTGAGAGATCCTTACTGTAATTTTCAAATTCAATATATGTTGCGCATAGTGTTATACCCAGTGTCTGAGTGTAAGGATGTGTGGCAGTCTTCTCCTTTAATGTTATAAAGACTTGTTGACGTGTCATAATTTAAAGTGTAGAAAGATAATGTGCCACTACATAATTACCCTTTGGAAATACATTTGTTTTAAGAATGAAGGGAGGGTTTATTCATGGTCATGTTTCATATTTATTTATATTTGTGTCCCCTAGGCCTAACTATTTTTACTATTAAATATGATAACAGATGATGCACCAACACCAGTTTCAAACAACTCAATCAGGTTTCCTCTAACTTTTTTTTTTTAAAGAACATTTAGTAGATTTTAGCCTCTCCTCATTTGACAACCCCATCATTCTAATAACCCTTATCTGAACATTTACCAACAATTTAATGTCTTTTATAAGGTAAGGAGCCAAAGACTGAACAGAATATTCCAAATGTGGCCTAACCAGTGATCTCTATAATGAAATTATAACCTCTTTAGACTTGTATTAAATATTTGTGTAGATACAATCTAAAATCCTATTTTTCCTACCACTAGTAACAGCACACTGCTTGGAAGGGTTAAGAGACTGATCAATCTTTATACCAAGACCTCTTTCTTTCATAAAACTGTGAAGGTTATTTCTATCCAATGTACATTTATAATACAATTATGATAACCCATATACATTATCTACATAAAACTCATCTGCCATAAATTTACCTAACTCCCTAAATGATCTAAATCCTTTTGTAAATCAGTAACGTCCTCTTCATAGCCAGCAACACCCAAGACCTTAATATCATCTGTAAATTTAAATAATTTATTGACCATTTCTTTGTCTATGTCACAGGTGTAAATACAAAAAGCAGTGGTCCTAAGGCTGAGCCCTGAGATATCCCACTTGAAAAATTTATTAACCCAGCTATCTCATAATCATCTGATACTAGCCTTATTTTATCATCTTTATAGGTCATAGTCTATACAAACACATAATGAAGTAATAAATGACTGTTTAAAAATGTTCTACAGTCAGACAACAGAAACAACACTGAATAGAGTGTGGTAATAAAGGTCTGGATGTGACTTTGTGGTTAATGTACCAGACTGTGAAATGAAGGGTCCATTTTCATGTCCTCTGGCTACAAAACCATGCTGCACACACTCATGCTTTGGGTGCATTTTATAAGTGACAGATTATAAGATTCCACTGTTTCATTAAAAGTTATATTGGATGCTATTGAATAGCTGCTTCTGTCTAGTTTATCATTTGAAAAGTATGGAAGATAGATGTTGTTATGGAAGGTTAGTACAGATAGCTGTTGTACAGCTTTGTACTGATATCCAAAGCAACAACCAATAAAATATACAGTAGTTATCAAGCAGTGGAGCTTTATAAGAATAACAACAGCAGCAAGTCACAGTAAGTTATTGGTTATCCACAGGAGCATCATCTGGTGGTGAGGGGTTTGTCAGGCTTTAAATTAAACCTTATTTTGTTTCATATCTTTACAAGGCATTTCTAATCCCTTAATGATGTTATATTGTGCACTTTCTAATTACACTAAATACAATGGCATGCAATAAAGTCAAGAGAGTAATTAGGAAAACTATTTTTGAACTATTGATGAGTAGATTATTAAAAAAATACTTCTCACAATGTAAGTTGTGCAGTAATTGCAAAATAAATTGAACATTATTGATATGAGGAAGAATGTTTACGTGTGATCATTGATGTGTTTAAGAATTTCACATTTTTTGTTTATCCTCCTACCTTTAGATTTTTCTAACAAAGAAGAAGAGACAGAGCAGGCTATACCATCAACATGGGATCTCAACAATTTTGTTTGAAATGGAACAACCACCATTCAAATCTTGTTGGAGTGTTTGAAAAGTTGTTAGCCCAAGAGTCATTTGTAGATGTTACGTTAACTTGTGAAGGAAAGAAGTTAAAAGCACATCGTATTGTACTGTCTGCCTGTAGCCCTTTCTTTGAAAGCTTGTTTGAGGAAAATCCATGCAAGCATCCCATAATTGTTTTAAGAGATATGAAGTTTTGTGAACTTAAAGCAATCATTGACTTTATGTACCATGGAGAGGCAAGCATTTGTCAGGAGCAACTTCCTGTTCTTCTGAACACGGCTAAGTTTCTTCAAGTTCGAGGTCTCGCAGAGATGTCGGGTCCTTCAACACACCAGTCTAGCGACAAAAACACTGCCGAAACCAGTAGTTTGACAACATCTCACCAAAAGAGAAGTGTGGGAGATAAAGAAGGATTGAAGAACCCTATGATTAAACAGTCATCATCTTTCCTTCCTAATAACAAAGACAGTAGTGAAGTGTTGGTGAAGCATTACTCTTTTACTCATAAGGAAATAACCCATTCATCTGTAGACAAAAATCTAAGGAGAGACACATTAGGAGTTCCAGTAGAGGAATTGGATAAAACCTTTGGTCTGCAACCACAGGATGATGTGTCGCAGCCAACTAGTTTCTTGGAACACTCATTAGTAATCAATAATGTAAGTTTGTAAGATAGGCTCTTCAGTTTTATTTGTTATTTCAATAAATAATGTGAATTTGGTATTTCAGTGATTTTTAAGTAGTGAAAATAAAAACATTTAAATACCATGGGATTCTGTAGTCAAAGATAAGATGATAGACACTACAATTTGACTCTTCAATAATCAATGAAAAACAATAAATAACCTTACCTATAAATTGATTTTTACAACACATGACCTTTCCATTGGTAACAGGAATGCTTTATGTGATAACTGGAAACATTGCTAGAAACTTGTGATGAGGTGAGATAAGATGATGGCCAAATAAAATGTTCCATTTCAAACCCACTTGTGTAAATTTATATTATATTGAAAATAAAAACTTTTAATAAAGAAATGTCACTTATGAACATTTCTTGTTGTCATACCTACAGTTTCTACACATTTCTTGTTGTACAATAGGCGTACCTATTGTTTTTACACTTTTCTTCTTGTCGCACCTACAGTTTTTATGCGTTTCTTGTTATATGTACTATTTTGAAATCTACTGTTGACTGCTTTTCATTCATAACCATTTATGTGTGTGTGTGTACAAGTGTTTTATGTATGTAATATTATGTGTTTATAGAACAAGGAAAATAAATTACATCTGGACTTGTCAGTGAATTATTGCTAACATGTTTCTATCTTCAACTTTTTAACATTTGATATTTGTATGGGTTTCCTACAAAAGTTGTAAGTATCCTGAAGAACAACAAAACTTAAACTTCTTCTCAGTAGTTGTTACGTATTTCCATAGAATGATGTCCGTGTACTGTACTGATTGAGAAAATATATCGATACAGCATTTCATATGTATTTTATTAGAATCAACAGAAAGACGTGACAGCAAGCAACAAACTGTGCAAAAATCTTGTAGCCATGGAGGGTGAGGAACCTCAGGTTAGGTTAACATCTTCTGCTAGTTTCTTCCAACATTCCCAGTCTCAAGATTCCTTTCCAGCTCTTTCTCCTTCTAGTTCAGGTATCAACATAAAACGTGAACCAGGTAGGACCATCTATATAAAATAACAAAAATTTATACACATGTAAAAAAATTCCTCTCTTCTTAACATATTAAACTTCATTCTTGGAATAATAATAACAGAATCTGATAATCACAAACAAATTTTAATTACATGTTATTTTTGTGACATTTTAAGAGATTGAATTAGAATTACAGAACACTAGAATAATTAACAACTCTTAAGGATCTGGACACATTTCATGTACCATCGTGTAATGTAATTAGTAATCATTATCTGTGGATCTGGACATGCTTAGTGTACCATAATGTAATGTAATCAGTAATCATTATCTATGGATCTGGACACATTTTCTGTACCATAATGTAATGTAATCAGTAATCATTATCTATGGATCTGAACACATTTTCTGTACCATTATGTAATGTAATCATCATCTATGGATCTGTACACATTTAGTGTACCATTATGTAATGTAATCATTATCTATGGATCTGGACACATTTTCTGTACCATTATGTAATGTAATCATTATCTATGGATCTGGACACATTTTCTGTACCATTATGTAATGTAATCATCATCCATGGATCTGGACACAGTGTACCATGTTGTAATGTAATCATTATCTATGGATCTGGACACATTTAGTGTACCATCATGTAATGTAATCATTATCTATGGATCTAAACACATTTTCTGTACCATTATGTAATGTAATCATCATCCATGGATCTGGACACATTTAGTGTACCATTATGTAATGTAATTATCATCTATGGATCTGGACACATTTAGTGTACCATAATGCAATATAATCATCATCTATGGATCTGGACACATTTAGTGTACCATAATGCAATGTAATCATCATCTATGGATCTGGACACATTTAGTGTACCATTATGTAATGTAATTATCATCTATGGATCTGGACACATTTAGTGTACCATAATGCAATATAATCATCATCTATGGATCTGGACACATTTAGTGTACCATAATGCAATGTAATCATTATCTATGGATGTGGACACATTTAGTGTACCATTATCTAATGTAATCATTATGTGTGGAACTGGACACATTTAGTGTACCATTATGTAATCTAATCATTATCTATGGATCTGGACACATTCAGTATACCATTTTGTAATGTAATCACTATCTATGGATCTGGACACATTTAGTGTACCATAATGCAATATAATCATCATCTATGGATCTGGACACATTTAGTGTACCATTATGTAATGTAATTATCATCTATGGATCTGGACACATTTAGTGTACCATTATGTAATGTAATCATCATCTATGGATCTGGACACATTTAGTGTACCATAATGCAATATAATCATCATCTATGGATCTGGACACATTTAGTGTACCATTATGTAATGTAATTATCATCTATGGATCTGGACACATTTAGTGTACCATAATGCAATATAATCATCATCTATGGATCTGGACACATTTAGTGTACCATAATGCAATATAATCATCATCTATGGATCTGGACACATTTAGTGTACCATAATGCAATGTAATCATCATCTATGGATCTGGACACATTTAGTGTACCATAATGCAATGTAATCATCATCTGTGGAACTGGGCACATTTAGTGCACCATTATCTAATGTAATCATTATCTGTGGAACTGGACACAATTAGTGTACCATTATGTAATGTAATCATTATCTATGGAACTGGACACATTTAGTGTACCATTATGAAATGTAATCATTATCTATGGAACTGGACACATTTAGTGTACCATTATGTAATGTAATTAGTAATTATTATCTGTGGAACTGGACACAGTTAGTGCACCATTATCTAATGTAATCATTATCTGTGGAACTGGACACATTTAGTGTACCATTATGTAATGTAATCATTATCTATGGAACTGGACACATTTAGTGTACCATTATGAAATGTAATCATTATCTATGGAACTGGACACATTTAGTGTACCATTATGAAATGTAATCATTATCTATGGAACTGGACACATTTAGTGCACCATAATGTAATGTAATTAGTAATTATTATCTGTGGAACCGGACACATTTAGTGCACCATTATCTAATGTAATCATTATCTGTGGAACCGGACACATTTAGTGTACCATTATGTAATGTAATCATTATTTGTGGAACTGGACACATTTAGTGTACCATTATGTAATGTAATCATTATCTGTGGAACTGGACACATTTAGTGTACCATTATGTAATGTAATCATTATCTGTGGAACTGGACACATTTAGTGTACCATTATGAAATGTAATCATTATCTATGGAACTGGACACATTTAGTGTACCATTATGTAATGTAACTTCTTAAGACTATTTTTTTATACTTTAAAATGTTAATTTGCTAATACTTTTTTTATCTTGTATCATTAAGTGCTAAGTTATGATGAGGAACTGTCTAATGTTGTTACGAAACTAGATGTTCAACTTTTCCAAGCAACAAACAAAAGCACCTTCTCACAGCAGCAACATGAAGGTATATTCTGTTAAACTATTGTATAGAAACAAAGATATTTTATTGTGCTGAAAGATAATAATTTCACCAATACAATCTCTTTTCAAACAATTCTGAATTTTATAGAACTGAAAGACAAATTTCTTTACAAGTTTTGAACAAAATTCTTAACAAATTTTATTTATATGTCTCTAAATTTTGAACATAATTTAGCAACAAATTCAACAATGTAGTGAAAAGTTTGAAAAATGTATTTTGAATTGTATTTTTTTCCATTCTTTATTTGTTAAACTTTCTTCACATTTACAACTAGAAGGTTCAGTACACTATTTAACTGTAGTATAAACAATAAGTAACTTCTTTCTCTTTTATGTTAAACTTACATAACTGATATATACAATAATTTTCTTCTTTCTGCTCTACTTCTTAAAATAACATAACTAATGCAAACAATCAGTCCATTGTTTCTGTTATACATGTTAAACGTACATAACTAATACAAACAATAAGTCCCTTGTTTCTGTTCTACATGTTAAACTTACATAACTAATACAAACAATCAGTCCCTTGTTTCTGTTATACATGTTAAACGTACATAACTAATACAAACAATAAGTCCCTTGATTCTGTTGTACATGTTAAACGTACATAACTAATACAAACAATAAGTCCCTTCTTTCTTTTGTACATGATAAACTTACATAACTGATATATACAATCATTCTGATCTTTCTGTTCTACTTTTTAAACTAACATAACTAGTACAAACAATCAGTTCCTTATTTCTGTTCTACATGTTAAACTTACATAACTAATACAAACAATCATTCTGCTGTTTTTGTTCTACATGTTAAACTTACATAACTAATACAAACAATCATTCTGCTGTTTTTGTTCTACATGATAAACTTGCATAACTAATACAAACAATCATTCTGCTGTTTTTGTTCTACATGTTAAACTTACATAGCTAATACAAACAATCATTCTGCTGTTTTTGTTCTACATGTTAAACTTACATAGCTAATACAAACAATCATTCTGCTGTTTTTGTTCTACATGTTAAACTTACATAGCTAATACAAACAATCATTCTGCTGTTTTTGTTCTACATGTTAAACTTACATAGCTAATACAAACAATCATTCTGCTGTTTTTGTTCTACATGTTAAACTTACATAGCTAATACAAACAATCATTCTGCTGTTTCTGTTCTACTTGATAAATTTACATATGTAATACAAACAATCAGTCCCTTGTTTCTGTTATACGTGTTAAACTTACATAACTAATACAAACAATCAGTCCCTTGTTTCTGTTATACATGTTAAATTTACATATGTAATACAAACAATGAGTCCCTTGTTTCTGTTATACATGTTAAATTTACATATGTAATACAAACAATCAGTCCCTTGTTTCTGTTATACATGTTAAACTTACATAACTAATACAAATAATCAGTCCCTTGTTTCTGTTATACATGTTAAACTTACATAACTAATACAAACAATCAGTCCCTTGTTTCTGTTATACATGTTAAAGGTACATAACTAATACAAACAATCAGTCCCTTGTTTATTTTGTACATGTTAAACTTACATAACTAATACAAACAATCAGTCCCTTGTTTCTTTTGTACATGTTAAACTTACATAACTAATACAAACAATCAGTCCCTTGTTTCTTTTGTACATGTTAAACTTACATAACTAATACAAACAATTAGTCTCTTGTTTCTGTTATACATGTTAAACGTATTGGTTTCATATGATTTAACAGTTTTTCCTTGTTGTCATTGTTTTTTTTTTTGTCATCAAAATATCAAGGATTTTATTATTTGTATTACAGAACTTTATATAATGGTTTTAATTTTGTTATTTGTGTTTTAGTGTGTCCTTTGCAGTGTCTCTCTCGTGGTACATTAGTATGACTTCGGTTTTATAAGCCTTATCCAGGTTTCGATACCCATGGTCAGCAAAGCTCTGATAGTACATTATATAGCTTTTCTCTCTACTACAAACAAGTCCTATACAGAGTTATTTTCCATTTCAGTAACAAACTATCCCACCAAATTTTATCATCATGGAAGATGGAGAAACAACATTAGGAGCTATCATCACCTCAGATATGAACGTGATCCTCTTTCTAGAAGGCCCATGTGTCCAGTCTGTGGAAAGACATTTTATAATGTTAGTAACTGTAAGCGCCATCTGGAGATTCATCTTATACTGAGGAAAAAGTTTTCCTGTCCTTTTAGCGTGAGGACTTTCTCATGGAAAACCACACTCATGACCCATCTTCGTGCTTTTCATAATCAGGAGCCTGACCCTTCACAGTTTACTGGAACTTGAATGACTTCTTTACAGCCAATCTGTTTTACACTAGTCATTGTTACATCAGTTCTTTTCTCAGTGTAGGTAGTTATTTATATAGAAGTTTACTTCAAGAAATATTTATAGATATTGAAATACAGCTTGACGATGGAATTTCACTTGTAGATAAAGTGTGTATTTGTATTTTATCCTAAGTGTAGTCTATACTATATGTTATCCAAAGTAAATATCTAAGTTTTTTTAAATATTGATAATAAGAAATTTTAAAACATAGTTCACAGTAACATGTACATAATAAAACCAAACTTTTTGTGTAAGATTAATATTATTGCAGATGCGTGGGAAATAATGATAGCCCTTTCAGATGTAAGGGTAGAATAAAATATTTTGTAACAGTTACTGGAAGGTTACAAATATTGTTAATATACCAGTTTGCAAAATAAACCTAACATGAACTAACAGTAGATGTATGCTATTCGATTACCAACCTGGTGCAACTTTGTTAACACTACATTAACATGTAGATATTTAATATTGTTATCAACATTAATTTGATGTGCACCTGTCACTAGTGAACACGGAACTTCTGATAGAGATGTTATCAATATTAATGTGATGTGCACCTGTATCTAGTGAACACAGAACTTCTGATAGAGATGTTATCAATATTAATGTGATGTGCACCTGTATCTAGTGAACGCGGAACTTCTGATAGAGATGTTATCAATATTAATGTGATGTGCACCTGTATCTAGTGAACGCGGAACTTCTGATAGAGATGTTATCAATATTAATGTGATGTGCACCTGTCACTAGTGAACATGGAACTTCTGATAGAGATGTTATCAATATTAACTTGATGTGCACCTGTCACTAGTGAACACGGAACTTCTGATAGAGATGTTATCAACATTAACTTGATGTGCACCTGTCACTAGTGAACACTGAACTTCTGATAGAGATGTTATCAATATTAATGTGATGTGCACCTGTA
This sequence comes from Tachypleus tridentatus, assembly GCF_004210375.1. Taxonomy (NCBI): domain Eukaryota; kingdom Metazoa; phylum Arthropoda; class Merostomata; order Xiphosura; family Limulidae; genus Tachypleus; species Tachypleus tridentatus. The sequence continues at coordinate 114,839,071 of NC_134834.1, forward strand.
TCTAGTGAGCATGGAACTTCTGATAGAGATGTTATCAATATTAACTTGATGTGCACCTGTCACTAGTGAACACGGAACTTCTGATAGAGATGTTATCAACATTAATTTGATGTGCACCTGTATCTAGTGAGCATGGAACTTGTGATAGAGATGTTATCAATATTAATGTGATGTGCACCTGTATCTAGTGAACGCGGAACTTCTGATAGAGATGTTATCAATATTAATGTGATGTGCACCTGTATCTAGTGAGCACGGAACTTCTGATAGAGATGTTATCAATATTAACTTGATGTGCATCTGTCACAAGTGAACACTGAACTTTTGATAGAGATGTTATCAATATTAACTTGATGTGCACCTGTCACAAGTGAACACTGAACTTCTGATAGAGATGTTTTCAACCTTAACTTGATGTGCACCTGTCACTAGTGAACACGGAACTTCTGATAGAGATGTTATCAACATTAACTTGATGTGCATCTGTCACAAGTGAACACTGAACTTCTGATAGAGATGTTATCAATATTAACTTGATGTGCACCTGTCACTAGTGAACACGGAACTTCTGATAGAGATGTTATCAATATTAACTTGATGTGCACCTGCACCTAGTGAACACGGAACTTCTGATAGATATGTTATCAATATTAATGTGATGTGCACCTGTATCTAGTGAACACGGAACTTCTGATAGAGATGTTATCAACATTAACTTGATGTGCACCTGTCACTAGTGAACACTGAACTTCTGATAGAGATGTTATCAACCTTAACGTGATGTGCACCTGTCACTAGTGAGCACTGAACTTCTGATAGAGATGTTATCAATATTAACTTGATGTGCACCTGTCACTAATGAACACTGAACTTCTGATAGAGATGTTATCAACCTTAACTTGATGTGCACCTGTCACTAGTGAGCACTTAACTTCTGATAGAGATGTTATCAATATTAATGTGATGTTCACCTGTACCTAGTGAACATGGAACTTCTGATGGAGATGTTATCAATATTAACTTGATGTGCACCTATCACGAGTGAACACTGAACTTCTGATAGAGGTGTTATCAATATTAACTTGACATATATCTTGGAAGTTTGTGAACACTGAACTTCTGATAGAGATGTTATCAATATTAACTTGATGTGCACCTGTCACTAGTGAACATGGTACTTCTGATAGAGATGTTATCAACATTAACTTGATGTGCACCTGTACCTAGTGAACATGGTACTTCTGATAGAGATGTTTTCAACCTTAACTTGATGTGCACCTGTCACTAGTGAACACGGAACTTCTGATAGAGATGTTATCGACATTAACTTGATGTGCATCTGTCACAAGTGAACACTGAACTTCTGATAGAGATGTTATCAATATTAACTTGATGTGCACCTGTCACTAGTGAACACGGAACTTCTGATAGAGATGTTATCAATATTAACTTGATGTGCACCTGCACCTAGTGAACACGGAACTTCTGATAGATATGTTATCAATATTAATGTGATGTGCACCTGTATCTAGTGAACACGGAACTTCTGATAGAGATGTTATCAACATTAACTTGATGTGCACCTGTCACTAGTGAACACTGAATTTCTGATAGAGATGTTATCAACCTTAACGTGATGTGCACCTGTCACTAGTGAGCACTGAACTTCTGATAGAGATGTTATCAATATTAACTTGATGTGCACCTGTCACTAATGAACACTGAACTTCTGATAGAGATGTTATCAACCTTAACTTGATGTGCACCTGTCACTAGTGAGCACTGAACTTCTGATAGAGATGTTATCAATATTAATGTGATGTTCACCTGTACCTAGTGAACATGGAACTTCTGATAGAGATGTTATCAATATTAATTTGATGTGCACCTATCACGAGTGAACACTGAACTTCTGATAGAGGTGTTATCAATATTAACTTGACATATATCTTGGAAGTTTGTGAACACTGAACTTCTGATAGAGATGTTATCAATATTAACTTGATGTGCACCTGTCACTAGTGAACATGGTACATCTGATAGAGATGTTATCAACATTAACTTGATGTGCACCTGTACCTAGTGAACATGGAACTTCTGATAGAGATGTTATCAACATTAACTTGATGTGCACCTGTCACTAGTGAACACTGAACTTCTGATAGAGGTGTTATCAATATTAACTTGACATATATCTTGGAAGTTTGTGAACACGTAATTTCTAGAAAATAAATGGTAATTTTCATTTATGTTACATGTTTGTGTAAATACTAGTTACTGCATTAGTTTCCAGTGTTTGTGCTTTATCTAAAGGAATGTTTCTTCATCATGCAAACATCCCATATTCTCTTGAAGGTTTGTGAGTTTGTCTCTGACATAATGAAAATATATTTTTTACCAAATTATCTCTTTAGTGTAAAGCTATTGATTTGTAGAGAATCACATATTTTGTACAGAAAATCTGTGGCTGTTGAGATTTATGTAGTAACTTGAGATACAAAAATGTACAGAAGTCTACCTTGGAACTGTCCACCTAAAACCCATTTTATTTTGTTTGAAAGACCTCTGATTAAGAACTTTTGTGTATCCTACTGTTTACAGTTCAAGTGTAAATTCTGGAGAATAAATTTAGAAACAATATTATTATTAACTAGAAATTTCTCAGGTACTCGTTTAACAAACAACAGAAGTTTTATCTGCTTGAAATCAATCTTTTAATTTATTTTCAGAGTTGACACTACAATACTTTGAAGCAATGCATCAAGAATTATCTGTTTTGAATTGGACAACTGACCTAATTGGAGATACTGATCAGTTGTGATGAAATTAATTTTTTTTGTTAAATACTTAAGACAGAAATGTTCCACATGGAAAACAAAATGTGATTGCAACTTAAAAACTATGTTGGTTTATGTAGGGCATAAGGAAGGAATAAGAAAGAGCATCATAAGTTTAATGAATATAAATTGACCTCTGTGATGGTAGGTACAGGAATTCTACAGGGTGTTCGGAAAGTCACTGTGCATTTTTTATATTTATTTACAGACATGTTTCAATATAGAAGACAGGAGGTATGAATGACAATTATAAACAATGTTGAAAGTGACCACCGTTGGCATCAATACAGGCCTGGATCCTTCTTATTTTGTTTCTAAACACTGCTATCAGTTGCTGGCTTGAAATAAACTGAATAAAATATGATTAAAAAACTGCACAGTGACTTTCTGAACACCCTGTAGAAGATTAAGAGTGTTGGTTGAAAGGGAAATTTGTAATTTAAAAAAATTGACCAAAAATATAAAAATTCACACTGAGTGCTTCTTTCGGTGTATTCAGACTAAGTTAAATGTTAGGATGAGATTATAACCTTTAAGAGATGGTTAAGGAAGGCTCACGTCTGATAACAACGTGAGTTATTTTATTTCTGTCTTAACTAATGAAAATCTAAGTACTATTCCCCATGCTGAATAGTTGCTACATGGATGTAAGGTAAGATATATTCATCACATTCATTTTGGTCTTTTTAACAAAACAGTTGGTAACTTAAAGAATTATAAATCTGGGTCACTTAATCAGTATTCCACATCTTGAACAGTTGGTAAATGGAAACAAGATGACTGTGTTAATTATCAGCAGGTTAAGACAACATTTAAAAGTGATAATTGTCATTTTGCCAGAGAACGTTTCCCCGTGTGTTTAGAAGGAGGTTATGAATTGTGAGCCACTTTTTACTATATTTTGTAAGTCCTTAGGTAGGTACTGGAAGATGAGAAAGGTTTTTTTGAAAGATACATGAAATATGCTTTGCACAGTCATTTGACAAAGCTTCAAATTTTGTGGTTCAATATGGTTGCACTAGGGGAAGATCTTACCTTACAAATATTCTGACATACTTTGAACAGGTTAGGTGAAGGTAGGGGTGTGGATGTGGTGTATCTGAATTTTCAGTAAGTACTTGACAAGGTGCCACGTGAAACATTTGTTGAAAATGTTACTTCAGTAGGTGTGGGTGATGAATTTGGTCATTGGATTGAAAATTTACTAGATTGAGTAAAGTCAAAGGCTGTTTTAAATGGAGTTCAATATAACTGGACAAATGTCATAAGTGGGGTATCTCAGGGCTCACAATTTAGGACCTTTGGTTTTTTTTATTTACATCAATGATATAGATGAAGGAATGTTCAATAAATTATTTAATTTTCTGATGACATCAAGGTATTGGGTGTGGATGGCTGTGAAGAGGATGCTATTGATTTACAATAGTTTTAGTTTACTTGGAGAATCACGGCTTTTAGTTATAATAAATGAAAAGTAGTACATGTGGATTATCATAATTATAATTTTGATGGGAATAAACTTAACACTATTACTGAATAAAAGAATGTTGGTGTTCTGTTTCCTAAACTTCCCGCGAGTAGTGTGCTAGTTGCTGTTAGTAGCACAGAGAAGTTGTATCCACAGAAATATTGAGTCTGAAGAGGTTATACTTTTACTGGTTAAGCCACACTTGGAGTGTTGTGTTCAATCTCAGAATCTTTACCTTATAAGGGACATTGGACTGTTGTAAATGGTTACTAGGATGGTGCCTAGGATTGAGAAATTGCCATAAAAAATCTCTGAAATTATTTTCTCTGTAAGAAAAAAAGAGAGTTAGAGGAGATCTCACTGAGGTGTTAAAGGAATTGATGGTGTTGATGGATCATCTTATATTTTATTTCTTGATGTTGAGAATAGTAGGACTACATTGCCTAAGTAGGATTCAACTTTACTTTAGATTGTGTTACCTTTGGATGTGGTGAATGAAATAAAAAGGAAAGACTTAAGTGATAAGTAGATTATTTATAGTGTGATGAAGAATAAAAGTAGGATAGCCATGTGTTTTAAAAAGTAGTGCACGTTGGTGAATTTGTTATTATAATCTCGTCACTTGGGACGTCAGTTTCACTATGTAAATAGCTATGTGTGTTTGTAATTTAAGATGTTGTCAGAATGACATTATCTATCACATAAATATTTATGTCAAAATATTCAATGGTTTGATGGAAGTATAAAGCGTGTATTGGAGTGGCAGATGAAAGTATTTAATAAAGTGAACAAAGATGTCAAGTTTATCATTAGTTCGTGAAACTAGAAAACAGTAAACAGTATTTCATCATGTGTAACTTCTCTTTTTATTCAACATAGCAAGAAACTTGTTGGAACATGAAAACGTTTCAGTAAGTGACGCAACATTAACATCTCCTTGACCATGACAATGGTGCTCCGTTGTTTTCTGTCAATAACCACTTTCACGAACTTTCCTAACCATGAATTCCTATCAACAGTTCATTTTGTTATAACATCAAGCCTCTTCATCTCCATTCAATTTTATCCATCAGAATCTCAGCCAGACGTTCTTCAGATCTATTTATTTGCCCACAGCAATGGATCTCCTGTTTCTTATACAAGAAGTGTTTTTGGCTGTGCAAGTTCCATACTTCTTTATAAGAAATGTCAGTGGAAGAAATCACCCTAGACATAGAGGATGTCAAACATAAACTGATGAGACAAAGCAGCACTTCAAACAATATGTAAAAACTTAAGGGCAAGAACAAGGAGCACTTTAGAAAACAGAGAACTTGATGATGGGAACAACGAACACTTTAGACAGTGCGTAGAAAATTTAGCAGCAGGAACAAGGAGCACTTTAGACAATATTTAGATAATTTGATGAGAACAAGGAACACTTTAGATAGTATGTAGAGATAATTGTTTGGTGTTTCATGGCACAAAGTAACTAGATTATCTGCACCAAACAACTGGTAAAAAACAAAATAACAGTAAAAGCATTGAAAGTTAAAAACAACCTCAGATAAAAACTTTAATAAAATTGAAAAGACCAAGGGACCTTAAAAATTGAAAACATTTGTAAAGTGGACAGTGTCACCATCGCCAATGACTCTGTCCAATGTCAATGGTGAACCCATGATAGAAACATCTAAAATGGTGCCATTGTTCGTGGTCATAACAACTGCATAACAGTAAAATGTGTACTACTGTGACCTGAGTGTCACACATTGGTGCATCAGTCTTAGAAAACAATGAGCTCAAAACTGTAACCAGTGTGTAGTATAGTTAAGACAACTTCTTTTCGATCCTTACATAAATAAATGGCAGAAGTCCAACAGAGGGTTTTATCTGGAAAATCATGATTTCACGTTGCTCACTCCAAGTCGACTGCCAACTGGCACGGAGCCGAGCCTTGAATACAGGACCATAGTCCATCTATGGAACAGGCACAGCAGTGATAGTGCCAGAGCAGACAGACGTAGTTACAGTGTCGGCAAGCTCATACCCATAAATACCAATATGGCCTGGTATCCAGAAAAACTGGATAGAAGTAGATGATAAAGAGAAATGGGCCAGTCTGTTTTGAATATCAGCGAGAACAGGGTTAGAACTAAAGTGAAGTGATTCCAGGGCCAGTAGATAATTAAGCAAATCTGTATAAATAGTACAGTTTGTGTACTGCATAGCTTCTAAGTGATCCAGTGTAAAGAAATGGCATACAGTTCAGCAGTAAACACAGAAACTGTAGAGAGGATCGTGTGTGCAAACAAAAATCCATTGTAGAGCCCACAGAGTCTCCTGATTTTGAACCATCTATATAAATGGGAATGGAAAGATGTTCGGCAAATAGAAAATGGTATTTCCAGTTGGGAATATCTGCCTTCATGAGATGACTCAAAGAAAGGCCCACATTTGGGATGTTAATAAGCCATGTTGGGAAGGACAGACCTAATTCAGCCAACTGTACTTTGATACAAAGGCCAAAAAGAGCAATGCCAGACCATCTATTTTGATAAAACGGCCCACTGACAAAGGATCACACAATCCTAGTTGAGATGCTACAGTAAGGAAAGTTGCAAATGGCAGAGGCGTAGGGTAGGTTCATGAGACTCTGTACAAACTCTGGACTGGAGAAGTGCAGAAAGCCCTCGTGCAGAGCCAAAGTCCCAGATCGTGAATGGGGTCCAACATCTTAAATGCCGAGGTTCTGACAGAGCATTAATCTTTATAATGAAAAGTGTGACACTCAAGACACCCCTGAGGAACTCCAACTTTGTGTCTAACTTGGAATCGTCAGTTCATTAAAAACGTTTGGATAAAAATGGAATTGCAACCCATATTAGTGGAGGTCTTGCAAAATGCCATACTTTCACGTAGTATCATAAGGAAAAATAGAAACAAGATGTTGTTCCTTGAGAAAGGCTTCTTAAGTCGAATCAGTTGGTCCATGGTGGAGTGCTGTCATTGAAATCCACACTGGGTAGGCCAAAGGAACTTGTTTGATTCCTTGAATCAAACAAGATAAGCATTAATCCTCCTCTTTAAGATCTTACAGAAACATTTCATCAAATCAACTAAGCCGTAGTTTGAAGAAATCTTTCCTGGCATAGAAAAAGGGAGGCCAATGGCCCAGTACCAAGCATTCTCCTGCCGGATCCAGTTAAAAACAACCAGAAGAGTAGCAGGGGCGTAGATTTTTTACACCCAATGGGGGATTATTTTTGCAACCACTTATGTGGACTGTTCAATTTGCAAATTGATAATCTCTGATTACGTGAACCTGAAAGCTGTAAACATGCAGTCACAGAGTAATCTTGTTGCCAGGATACTTGCATGTATACTTAGGCCTACTGACTGATACGAACTATCACTTAAATCGAAAAGCTTAGAAGCACGTCTATATTAAAGATGTACATTTCGGCTACTGAAAAAGCCTACATCTAGGCCTAATTATGTAATTCGATTGGTAAGAACACGAGAATCACAAGAACAAACACACAATTTATAGGCTTGTGATTCAATAAAACAATTCAACAGACCAAACTGTAGGGGAGGATGATTGTATGCACCACACCCCCACCTAAAATAAAGGGGGATGTATACCCCTACCCACCCCAGGATTTATGCCCCTGCAGGAGAGAGATGGCACAGCATCTCCTAGTGAGTATCATCGAGTCTGACTGATGTACTGCCAGACCAATGAAGAGCAAACTTGAGTTCCACTATTGTAAAGGGGCGATTATAGTCATAGAGACAAACAACCCGGAAGAAAGAGGCGATCTCTCTGCCTGACTCTTGAAGGTCAGGGATGAAGTTGAAGTGCTAGATGAGAGAGAAAGCAAGATCTAAAACGGGGATCAGAAATATACTGCCCACTAACTGTATGAATCTCGTCGCATATGACTTTAGAACTGGCGGCCACTAACTGTATGAATCTCGTCGCATATGACTTTAGAACTGTAAAATGGGGATCAGAAGTATACTGCCCACTAACTGTATGAATCTCGTCGCATATGACTTTAGAACTGGCGGAAAAAGAGATGCTAGATGTTTTCTTAATCCAAGGTTCCTTCTGACTTGGACGTCTGGACTTCCGAGCATATGCACAGGTTCGTTGAAGAGCAATGTACTTTAAAATACCTAAATAAGGTATTCCAGGCCAGTTTTTTTAACCTTCTGTGCCATGTGGCATGTAGGATTCCACCACAGACGAAGATATTGTGGAAACCGTGTTGAGGCTTTATGAATACACTGAGCAGACAATATAATCAGTCATGCAGTCATCTATCGATGGCTTACAATGGTCCAACTTCTATCAAGGTACGTGGGTCGGGTGGCATCGACCACAGCCAGTCTCTCTCAGAATGAAAAGAAAATGATCACTGCTCCATGGGTTATTGTCAACTGTTCTAGAAAAGTAAGAGACAATTAAAGAGGAGCATATAGAGAGATCAATAGCAGTAAAAGACTACGTGTATGAAAATAAGTATAAGAACCAGTATTGAAGAGAGAGGTTGTGATCTGAGAGCATATGCTATATGGAACGACCCCAAACATTAATATCAGCACCACCTCAGAATGGAATACATCCATTAATATCCCCCAGGATTAAAAATTGAGACGGTAACTGTTCAATGAGAGCATTAAGGTTTGATTGAGAGAGGAGACAGGAAGATAAAACAATTAGTGATGGTATGACCTAAGGAAACACGGAAGGTTACGGCCTCCAAGGGCATACTGAATGGCGGAGGCAGGGTGGGTGCCTGATGATCGACAGCAGTGCCACCCATTAACCACCAGGATCATGTTCAGATCCCAGAGAAGGTTCTGTACTTTCAAAGTATCTACTCTGGGACCTGAATATCCACCCTCGTGCGTGGCGACCCTCACCACCACGTACAGGAATCTACGTCAAGGGGATATGTCGAGAACTTAACGATGAGAATAAGGAGCATTTCAGACAATAAATAGAGAACTTAACTCTGGGAATAAGGAACACTTCAGACAGTATGTAGAGAACTTAACTCTGGGAACAAGGAACACTTCAGACAGTATGTAGAGAACTTAACTCTGGGAATAAGGAGCATTTCAGACAATAAATAGAGAACTTAACTCTGGGAACAAGGAACACTTTAGATAGTATGTAGAGAACTTAACTCTGAGAACAAGAACATTTCAGACAATATTGCACGTTCATGATCGTTCCCTGCTGTTAAGTATTGAGATTTACATCGCTAAAATCAGGGTTCGATTTTCCTCGGTGGACATAGCAGATAGCTCAATGTGGTTTTGAATAAGAACACACTCGTTTATGATCATGTAGTAGAACCATCCGTACAAACTGTAACTGATATAAAAACCCGGCATGTCCATGGCCATGTAGTTGAGGCACTAATCTGAGGGTCGTGGGTTCGAATTCCCATCACACCAAATATGTTCGCTCATTCAGACGTTATAACGATACATTCAACCCCACTATTTGTTGGTAAAAGAGTAGCCCAAGAGTTAGTGCTTGGTAGTGATGACTAGCTGCCTTCCCTCTAGTCTTACACTGCTAAATTAGGTACGGCTGGTGTAGAAAGCCCTCGTGTAGTTTGGCGCGAAATTCAAAAACAAAACAATTATAAAGAAAGGAATAGAAAAAGGTTAAAGAGAACCTGACCATCCAGGGTACGAACATACAATACCCAAACACACAGAGAGAGAAACGAAGCATTACTGCACACAAATTTGGAGTAATCTTTGAAAAACATTCCTTTATATTCTTACCAAATGTAATCTGTTCAAAAACAAAAACTCACACAACATTCTGAAAAACATGAATAGGTTAACATTAATGAAATTTACGTTTCACATACCTTTAAGAAATACAATATCACTTTACCATAATCTTTTAAATTATTAATAAAATAACAAAACTTTACAAAATTTATTTTTACAATCCTATTTTAACCTTTTAACAAAATTCGTTCAACAGTGTTCTTGAGATACAAGAATGAAAACTAGATATTTAAGAAATTCAATGTAACGTAAGTAATTATAATTAAACAAAGAAATCGTCTGTCGAAAGGGTCAAAAATATTTTAAACAGATAGGATAAAAATCAAGTGTTACATGTTCATAATACCAAATATTACAATTGCACAGGAAGCGAGGTGGGGTCACCTAATTTCCAAACTGAGTAAAAATTCATCGAAATTAGGAAAATTACTAAAACATCAGAGAAAATTGATGAACGTGGTCATACAGAGTCTTCAGGCGAACCATGGACGTTGGTCATAATGGGTGCACTGGTGGGTCACATTTCCTCGGTGAAATACATTCCCTCACCCTCCTTTTAATTTGACTCATACAGTGAAGGAAGAAATGTAACCTTTACGCTAAACCAAATATTTATGAATACTCGTGCAACTATTGGACAGAAAGGGAGGCATGAACGATATAATGAACAAGGACAAAAGTTTAACTTCATGTAGTTTTGGAGCTGCTGGATTAAGGTTACACTATGACGTTTAGAATGTGGTATGTCTGTGAATATATAATTAAAATACTGGTATAATTATGTAATTAATAGCTTTTTCTTATTAATATGACTGACTAACATATAGTTTTATTAATTTGAATATATTTGTAGATTTAACACCATTTTCGTGTATATTATTTTAGCATAGATTTTACCTTTTTAGAATTCTATACTATATTTTTATTTTTTATGTAATTAGTGCTTAACTTCACGATAGGTTCCGAAACGTGCTCGTATAACAATCGGAGATATTTCTGGCTTTTAACGAATTTTCAATTTCGATGTAGAGATGGAAATATATTTGGGGGGGGGGGATTAACGAGATTCCCACTGCCCCTATCTACTATCTAGCGAAACCACAACCAAGGGAACGGGCTTGGAAAAATCAGCGTTTTCCTGATAGTTAAATTGTACTCTTAATTACAGAGTACAAACAAAATAGTTATGTACTCTGTAATTAAGGTATTAATTAAGAATGATCTTATTATGGTTCACGTTGTGAAAACACATAGTAACATTATGTGTTACTAAAAATTGTTCAGTCTTATAAAATAACTTATCGACGTTCGCCCGTAACTGGTGTAACAAGATGTGAAGAACTGAATAAGTTAGGACTAATCTAAATTCACGAAATAGACGGAATAAAATCGAACCCTCAATAAAACTTTACAACTCGATTAAACTGCCAAGAAATTGAATGACAAAACACACACACACAATTCAAATTTTTCTATACTTTGAAAAAATAAGATAAAATGAAAAAGATAATTGAAACTATTGATCTGCAAAGTGAAGCCTATTGTCCTATGTTGAATTAAAATGTCAAACGACATTTTTATCGCGTCTTCATTTTCCCACGGTCGCGCGGATTTTGCTAACACGCGAAATCAATTTACATGAATGGCTTTACTATTGGAAACAAAACAAAAACATTCATGAATTGGAAAAAGTTTGAAAATATAGAATTCAATAAATTCAAAGTGAAAACATGTTATCAAACTAAAATAATAGGATTATACATAAACAAATCAGCAATTTCAAAATCCAAAATTGTTATATCTAGACCTTGTTATTATTCAAACGTAAAAACAAGAATAACCGTAATAATTCTAATACAGCCAATAAATTTGAAAAATTAAATTTTTAAAGTTTTTATTTGAGGTTAAAGATGCAAAAAGATATTTAACTACCTATTAATAATGAGGGCTATACAAAATAGTTATGTACTCTGTAATTAAGGTATTAATTAAGAATGATCTTATTATGGTTCACATTGTCTGGACTGTGAAGTCATATTCGTATATTTTAAAGCCTCCCTATAATAGGAGTACTTTGATAAAATATTGATAGATTTTATCATTATTACTAATAATTAAACTTTCCGAAGAAATCCGCTAAACTAAATTTGCAAACTTAATTTGCATAACGTTTAAACTGACAAAATGTTTGATAGTCTGTTTAAGAATTTCGCGCAAAGCAACATAATAATTACCTGTTGACAGTGCTCTATGCTTTAACTAGATGAAAGGTTACCAATAGTCAGTACAAACACTAGAAATATTTTTGTTTTATAGAAAAGACAAATCTAATAGCCGCTCTTATAATTATCCCAAGGATCCAAGGCACATAGTCGGTTTGGCAGCAATGAATATCGAACTATAAAACCATAGGTTGATAGTCCAGTCATGCTAACCACTGTACCACGCCTGTTAACTAAATAATGTGACTTTTTCTTTTGCTTTTAAGCTGATAACATTATTCTAACCGATGAAAAACTATATGTCCATTACGGTCAGTGCTGAAGAAAAACAGTAAGTCTATTATAGAAAAAAGTACAAAATCCTACAACCCTTGTAAAGGTCAATCTTTCTTTGTCGGGGAGAAAGATTAGAACAATCGTAATAGTGCCAGTTAAACATTGGTTCTCTGACACTGTTTAGTTTAAAAGCGAAGCAATATACGTACAGAGTTTTTGCTATAACTTAGTTTATTACGTAAAAATGAAACAAACCGTCTATGTTTCTCAGACTAGCGAAGCGCATTAGTCAAGACATTTGTTGGTAAGTATAATTCCAAAAATATTATTGTCTAACAGTATTCATTCACTTATTTAATAACATAAAAAACAGAAAGGAGACAAATTGTGATGTTTTTTATCTTCTTATCTTTCATTCGTCAAAAAATGCGGATTTTGATGTAAAACTAAAATTCAAACACTTGCAGTGGAATTCTTTACTAGATAGTGACAACAGATGGCAGCAGTATAGTTAACATTTAAAGTTAATAAATAAATGAAGATAGAGTAAACTTTCACCATTTCCGCTTGTGAACCAGCATTGACAGCATGTGACAGAAACGTGGACAAGTATCGACACATGTTTTAATTATTAGTTTTTAAACTTTCCAAAACTCCTTGACTTCTTAAACTAGACACTTAGTAGGTAAGTTTTCTTTACTACAATGTTATTGTTGTTTTATTTAATTCATTAATCTTGTTATAATACAAAGTTCAGTTACAAAATCACGAACGAAGATTCATACCTATAACCCAGGTCATGACAACATGTGAATAGATCTACAGATATAACACTTCTAAAATTAATCTTTTAACTGCTTCTTTATATGGTAAAGTGATTAGTGGTTTGACTACTTCTTCATATAGTAATGAGATTAGCGGTTTAAAACCTTTTTAGATGGTAATGAGATTAGCGGTTTAAAACCTTTTTAGATGGTAATGAGATAAGTGGTTTAAACACTTCTTTGGATGGCAATGTTATTAGTGGTTTAGACACTTCTTTAGACAGAAATTGATTAGTGGTTTAAAAATTCTTTAAATACTATTGAGATTAGTGGTTCAAACACTTTTTAGATGGTAATGACATTAGCGGTTTAAACACTTTTTAAGATGGTAATGAGATTCGGAGTTTAAACACTTTTTAGATAGTAATAAGATAAATAGTTTTAAAAATATTTTTAACATGGTAATAAGATAAGTGGTTTAAACACTTCTTTAGATGGTAATGTGTTTAGTAGTTTAAACACTTTAAATGGTAACGTGATTAGTGGTTTGACTACTTCTTTAGATGGTAATGAGATTAGTGGTTTGACTACTTCTTTAGATGGTAATAAGATTAGTGGTTTAAACACTTTAGATGGTTATGAGATTAATTACTTAAACACTTTAAATGGTAATGTGATTAGTTGTTTGACTACTTCTATAGATGGTAATGTGATTAGTGGTTTAAACACTTTTTCAGATGGTAATAGAATTAGTAGTTTCAACACTTTAGGTGGTAATGGTATAAGTGGTTAAACATTTTAGATGAGTGTGATTAGTGGTTTCAACACTTTTATAAATGGAAATGAGATTAAGGGTTTAAACACTTCTTTATTTTGTAATTTGATTAGTAGTTTAAACACTTTAAACTGTAATGTGTTTATTGGTTTTTCTACTTCTTTAGATGGTAATATGATTTGGTTTAAACACTTTAAATGGTAATGTGATTAGTGGTTTGACTACTTCTTTAGATGGTAATGTGACTAGTGGTTTAACTACATCTTTAGATGGTAATTAAATCAGCGGTTTTAACACTTTTTAGATACTAATGTGATTAGGGGTTTAAACACTTTTTAGATGGTAATGTGATTAGTTGTTTAAATAATTTTCAGATAATAACGAGATTAGTGGTTTAAACACTTTTTAGATGGTAATGTGATTAGGGATTTATGTAGTTTTTTTATTTTGTAATGAGATTATTAGTTTAAACTATTTTAGATGATAATGATAATTGAGGTTTGACCACATCTTTAGATGGTAATAAGATATGAAGTTTAAACCCTTTTTACATGGTAATGAGATTAGCGGTTTAAATAATTTAGATGGTATTGAGATTAGCGGTTTAAATAATTTAGATGGTAATGAGATTAGCGGTTTAAATAATTTAGATGGTATTGAGATTAGCGGTTTAAATAATTTAGATGGTATTGAGATTAGCGGTTTAAATAATTTAGATGGTATTGAGATTAGCGGTTTAAATAATTTAGATGGTATTGAGATTAGCGGTTTAAATAATTTAGATGGTAATGTGATTAATGGTTTAAACACTTTTTCAGATGGTAATTGGATTAGTAGTTTAAACACTTTTTAAGATGGTAATGAGATTCGGGGTTTAAACTCTTCTTTAGATGGTAATGAGATTACTGGTTTAAACACTTTTACAGACGGTAATAGGGTTAGTAGTTTAAACACTTTTTAAGATGGTAATGAGATTCGGGGTTTAAACTCTTCTTTAGATGGTAATGAGATTACTGGTTTAAACACTTTTACAGACGGTAATAGGGTTAGTAGTTTAAACACTCTAGATGGTAATGTTATTAGTGGTTTAAACACTTATTGGATGTTAATGAGATTAGTGGTTTAAACACTTATGTAGATGTTAATGTGATTAGTGGTTTAAGTACTTCTGTAGATGGTAATGAGGTTTGTGGTTTAAACACTTATTGGATGTTAATGTGATTAGTGGTTTAAGTACTTCTATAGGTGGTAATGAGGTTTGTGGTTTAAACACTTATTGGATGTTAATGTGATTAGTGGTTTAAGTACTTCTATAGGTGGTAATGAGATTAGTGGTTTAAACACTTATTGGATGTTAATGTGATTAGTGGTTTAAGTACTTCTATAGGTGGTAATGAGGTTTGTGGTTTAAACACTTATTGGATGTTAATGAGATTAGTGGTTTAAACACTTCTATAGGTGGTAATGAGATTACTGGTTTAAACACTTATTGGATGTTAATGAGATTAGTGGTTTAAACACTTCTATAGGTGGTAATGAGATTACTGGTTTAAACACTTATTGGATGTTAATGAGATTAGTGGTTTAAACACTTCTATAGGTGGTAATGAGATTACTGGTTTAAACACTTTCTTTGATAGTAATGAGATTAGTGGTTTAAACACTTTTTAGATGGTAAAGAGATAAGTGGTTTAAACAATTCTGTAAATGGTAATGTGATTAGTGTTTGAACTACTTCTTTATATGGTAATGTGATTAGATATGACAATTTAACATTCGTAATATAATCTCAATATTCATTGTTATTAACCACACTCTACTATTGGCATTTCACTGTTTTTAACTACACTCTACTATTGGCATTTCACTGTTGTTAACAACACTCTAATATTGGCATTTCACTGTTGTTAACCACACTCTACTACTGACATTTCACTGTTATTAACCACGCTCTACTATCGATATTTCACTGTTATTAACCACGCTCTACTATCGATATTTCACTGTTATTAACTACACTCTACTATCGATATTTCACTGTTATTAACTACACTCTACTATCGATATTTCACTGTTATTAACTACACTCTACTATCGATATTTCACTGTTATTAACCACACTCTAATATATACATTTCACTGTTATTAACCACACTCTACTATCGATATTTCACTGTTATTAACCACGCTCTACTATCGATATTTCACTGTTATTAACCACGCTCTACTATCGATATTTCACTGTTATTAACCACGCTCTACTATCGATATTTCGCTGTTATTAACCACGCTCTACTATCGATATTTCGCTGTTATTAACCACGCTCTACTATCGATATTTCACTGTTATTAACCACGCTCTACTATCGATATTTCACTGTTATTAACTACACTCTACTATCGATATTTCACTGTTATTAACCACACTCTACTATTGACATTTCACTGTTATTAACCACACTCTACTATTGACATTTCACTGTTATTAACCACACTCTACTATTGATATTTCACTGTTATTAACCACACTCTACTATTGATATTTCACTGTTATTAACCACACTCTACTATTGGTATTTCACTGTTATTAACCACACTCTACTATTGGTATTTCACTGTTATTAACCACACTCTACTATTGGTATTTCACTGTTATTAACCACACTCTACTATTGGTATTTCACTGTTATTAACCACACTCTACTATTGGTATTTCACTGTTATTAACCACACTCTACTATTGGTATTTCACTGTTATTAACCACACTCTACTATTGGTATTTCACTGTTATTAACCACACTCTACTATTGGTATTTCACTGTTATTAACCACACTCTACTATCGATATTTCACTGTTATTAACCACGCTCTACTATCGATATTTCACTGTTATTAACCACGCTCTACTATCGATATTTCACTGTTATTAACCACGCTCTACTATCGATATTTCACTGTTATTAACCACGCTCTACTATCGATATTTCACTGTTATTAACCACGCTCTACTATCGATATTTCACTGTTATTAACCACGCTCTACTATCGATATTTCACTGTTATTAACTACACTCTACTATCAATATTTCACTGTTATTAACTACACTCTACTATCAATATTTCACTGTTATTAACTACACTCTACTATCGATATTTCACTGTTATTAACCACACTCTAATATATACATTTCACTGTTATTAACCACACTCTACTATTGGTATTTCACTGTTATTAACCACACTCTAATATATACATTTCACTGTTATTAACCACACTCTACTATTGATATTTCACTGTTATTAACCACACTCTACTATTGACATTTCACTGTTATTAACCACACTATACTATTGACATTTGACTGTTATTAACCACACTATACTATTGACATTTGACTGTTATTAACCACACTATACTGTTGACATTTCACTGTTATTAACCACTCTACTATCGACATTTCACTGTTATTAACCACACTCTACTATTGGTATTTCACTGTTATTAACTACACTCTACTATTGATATTTCACTGTTATTAACTACACTCTACTATTGATATTTCACTGTTATTAACCACACTCTAATATATACATTTCACTGTTATTAACCACACTCTACTATTGATATTTCACTGTTATTAACCACACTCTACTATTGATATTTCACTGTTATTAACCACACTATACTATTGACATTTCACTGTTATTAACCACACTATACTATTGACATTTCACTGTTATTAACCACACTATACTATCGATATTTTACTGTTATTAACCACACTCTACTATCGATATTTTACTGTTATTAACCACACTCTACTATTGATATTTCACTGTTATTAACCACACTATACTATTTTACATCCAAGTTTGACATATATTTTATATTTATCATTTCACTATTCGGCCAGATTTTGTCTTTGTGAGTTATGATAATATTTAACTAGTTACTATCTCACCTTTCAAGATGATAAATTGCATCTTCTGTTTCTTATTCATTTTATTTTAATTTTTGTAAGCTAAAGACTGGAAATGCCAAAGTTTTACTGAACACACATTCGTCTGTTGTTATAATAACAACCTGTCCTGTTAACTAGTTGTTTTCCTTCCTGGGTAAAATAAAAGATGACTGAAATAGTCTATTTTTCTGACAGAGCTGGTTTAATATATGTGCTTATATGCTACTATTTAATTTAAAAAAATAACTAAGGTTTTCTGTAGCACAGACATACTGATATCATGTTAACTCGTTTTTTTTTTACCCCTAAGGTCGTAATATCGTGTTAAATCAGGTTTTCTGTAGTTTTGACTTGGTAATATCGTGTTGACTTACATGCAACCTGTGAAAAGGAAAATATGCTTGATAAATATAAAGAAATATAAAAATAAAGTATATAAAAAGCAGTAATTATTTATTACGTTAAAAGTATAAAGATGGAAATATTTTTGGTATCTTTGTATTTAAGTTATCTTGACGCAAGTGTTACGTTAAACTCATAATTCAAAAATATTCCAGAAATTGTATTATTTTTTACCGTTAATAGACTTAAAAAAGCTGCAACTGTGTTTCGATCTTCATTCTCGCTTAAACTTTTGTTATATTTACAATTACTTTTTCAGAAATGACATTACATTTAACTCTAAGGACGTATCATTGTAACTAAGCCTCGCGTGTGATCGTTAATCAATTGGTGGACAAGAAATATTCTCACGTATGTTGTGTCATTTGGATCCTCATTCAATATTTACGAGAAATATTCTAACATATCTAGTCCACTTGTACAAACTAAAACAATAAGTAATATTTTGGTTCAAAATTAATTCATATTAAATAAAATTGACAAACAAATACATTCAGTATCATGTAGAAAACAGAAACCAATTTTCACCAATATTCTGGTTGGTTATGTTACATTACGTAATGGAATATTTTATAATGATTAAGGTTACCATGTTGGTAAGTTGTATTGTACCCTTTATATATAAAAACATGTTAATAAGTCGTTTTGTACCCCCTTATATAAAAAATACGTTAGTAAGTTTTTTCTACCTCTTAAATATAAAAACATGTTGATAAGTCGTTTTAACCCCTTGTACACTGCTGGCCAAAATCTTAAGGCCAATGAACATAAAGAAAAAATATGCATTTTGCGTTGTTAGACTCAACCATTTATTTGAGTAGAGCTTCGAAAGATGAAAACAAGAAAACATTAAGGCTCTTATGGACGCAGAATGCAGCTCAGGAAGAACAATAAGACGGCATCTACGAGAGAAAGGCTTTTAAAACCGTAAACGTATTCAAAGGCCACGCCTCCTTCCACACCACGAAACAACTCGGTTATCAAAACAACGCTGCAATCCACAATGCCCGCAGGACAAAGGACTTTTTCATGACGGATAACGTGATTCTTTTGGACCATCCAGCGTGTAAGCCCGAACTGAACCCCATTGAAAATGTTTGGAGGTGGATAGCAAGGGAAATCTATAGAAATAGACGTCAATTCCAAACAGTGCATGATCTTCGTGAAGCCATCTTCATCACTTGGAATAACATTCTAGCCAGCCTTCTGCAAACGCTTAAATCGACCATGCCAAAGCGAATGTTTGTAGTTATTCACAATGACGGTCGTGCAACTCATAACTGAGACCTCTTGTTGGGCATTTTCTACCCTGTTTAGGACTTCTTTTTGGTATTGTCTTAAACTTTTGACCAGCTAGTATTTAGGCTAATTTCATAGGGTTCACATTTTCCCTATTAAATGCTAAAAGGTTTTTTATTTTCCCTTTTCTTATTTTCATCTTTCGAAGCTCTACTCAAATAAATGGTTGAGTCTAACAACGCAAAATGCATATTTTTCTTTATGTTCATTGGCCTTAAGATTTTGGTCAACAGTGTATATAAAAACATGTTAATGAGTCGTTTCTATCCCTTATATTCTTATTATTGCTGTTATCGAGCATTTATTATTTTTCACATAAGATAAATGCTTTCATAAATGTCGCAACATTTTTACACGAAAGACGAAAAAATATTGAATTTTCTATAGCACCACATGAACACACTGTGGCAGAAAACCACACGTCTTATATATCTTAGAGAATGTGCTTGCGTTCTCTAAGGAATGTAGTAAAAACTGTTTTGTTAGTAAATTATAACTTATAGTTATATTATAACTATATTATAACTATAATATTATAGTTTAATAATAAATTAAACAACCACAGTGAGGTTGATATGAAGAACAATCCATGACATCACGTGTCCCTCCGCTGGTGTAGCGGTGAGTCTGCAGATTTATAACGCTAAAATCAGATGTTCCTTTCCCCTGGGCGGACTCAGCAGACAGCTCTATGTGGGTTTGGTATAAGAAAACACACATACACAGGTGTATTTTGTCAATGAATTCTTATGTTGTGTATTAAATTCTTAGGTTCAACATCAGTGACATAGCCAGAATGGTTGTACTCGCGACATTCTCGACTAACGTTATCACCAAATGTTATCACGGTACCTTAACATTTTGTAACTGCTCACAGTTTCAATAAATGTTTTTCTCCAATTATTTATCTTTAACCAATAAATATCTGTTCAACTCTAACTTAGATCTGATTTTCTCACTCTCAGCAAAATATAACGTTTCGGGAAAACAGTTTATAATAAAATGTTAATACTTTTGTCGATATAATGTACATACAATGCATCGTGTACAACCATTTCACAAGACTGTTCGTATGTAGTGGCTAATGATCAGTCTATAGCACTTTTAAATCCGTTCCTCTAGACGTTTCAGATAATCCATTACACCTGAACAATTTTTCATTATTATTTATGTGAAAACTAGACGTTGGTCATGTATGTTTGTTTTTGCATTTAAACGGTACATTAAAGTGTTACTAGTGTCATACTGTAACTGGTACATCAAAGAACAGCGTCAACCAAACACATCATCGCAAGCTCATCTGACATTTGAGGTTGATGTCATTCACATTACAGGGTCTTATTGACCCACATTGTGACCAAACTTCAGTGTTTGTGAAATGAATATTATACAATTAGTGTGGCATTGGAAAATTTCCGGTGTTAACTATATATATAGCGAAAACGTGATGTTTGTGACTGTTTTGTGAAGAAATGTTTTCGATAACTTTACCACATACCATTTCCCAGAGTCTTCAAACGTAAACTGTATTCGTTAGCAGTTTGTTCAAAGTTGTACATGTCGTCTCAATCAGAAACAGTCAACGTATGTTTCTGAGCACAAATTTTCCTTTTTGTGAGTCTGTTCTTTACGCATGGCTAGGTCTTAAAAGCTCGAAACTCCAAACTCAGAATATCGATTGAACTTTGTAATTTGAGGTCAAAGTGATCAATACGCTAATTTTTGGCAAACTTAATGACCAATTTCACTCAAGTTGACAAGACTGGATATTTTTGGTAATGTATGACTACGTGTTTTCTCTGTGTGAGGACTTGTCATTTTAATTCCATCAAAACATTTTCAGGGAAGTTTTGTCTAAAAAAAACTTTTTTTCCACACACACTTTTATTTTTATTTATTTTAATCAAAATATTTATTAAAAAAAATAAGTAAATTACTAATTTAACCAAAATAATTCAGGACATTTAAATACATCGTCATTCGAGCAACGCCAGGTACTCTTATATTTCACACTTGATGTCTAACAGTAAATATTAGTTTATTACAGAAATGGAGGAATTGGTGAGGTGTCTGTTTTGATAAGAGTAAAAATGGTGTCGATGTTGTAAGAAGTAAAGATGGTGTCGATGTTGTAAGAAGTAAAGATGGTGTCCATACTGTAAGATGTAAACAATGTGTTAATGTGTCTTCTAACTGCTGGGATAAACCTTCGTGACACTCAATAGATTTATTAGTAATGTAAGGATAACAGCTGTGAAACAAGATATCTGGTTAGTAATGTAAGGATAACAGCTATGTAACAAGATATCTGTTTAGTAATGTAAGGATAACAGCTGTGTAACAAGATATCTGTTTAGTAATGTTAGGATAACAGCTGTGTAACAAGATTTCTGTTTAGTAATGTTAGTATAACAGCTGTGTAACAAGATCTCTGTTTAGTAATGTAAGGATAACAGCTGTGTAACAAGATCTCTGTTTAGTAATGTAAGGATAACAGCTGTGTAACAAGATATCTGTTTAGTAATGTAAGGATAACAGCTGTGTAACAAGATATCTGTTTAGTAATGTAAGGATAACAGCTGTGTAACAAGATATCTGTTTAGTAATGTAAGGATAACAGCTGTGTAACAAGATATCTGTTTAGTAATGTAAAAATAACAGCTGTGTAACAAGATCTGTTTAGTAATGTAAGGATAACAGCTGTGTAACAAGATCTCTGTTTAGTAATGTAAAAATAACAGCTGTGTAACAAGATCTGTTTAGTAATGTAAGGTTAAGAGCTGTGTAACAAGATCTTTGTTTAGTAATGTAAGGATAACAGCTGTGTAACAAGATATCTATGAATTTCTTGTCCTTCACTTAACTCAATTCCTTTAGTTAACTTTGTCCATTAACCTTTTTATAAACTGTATGTTATGAGTAATACATATAGTTAACAGTTATATAACGATTATTTACCCAATAACAAATAACAATGTATTTTTACAATAAATAATATGCTTATGTAAGTTTTTAAATGTTAATCACATTTGTTTTACAGAAACGTCAGACATTCAGTCATTTCAGAATTCCTAGATGTAGAACTTTGTTTTCACATGCATCTCAGAATAGCTGTAGAAGAGGCAAGTATACAATACGTTGATAAGTATACAATAAGTTGATAAAATACAGAATATACAATAAGTTGATAAAATACATAATGTATAATAACTTGATAAAGTATATAATAACTTGATAAAGTGTATAATAACTTGATAAAGTGTATAATAGTTATTGTTGGTTAACAACATAGTGACTGTCAGTCAATCGTAGTTAATCAGTATAACAATGTATTTGTTCTTCCAGTGGGAACCTTGGATTCAGGTGGACGAAACCGCTGACGGAAACATGACCATCAACGGACCAATGGCTCAAGTGTTGCAGTATTTATCTCGCTCCATAAACTTTACGTACGAATTTTAACATTGTTATGTTTTTATGTGAATGTATATTACACGTACATAAAACCGAATAGTTAAGGATTGTTTTCATCTGTTTATCTTACATAAACTAAATAATTTTATTGCTATTCTAAACTTGAAGTGCATGTTTGAGGGCTCACACATTTTCATAGAATCGTCAGAAAAACCAACAACATTTATATTTTAGATAATTAGAAAAAAACGTTCTATTTTAATTAACATTTTGGTTTCATCAGAGTTAACATGCGCAACTGTTTGATATTAAATTTTTCATTAAATTATACAATAGTTCATAATGTTATATTTCTCAAGTCTGCTGTAATTTGCGTCCAGCGTTGTTTGATTATTATAATTTTAACAATACTTTTAATATTATAAAGTACGTTAGTATTTAATAGTCAGAACCGACAACATGTATAAACAATTCACGTGCCAAAAATAAAATCACCTTATTGAATTCCTAAGTGCAAAACCGACCACTCAAAGGCTTGCTTACGATATATTATCCATATACATGTTAATAATATGCTAATATTTGTGGTATAACAAATCAAAAAATGTCTAAAACAACGATTTTATCGTGTACTTACTTTTCCACGTCAGCAGGGTTAGCCCCTAGACAGCTCCAACTATCGTGTACTTACTTTTCCACGTCAGCAGGGTTAGCCCCTAGACAGCTCCAACTATCGCTACAAAGTTATCCAGCTTACTTGACTGGTCTGTTAGTATCCGATTCTGATATTCCGATAAAAGATGAGATTTTTTTATAAATGATAAATATGTAATGCGCATACTTAAATATCTCTTCAACCCAACAGATGGTGCCACATACCAATAAATAAACACGTGACAGTTTCTAAAAGTAAAGAATATAGTTTATCCAGATGTAACATGAAAAGGAAGCAAACAAACCATAATTATACAGCGAAGTAGAGATCCTGCCATAACAGCAATAAAAGAGGAATTAAAACCACAATCATAATTTTATAAAATGTTAACCCTAATGTAGCACCTTTATATACTTATCTGTAAGGATTACATTTGATAAATTTGTCATTATGCTTTTAATTCTTGTGAAAGCTATAGCTAACAGGGATGTGGCAATACTGATACTTTATAGATGTTGTGTCTATTCTACAGACACATAAAACTGAAGAAATAAATCCGAAAAAATTTTAACAGAAACTGGGACATTTGAAGAATTGTGCACCGTGCCCTCTGGTGTGTCATTGTTGTTGTTTTACACATTTGTCCTGCTCCGTGTCCTCTGGTCTATCATTGTTGTTGGTTTTACACATTTGTACTGCTCCGTGTCCTCCAGTGTATCATTGTTGTAATTGATTTGTGATGGAGAAATATCATTTTCCAACATCGTTGATTATGTATCAGTACCGTATTTGTGTATTTTGACTTTTAGGGTTACGTCTAAGAATGTTAAATACCCCAAAACGTCGTGTATGAAATCACTTGTAACATGCATGAAGGCGTTTATATTAGAGAAACCAGAAGACCTATTAACAGTGTCTTATATGTGTGTGACCAACCCAAAACCGTGACAACAGAACACGTACTCCAAATACACAATACCAAAAACATTTTAAATCTTCTGTCTCACAAAACCAGATATTTTAAAGAGAGGAAATGTATGGAAGCTATACTCATTAACGAAATAAATCCAAAAATTAACATAGACAATGAATGAAGTAAACCACCATTTTAAAAACACAGCACACCAACAACCAGTACACTTTCAGGATAACACTTTGTGTACTCTGGAATATCACACAGTTTCACATTTTGTTTTAATAGTGTTTATAAACTTTGTATTCTTTCCACGTGTTTCTTAACAGCTTCTATTTTCCATAATGTAGTTTAGTTTATTTTTATATTTCTTATAAGCAATGTGTCATATTGAAAGATCAGATACGTTACTAATATGAAATGTTACTACAGCTATACAGTTAGTATTATAATTATAATATTAGAACAATAGAAATAATAATTACACATCGTTAAGCGTACGTTACGATAGATTTGACGAATAGAACAATACAAACAGGTTTATAATTTAACGAAAATTCTAACCATTGTTTATATTAACAGTGAGAAATACGCAAATAAAAACGTTGGTTAAAAGAAAATAAAGACATTTTAATTATCTCGAATATAAATGTCGTTTTCTTCTAATTAAACTACAGATATCAGATGTATATCTGTACTTCAGAGCAAAAATACCTTTACCTAATAATACAGATATAAGATATCGTGACACACCTGTAACGTCCTATGAAAGTTAGACGACACTCTAGTCGATTTTAAAGAAAAATAAAACAACATGATTCAGTTCGTCATTAATGTAAGTTTTTAACACCCACATCACCATTATAATAACATACTTGTTATTCAATTACTTTGTTTGTTTCTAAGGTAAACAAATTTTAAATGTTCAAATGTTGGAAACTTTTCTTCGATAGGTACGAGTTGAAAAGACCTTTTGACCACGAATGGGGAATTTTAACAAACGGCAGCTGGACAGGAATGATTGGAATGATAAATAGAAATGTAAGGAGTTAACCATGATCATAAGTACTTTGATAGACTAAAGATAACTAATCTGTACAAACACTACCTTACTACTCTGTACAAACACTACCTTACTACTCTGTACAAACACTACCTTACTACTCTCTACAAACACTACCTTACTACTCTCTACAAACACTACCTTACTGCTCTCTACAAACACTACCTTACTGCTCTCTACAAACACTACCTTACTGCTCTGTACAAACACTACCTTACTGCTCTGTACAAACACTACCTTACTGCTTGTATTGCCAAACACTACCTTACCACTCTGTACACTCTGGGCTACTTCACGCTACTACTCACTGTACATGCATTTTTTTACTAATCTTGTTGCGCACTATTGTACACTATCTAACTGTCAGCTATGTAATTATCATGCCATTACCTTACTACTCTGTACAAACACTACCATACTACTCTGTACAAACACTACCATACTACTCTGTACAAACACTACCTTACTACTCTGTACATACACTACCTTACTACTCTGTGCATACATTTCTTTACTACTCTGTGCATACATTTCTTTACTAATCTGTACATACACTACCTTACTACTCTGTACATACACTACCTTACTACTCTGTACAAACACTACCTTACTACTCTGTGCATACATTTCTTTACTACTCTGTGCATACATTTCTTTACTACTCTGTGCATACATTTCTTTACTAATCTGTACATACACTACCTTACTACTCTGTACATACACTACCTTACTACTCTGTACAAACACTACCTTACCACTCTGTACATACACTACATTAGTTATACATGCAGACACTGCCTCAGTAACCTTAACAGACCTTGCTTACTAATAGTTATATAAAATCGTGTTGGAACGGCAGCTACAGAACTATATTTCGAGATTGTTTGATGCTACGTAGATAGGGTGATGCACCAAACACTGATCGCAGTTAGGAATTATTCATAAACGTCTCCATAAAGATATATTCAAGTTCGAGATTCCGAATGTAATGGACGATGAATTTTTATACTGAACAGCATTGTGAAACAAAGGAATACGGATCAATCTGGGGTACCAGAATTATCTAGAAAGAGACCTACAACAAACCATTCCCTAGCCATGGTAAACAGAATGCAATTTTTTTAACAAGAGAGAATCCACAAACACAAAGGTCAGTTGAAAAAAATCTTTGCTTGCCCCAGGATACAATATAAAATATAATCAAGAAGAATGCCTTGGAACGAGACCATTAGGGTATGGAATCACCAAGATAAGCCTTTCAATCATACCTCCAGTTCGATCATCACAGGCCTCAAACACCTAGAGAATTAGAATAATGTTTATGTTATGCTAAACAAAACATACAGGTCAAATTGCAGTGCAATCAAACTGTTGAAATGGCGATTGGATACGCTCGATAAATATTTGAAGATATTCAAGAAGAAGTGTTGTGGTTTGGACATGACATTGTAACGATTGACACTTTTGCACCTTGACATTAGCTGCAGAACTGCTATAAAGCTTCACATTCACCAAATGGAACGTAATCGGACATGACAGCATTGAGTGTACTGACAAAACGTATTGTATTAGCATAATCTACCAACTCTTTGAATAGCCGTACAATGTTAAAGTTGAAAGGTGCACATTTTACTTTAAATAAAGTAATTAAAGATTATAAACAACTTAAAAAGAGGGCGTTTCATCTACTTTTTTCCGAGAAATTCATTTTAAATTTACAATAACAAAAATAATAAAAATACCAGTTTCGTTTTATTGTCGTTAAATTACCTTGAATTTATACGAAATTAAAGGACTTTTCTAAGACGTCACTTTTTTTAGGACTATCAGTGAATTATGTTGTTGTTGTTTTATTATTATTTTACAACATTTTCATCAGTGTTAATTTGTCTTCTCACGTGTGGTTTGTTCAGAAGCAAGTGTTCTCACCTTTTTATTCTGCTAGGCTACAGTTTCACTCGAGATGATGTTGGTATTGTAACTTCTACAGTAGATTCAAAGTTCGCAACTCTAGACCGAGAAAAGATGGAGATTGGTTTTGAAATAACTTATTGTATTCTTTTTTATCAATTTATATTTGTAGAACAGATTTTTCTGCATCAGGAGGCTTTTACTATTAAAAAAGGCATATGATTTCAATTAAACTTAGGTTTTGTTTCTCTGCTAGGTTTCACCATTCAAATAGTGCATTTATGTTGGAGACTTTACTAATATTATAATTTATACGCAACACAGAAGTTATGAAACCGAAGGTTATCTTATAGTGATTAATAGTTAGAATATGCAAGTACGTCAGTTAATGAACACAAAAAAATACGACATTTATTTGTTTTTAAATGAGCTATTTTTTACAGGAAGCTGACGTAGGCCTAGGACCATTTGCTCTCAGTTACGATCGATTCCTTGCTGTGAAGGCGACGAGACCAATGTATATTAATTATAATACGATCCTAGTAAATTATCAAAACCAGAAGACGGACTTTTACAGATATGTGTACGCCTTACAATGGGAGGTAATTACTTACAAATATGGTTATTCTTTTTCAATATAACGTAATAAAAATAGTGTTTTACACTCAGAAACATCGTCACATTTTCATATGTACTCTTGTCGGGAAGCTTAACATATATGAGCCACAATACTGAAACAAAGATATTTAGCAACAAATATACAGAGTATGTCTATAAATAGCATCACATCCAGAACCAGCCCTAACAGTATGTACATTCACAACTTTAATCACCTTAACTAATGTACTTTGACAACTTTAATCACCTTAACTAATGTACGTTGACAACTTTAATCACCTTAACTAATGTACGTTGACAACTTTAATCACCTTAACTAATGGACATTGACAACTTTAATCACCTTAACTAATGTACATTGACAACTTTAATCATCCTAACTAATGGACATTGACAACTTTAATCATCCTAACTAATGGACAGTGCAAATTTAATAACCCTAACTAATGGACACTGACAACTTTAATCACCTTAACTAATGGACACTGACAACTTTAATCACCCTAACTAATGGACACTGACAACTTTAATCACCCTAACTAATGGACATTGACAACTTTAATCACCTTAACTAATGGACATTGACAACTTTAATGACCTTTACTAATGGACATTGACAACTTTAATCACCCTAGCTAATGGACATTGACAACTTCAATCACCCTAACAAATGGACATTGACAACTTTAATCACCCTAACTAATGGACATTGACAACTTCAATCACCCTAACTAATGGACATTGACAACTATAATCACCCTAACTAATGGACATTGACAACTTTAATCACCCTAACTAATGGACATTGACAACTTTAATCACCCTAACTAATGGACATTGACAACTTTAATCACCCTAACTAATGGACATTGACAACTTTAATCACCTAACTAATGGACATTGACAACTTTAATCACCTAACTAATGGACATTGACAACTTTAATCACCTTAACTAATGGACATTGACAACTTTAATGACCTTTACTAATAGACATTGACAACTTTAATCACCCTAACTAATGGACATTGACAACTTTAATCACCTTAACTAATGGACATTGACAACTTTAATGACCTTTACTAATAGACATTGACAACTTTAATCACCCTAACTAATGGACATTGACAACTTTAATCACCCTAACTAATGAACATTGACAACTTTAATCACCTTAACTAATGTACATTGACAACTTTAATCACCTTAATTAATGGACATTGACAACTTTAATCACCTTAACTAATGTACGTTGACAACTTTAATCACCTTAACTAATGTACGTTGACAACTTTAATCACCTTAACTAATGTACGTTGACAACTTTAATCACCTTAACTAATGTACGTTGACAACTTTAATCACCTTAACTAATGTACGTTGACAACTTTAATCACCTTAACTAATGGACGTTGACAACTTTAATCACCTTAACTAATGGACATTGACAACTTTAATCATCCTAACTAATGGACATTGACAACTTAAATCATCCTAACTAATGGACAGTTCAAATTTAATAACCCTAACTAATGGACACTGACAACTTTAATCACCTTAACTAATGGACACTGACAACTTTAATCACCCTAACTAATGGACATTGACAACTTTAATCACCCTAACTAATGGACATTGACAACTTTAATGACCTTTACTAATGGACATTGACAACTTTAATGACCTTTACTAATGGACATTGACAACTTCAATCACCCTAACTAATGGACATTGACAACTTTAATCACCTAACTAATGGACATTGACAACTTTAATCACCCTAACTAATGGACATTGACAACTTTAATCACCCTAACTAATGGACATTGACAACTTTAATCACCCTAACTAATGGACATTGACAACTTTAATCACCCTAACTAATGGACATTGACAACTTTAATCACCTTAACTAATGGACATTGACAACTTTAATCACCCTAACTAATGGACATTGACAACTTTAATCACCTTAACTAATGGACATTGACAACTTTAATCACCTTAACTAATGGACATTGACAACTTTAATGACCTTAACTAATGGACATTGACAACTTTAATCACCCTAACTAATGGACATTGACAACTTTAATCACCTTAACTAATGAACATTGACAACTTTAATCACCTTAACTAATGTACATTGACAACTTTAATCACCCTAACTAATGGACATAGACAACTTTAATCACCCTAACTAATGGACATAGACAACTTTAATCACCCTAACTAATGGACATAGACAACTTTAATCACCTTAACTAATGTACATTGACAACTTTAATCACCTTAACTAATGTACATTGACAACTTTAATCACCTTAACTAATGGACATTGACAACTTTAATGACCTTAACTAATGTACATTGACAACTTTAATCACCCTAACTAATGGACATTGACAACTTTATTCACCTCAACTAATGTACATTGACAACTTTAATCACCCTAACTAATGGACATTGACAACTTCAATCACCCTAACTAATGGACATTGACAACTTCAATCACCCTAACTAATGGACATTGACAACTTCAATCACCCTAACTAATGGACATTGACAACTTTAATCACCTAACTAATGGACATTGACAACTTTAATCACCTAACTAATGAACATTGACAACTTTAATCACCCTAACTAATGGACATTGACAACTTTAATCACCCTAACTAATGGACATTGACAACTTTAATCACCTTAACTAATGGACATTGACAACTTTAATCACCTTTACTAATGGACATTGACAACTTTAATCACCCTAACTAATGGACATTGACAACTTTAATCACCCTAACTAATGGACATTGACAACTTCAATCACCTTAACTAATGGACATTGACAACTTTAATCATCCTAACTAATGGACATTGACAACTTTAATCACCTTAACTAATGGACATTGACAACTTTAATCACCCTAACTAATGGACATTGACAACTTTAATCACCCTAACTAATGGACATTGACAACTTTAATCACCTTAACTAATGGACATTGACAACTTTAATCACCTTAACTAATGGACATTGACAACTTTAATCACCTTAACTAATGGACATTGACAACTTTAATCATCCTAACTAATGGACATTGACAACTTTAATCACCTTAACTAATGGACATTGACAACTTTAATCACCCTAACTAATGGACATAGACAACTTTAATCACCCTAACTAATGGACATAGACAACTTTAATCACCTTAACTAATGTACATTGACAACTTTAATCACCTTAACTAATGTACATTGACAACTTTAATCACCTTAACTAATGGACATTGACAACTTTAATGACCTTAACTAATGTACATTGACAACTTTAATCACCCTAACTAATGGACATTGACAACTTTATTCACCTCAACTAATGTACATTGACAACTTTAATCACCCTAACTAATGGACATTGACAACTTCAATCACCCTAACTAATGGACATTGACAACTTCAATCACCCTAACTAATGGACATTGACAACTTTAATCACCCTAACTAATGGACATTGACAACTTTAATCACCCTAACTAATGGACATTGACAACTTTAATCACCCTAACTAATGAACATTGACAACTTTAATCACCCTAACTAATGGACATTGACAACTTTAATCACCCTAACTAATGGACATTGACAACTTTAATCACCTTAACTAATGGACATTGACAACTTTAATCACCTTTACTAATGGACATTGACAACTTTAATCACCCTAACTAATGGACATTGACAACTTTAATCACCCTAACTAATGGACATTGACAACTTCAATCACCTTAACTAATGGACATTGACAACTTTAATCATCCTAACTAATGGACATTGACAACTTTAATCACCTTAACTAATGGACATTGACAACTTTAATCACCTAACTAATGGACATTGACAACTTCAATCACCCTAACTAATGGACATTGACAACTTCAATCACCCTAACTAATGGACATTGACAACTTTAATCACCTTAACTAATGGACATTGACAACTTTAATCACCTTAACTAATGGACATTGACAACTTTAATCACCTTAACTAATGGACATTGACAACTTTAATCACCTTAACTAATGGACATTGACAACTTTAATCACCCTAACTAATGGACATTGACAACTTTAATCACCCTAACTAATGGACATTGACAACTTTAATCACCCTAGCTAATGTACATTGACAACTTTAATCACCCTAACTAATGGACATTGACAACTTTAATCACCCTAACTAATGGACATTGACAACTTTAATGACCTTTACTAATGGACATTGACAACTTTAATGACCTTTACTAATGGACATTGACAACTTTAATGACCTTTACTAATGGACATTGACAACTTTAATGACCTTTACTAATGGACATTGACAACTTTAATCACCCTAACTAATGAACATTGACAACTTTAATCATCCTAACTAATGAACATTGACAACTTTAATCATCCTAACTAATGAACATTGACAACTTTAATCATCCTAACTAATGAACATTGACAACTTTAATCACCCTAACTAATGAACATTGACAACTTTAATCACCCTAACTAATGAACATTGACAACTTTAATCACCCTAACTAATGGACATTGACAACTTTAATCACCCTAACTAATGGACATTGACAACTTTAATCACCTTAACTAATGCTGGGTTATTTCCATATATTCAGTACAACAGTACTTACCATGAATTCTAGATGTACTGTGGTCCCAAAGGGGCCATGTTTTAAATTTTGTATATATAGCCCTTCTTTCAGTGTTTATAAGACATTTAATTATTATATAATAAATTATTAATAAACTAATGAAATTCATGTTACTAACTAAAAACATTGATATTTCTTTCTCACTCAATGATTTATTAGCTTTACTGCATCTTCTAGTGGCTTATAACACCATAAATCGGCTGTCGATACCTATAGTGGGAAGAGCATAGATAGCCCATTTTTTAGTTTTGTGGTGAACAAACTTATTTAACCACTGTTTGGGTCTTTGTTTATCTATATGTCTTCTCGTCAAATGGATATTTGGTACGCAGGAGGGCTTATAAGACTAAAATTCAAGGTCCAATAATGTGACTTTAGTGGGCACAGCACAGACGGCCTAATGTACAGCTTTATTCATAAAAATAAATAAATAAATAAGCGAGATTTTCTTATTTTTCAACTTATCTGAAGTTGAGAAACGTTCAGTCCACACTCAAATTTTAAGCTAAGTACAACCCAACAAATAACCTTGTTTCTGAAAGCTTACCTGGAGTTGAGAAACGTTAAGTTCCACACTCAACTTAAACAGGTTACAGTTAACCTCTTTGCTGTGTTTATTACCAATTGTAGATTTATTTGGACTTAGTGACCTCATTAACTTTCACTAGTTTTGTTTCTTGCATCTTGGCAAATTTTGTAAATGACAATTACGGATCCCAGTTGAGTTTCTTTACATTTTATAATGATAATATTCTGTATTTGTCTGTCCTGAAAATATGTTCGCACCTTACTATTTAGTTGCGCATATGCGTACACTTCATTTTATCGAATATAAGCCGTACTTAATAAAGGTTTAATAGATCTAGAACAAGTGGACTTGTAGATTTCAGTATATGTGCTTAGAAAATTTGTATTACTCTAGAAACCTTGTATTTAAAAAAGTATTATTGGAATTAATGTACTAATTTTACTCCAAATAATCTGCGGGTCTCTGTTAGCTTATGCTTATTTATGATTATAGGCTTATTTAGGCTTAGGGCATTATTAAAGTTCGCTATTTTTTGTGTTCCATATCTCTGCAAACCTTATACATGAAAAATACAGGTCTCAGTTGAGTTTCTTAATATTATTATGTTCATTTGTAACGCCAGGTTTGGTTTGGTTTAGTGGTTTCATTAACTTTCGTTAACTTTGTGTGTTAAGTCTCGACATTAAATCTATATAAAAGACAATATGTGTCACATGACGTTACGTCACGCTTAATTTCACGAAATAGGAGTTATAAAAGCCACGAGCGATGAAGTGCCGTGAAACCTTTTAAGTGTAGTGAGTGTTAGTATAATAAGTCTAAAGTAAAGACGTAGTGTGAGATCACCAAGCCTTGAGTCAAAGGTATACAAGTTATTATTGAAGTAAATATATCGATTTGATTTTAAACTTAAATTTTTCCTTAACTAAGCTATTTTCTGTTATATCACCAACGTTTTTAATAAAACCAATTTCTTTCAACGAAGAAATTAAGAAACCAACAAATATTATTCCAGTTGTGTTTTCTATAAATTTCATTTTATACTTTCAACACCATTTGGTTACAGTTTTGTTGCTAAGCGACATCACATAATAAACCTTGTTGTAACATAGTGTAACCTAAACGCACTGGTTTTTTTTCTATATGTTAGAAGTTGTTAATCTAAACAATATTTATCAAGAATTATTATATGAATACATCATGAATTCATCGCATGAATTATCTTAATTTTGATTGGCTGTCGGAGGAGTTTAACTACATTTTTCTGCCTCTTTATTGGTCAAGTTTGATTTTGCAAAATTTATTCGTTTCTGTTATCTATGAAATGTGAGGGTAGGGTACATATACTAAGGAGTGGGGTGGTAATATTTATCCCATAATTTTTGTGAGTACTTTCTTAATATATTTGTTTCTAATTCTAGGTTTGGTTTGGCTTAGTTGCTTCACTAATTATTGTTAGTTTTGTGTCTTTGGTCTCGGCGTATTTTATGAATGACAGAGACAGATCCAAGTTGAGTTTCTTGAATTTTCTGGATCATTTTACCAGAATGTACGGAAATATATTTTCGCAAGGTAAGTATTTTGTTTTCACATAACTGTCCTTTTCACACATATTAAAATTACAATTTATGATATGTATAAGTACCTGAATAGAGAAACAAAAGACAGTTTCATAGTTATGACTTATCGCAAATACTTAAAAACAAAACAAACAATTTTAAATAGCACATAATATCCAGTTGTAACCTTGTACTAGTACACATTTATTAATGTTTTATAAATATTTCGATATTACGACACTTGTAATATTCGAAATATTAACCTTTTCTTTAATTTACATAGAACTTAAACTAAAATGTTATACGTACATTATAACGTTATACTTACAAATTGATAAAATGAAAATGTTTTAAACAGTTTCACTCAAATACATTTATTTTAAATTAAGGATGTTTCCTTAGAACCTGTTAAAATATTTTAACAACTAGAATATCCTGTTAAATCTTATTTCACGAAGGAAAAAAACACCTACTATGTAACAGGTTTCGAAACAGTTTTAAGATAAAATCATTTTATTCCAAACTTTTTAACCATTTCGTTGTGTTTATTTGTTTTGGAATTTCGCACAAAGCTACTCGAGGGCTATCTGTGCTAGCCGTCCCTAATTTAGCAGTGTAAGACTAGAGGGAAGGCAGCTAGTCACCACCACCCACCGCCAACTCTTGGGCTACTCTTTTACCAACGAATAGTGGGATTGACCGTCACATTATACACCCCCACGGCTGAGAGGGCGAGCATATTTAGCGCGACGCGGGCGCGAACCCGCGACCCTCGGATTACGAGTCGCACGCCTTACGCGCTTGGCCATGCCAGGCCCTCGTTGTGTTTAACATGGTATAATTTTAACTGCAAGTTATATTTTACTTTTCTCTCATTTTATATGTTTCACCGATTTAATTTTAAGAACTAACTAATTATATATATTTATCAGATCATCCCATAAGTAATGTCTGAAAATTTAATACAGAAAGTGCATCATAATTTCTGTCTTTGTAGAAGGCTTTAATGACTAAAATATGTAGTAGGACATGCATAAAAATGTTCAGACAAATAAAAGAAACTAACTCAACTCCACCTATTCAGATCATTAATGAAATAAAACCTTATGAAGATGGATGTGTCTGAGGATCACATTAGGTATATAATGCTTTATGAGTTTAAAAAAGGCAATAGTGCAACAGAAACTACATAAAACATTCAAGGTGTTTATAGTGTAGAGTCTCTCAATGAAAGAAAATGTCAAAGGTGGTATCAGAAGTTCAGATCAGGTGACTACAGCTTAAGTGATGCGCCACATTCAGGTTGTCCTGTTGAGTTTAATGATGACTTGCTGTTGGCTGCACTTGATGAAGATTGTGCTGTAACAGTTGAAGAACTAGCACAGAAGTTTAACTCAACCCATTTAACAGTTCACAGTCACTTACAACAGCTTGGAAAGGTGTCGAAACTTGGAAAACGGGTCCCCCATGAGTTGACAGAAGTCAACCTTAGAGCAAGAGTGGATATTTACACTTCTCTGTACTCAACGTAACTCACCTTTTTGGGACAGGTAAGTGACTGGAGATGAAAAATGGATATTTTATAAAAATGTTAAGAGCTGCAGACAATGAGTCATTGCAAGTAAACTGGCTAAAGCACAGCCAAAAATGGTCTTTCACCGTAGGAAAGTCTTGTTAAACGTTTGGTGGGATATTGTTGGTGTGACCCACTTTAAGTTGCTGCCACTCAATGTAACGATTACATCAGACTTCTACTGTCAACAATTAGAGCGCTTGAATTTTGCACTGAAAGAAAAGAGGCCTGCTTTGATCAATCGTAAAGGTGTTGTGTTACACCAGGATAATGCAAGGGCCCATACAACAAGGATCACATCTGTAAAGTCTGAAGAGATAGACTGGGAAAACCTTCCACATCCTCCTTATCTTCCAGACCTTGCTCCATCTGAATATCATCTTTTCCAAAGTTTGCACAACTATCTTGATGGAAAAAAAGCTTGGAACACATGAAGATGGCAAAACTATCCTCTCTACATTCCTTTCCTCTAAACCCCAAGAATTTTATAGACGTGACATTCAGAAGTTTGTGAATCATTGGCAGGAAGTAATTAATAATAAAGGAACATACATTATTGATTAAAAAACATTAAAAGTGTTTGAAGTCCTTTCTCTTTTTCTGAACCTGAAATCGGACATTACTTAAGGGATGACCTTGGATAAATTTACATACGAACAAGTATAACAATACGTTTGAAATTACTTCTTTCAGGAATTTCATTTAAATTTATTTTTTTACATCAAGCTCTTCCATGAGAACGTTTTTATGCAACATGAGGAACAAATTATATTATTATTTATAGCTTCTTCAGTGGACATAAACTACAATCACCAGAGGGTGCTTCGGGCGTTCTGGTGGATGGCTATAATCGTCCTGATGCAGAGTTTTAGTGGGCATCTATTGGCTACTTTGGTTTTGGATTCTAACTCTCAGATAAATGATTTACGGTCATTAGACAGGTCTGGTGTTTTACCCGAGTTGAGAAAGGTTCAGTTGCACACTCAAAATTTAAAGTAAGTACAACACTAAAAGGGACTCCGTTTTAGTATCTTATTAGGAGTTGGGAAAGACTCATTTGTGCTCTCAGGTTTTAGAAGGCTCACAAACCGATGATTCAGCTTCGCTTGTCGTTTATACTGAGTTTCTGTTTCATATTATTTGTTTTTAAATACTTAAACATTGTCGTGTGTCACGTTTTGTAATAATTTGTTGTAAAATATTTTGTGTAAATTGAAATGAATTAATTCACATCATATGATTGATAATGTTCCCTATAGTTTAAAACGACTATTTTCACTGGGTTCCAAGTGTTACGCTATGGTTAAATTGAAAAGCTTTTTAAGTTTTTCTTTCATTAAAATACTCACTGTAAATCTAAATATTAGTCTATTATTATACCGTAATCAAGCTTCTGACCTTTCCTTCCTATTCTGCAGAGTGGTGAA
>NC_134834.1:114877768-114965674 GCF_004210375.1 Tachypleus tridentatus
TATGGCAGTCACGCGAAAGCTCGTTTTACATACATTTTGATGTCCAGTGCTATGTCTACATACTCAAGGATCCCGTTGTTACGTGGGGTTTGGCAGGACATAAAGTGACCTCATACTACATATGCATTTTGTTTCACACAAGGAAGAAGATATATTAAATATATATATACATACACACACATGGCAAAAAAATTGAAATTAATTATATATATATATATATAAGAATCCCAGGATACAATCTAATATATCCCACATTATAGCTTGTTCCTCAGGATCCTTTTAATTAGGGCAGTTTTCATATATTTAAAGAATCCCAGGATACAATCTAATATATATCCCACATATATAGCTTGTTCCCAGGGATCCTTTTAATTAGGCAGTTTATATATATTTAAAGAATCCCAGGATACAATCTAATATATCCCACATTATAGCTTGTTCCCAGGGATCCTTTTAATTAGGCAGTTTTCTATATATTTAAAGAATCCCAGGATACAATCTAATATATCCCACATTATAGCTTGTTCCCAGGGATCCTTTTAATTAGGCAGTTTTCTATATATTTAAAGAATCCCAGGATACAATCTAATATATCCCACATTATAGCTTGTTCACAGGGATCCTTTTAATTAGGGCAGTTTTATATATTTAAAGAATCCCAGGATACAATCTAATATATCCCACATTATAGCTTGTTCCCAGGGATCCTTTTAATTAGGGCAGTTTTCTATATTTAAAGAATCCCAGGATACAATCTAATATATCCCACATTATAGCTTGTTCCCAGGGATCCTTTTAATTAGGGCAGTTTTTATATATTTAAAGAATCCCAGGATACAATCTAATATATCCCACATTATAGCTTGTTCCAGGGATCCTTTTAATTAGGGCAGTTTTCTATATATTTAAAGAATCCCAGGATACAATCTAATATATCCCACATTATAGCTTGTTCACAGGGATCCTTTAAATTAGGCAGTTTTCTTGTTGTTTAGACTTTTTTCGTTATAACAAACTAATACAATTAGATTTGCTGTTTTAACGCAGTCCTTCCTTTTGATTTTGTTTTAATTTATCTAACTCTAAATCATAGTTACAAGGTCGGTCAAATCGACTAAACCCATACAGAGATACAATAGCGAAAATGACAGATAAAATATAAATTATTCTCTGAACAAGAATATTTGATAATTACTTAGAGGTTATAAAGATTTTGAATGTGAAATTTGATAATTTTCTGATGCGTAAAAGTATCTTTAAACCAAAATTATTTTGTATGTCAGACAGTCAACATTCGATATGAATAACTTACAATAACAACTTAAATTAAAACTTGATTTAAAACCTGTCATTTTGAAACTTTATACTGTTTACTGATAATCTGCAACATTTCGTAAACATACGCTACTGTATTAAAAGTTGTACTATTCTTTGTCATTAATTGTATAACTTTGAAAACGAGTTTATTATAACTTGATGGCCCGACATGGCCAAGCGTGTTAAGGCGTGCGACTCGTAATCAGAGGGTCGCGTGTTCGCATCCCGGTCGCCCCAAACATGCTCTCAGTTCTGACTGGAAATAGTAGATTAATGATTGATGTATGTCACTGGTTCTCAGTTCTGACTGGAAATAGTAGATTAATGATTGATGTATGTCACTGGTTCTCAGTTCTGACTGGAAATATTAGATTAATGATTGATGTATGTTACTGGCTCTCAGTTCTGACTGGAAATAGTAGATTAATGATTGATGTATGTTACTGGCTCTCAGTTCTGACTGGAAATATTAGATTAATGATTGATGTATGTTACTGGCTCTCAGTTCTGACTGGAAATAGTAGATTAATGATTGATGTATGTTACTGGCTCTCAGTTCTGACTGGAAATATTAGATTAATGATTGATGTATGCAATTAGAAAATTATTTTCAAACACATGGTTGTCTGGAAATGAGGAAGTTTTAAAGAATTAGTTTAATGGAACGACCTCAGTAGTAGTATGTTTTAACCAAGTTAACTGTGGTACTGTTAGCAGTATAAGCAGGTTAATGGTGGTGCTATTAGCAGTATAAACAGGTTAATGGTGGTACTATTAGCAGTATAAGCAGGTTAATGGTGGTACTGTTAGCAGTATAAGCAGGTTAATGGTGGTACTGTTAGCAGTATAAGCAGGTTAATGGTGGTACTGTTAGCAGTAGAAGCAGGTTAATGGTGGTACTGTTAGCAGTATGGCAGGTTAATGATGGTACTATTAGCAGTATACGTTAGCTGTATAATATATTTATTTGACAAACAGTTACCTACATAATTAGTACATGTACAAACATCTTTGTGACGTGTATTTCCAGTTTTCTTGTTTATATATTTCTTACTCTTCCATAGAATCTCTCTAGAAGCAGCGTAAACACTCCAAGAAGAATCCCACTCGCTAACAAGATGAAGACACTTTGAAGGTCTTCCACTGATAACGGGTTTGTGCCTTCTTGTTTTCTCCCAATACACCTTCTGTATTTTCCGATGTAGTTGTTGATCGTGGCTGTCAGAAGTTGGCCTTCCACCAATGAGAAAACACTAAAATATGACAAATTAGTATATGTGAAAATGACCAACTTATGAAACTTGGTTTGTTAAATCTATTAGTTTCTACAGATGGAGTAAGTGTTGTTCAGTTGTAAGAATATGATGTTATTTTAAAAACAGCTTTCAGTAATAAGTCCAAACGTGTATAAACACAAGAACATATTTCGTCAATATTAATAAAACGTGTATAAACACAAGAACATATTTCGTCAATATTAATAAAACGTGTATAAACACAAGAACATATTTCGTCAATATTAATATATTATAAATATTGTAAAAACTGCAGAATAAAAATTTAAAACAAAATATATACAACGTCTACATATTTATACAACGTTTGTCGTGGTAGTAAATCACTTTAATTTAATAAAAATTGTCGTGGTAGTTTGCTAAGTATATTTTTTGGTATTTTCTTGGGTCCATCTTATTCTCCAGCTCCGAGATGCAGAATGATCATTTGTTTACGTCCTCAGCCACTGGAATCTTCTTCCAATGAGAGACCTGCCCAATCCACCCAGGGCAGGATCCATGGAGGTTGATATACCATCTTTGAGCAAAAAAATAAGATGTGGTCAAAACAGAAGGGATCTCCACCCAATTCGCCAAAACATAAGTAAAAATGTCCACTTTGATACAGTGGAATTGTCGAGGTTTACGTTCTAATCCGAATGATATCAAAACACTGATTGCTTCCCACCATCCTGTATGTCTTTCCTTACAGGAAACATTTCCAAAACCTGCCGTTACAGTCACCTTTCGACAGTTTTCTTTGTGCAGAAATGATAGGTTGTGTGATGAATAAGTGCATGGAGGGGTGGCACTGTTGGTTGATCAGCATGTGCCCATCCTGTCTTTGCCACTCAACACACCCTTAGAGGCCTTAGCCATCCGTGTTTTCTTGGGTCATACCATCACTGTTTGTTTTTCTCTACCTGTCACCTGGAGATATATGATCAATCGGACCTTGATGCTCTTGTTGAACAGTTTGTGTCTCCCTTTTTAATCCTAGAGGATTTTAATCAACATAATCCCCTCTGGGAAAGTGCTGATATCGATGGAAGGGGTCGCTCCATAGAGCATATGCTCTCGTATCACAACATTTCTCTCTTCAATACTGATTATTTTACTTATTTTCATGCACCTAGTCAGTCTTTTACTGCTTTTGATGTCTCAGTCTGATCTCCCTCACTATTCTCCCACCTTTCGTGGAGAGTTTACAGAAACCCATAGGACAGAGAGATTGGCTTTGGTCGATGCCAACCGATCCGCGTGCCCCGGTAGAAGCTGAACCAAGCCAACCGGTCTTTTTTCACTGCTCTCGCAGAACTTGATGCTGCAGTCGTCCGTGAGCCATCAATAGACGACTGTGTGGCAGCAGTAACTTACTGTATTATACAAGCTGCTGCTCAGTTTATTCCTAAAACCTCGACACGTTTTCCACGATATCCTCGTCCGTGGATGAATCGTGCCTGCCACATGGCATGGAAGGCTAAAAACTGGCCCGGGATACCTTTCGTAGGTATCCCACACTTTCGAACCGCATCGCTTTTTAGCGGATCCAAGCATTGGCAGATAACACATCAAAGCCAGAAGGAATCTTGGATTAAATTCACAACCAGCATCTCTTCCCTACCAGTTCCAAAGTCATATGGAACAAAATTCGGAAGGTCGGTGGGCAATATAATTCTGTCCTGCTTTCGATCTTGCTCTATGATGGCCAGGAAATTGCTCGAAACTACTTCTATCTACTTCTATCCAATTCTTCCAATACCAGACCACGTTAGTATTCGCGGGAACGAGCTTGCTAACACCTCAGTTAAGTCTGTCTGCTCTGGCATTATTACTTCTGTGCCTGTCCCATACATGACTACATACAGTCTTATATTCAAGGCTCGGCTCCGCGCTAGTTGGCAGTCGACTTGGAGTGAGT
This sequence comes from Tachypleus tridentatus, assembly GCF_004210375.1. NCBI lineage: Eukaryota > Metazoa > Arthropoda > Merostomata > Xiphosura > Limulidae > Tachypleus > Tachypleus tridentatus. The sequence continues at coordinate 114,882,281 of NC_134834.1, forward strand.
ATCGTGAAAATAAGCTTTTCCTAATAAAACCCTATATGGGACTTTGTCCGTCTTGTTTCCGTAAGGATTTGAAAGAGGAAGTTGTCCTAACTAAACTACGCATTGGTCAGTTTTTTTAACTCATCGTTTTCCTTTATCTGGGATTGATGCACCAACGTGTGTTCTGTGTGACATTCAGGTCACAACAGTCCACATTTTCTGTCATGCCGTGGTTACGGCTCACAACGACGGGACCATTTTAGACATGTTTTGTTCACAGGTTTACCCTGACGCTGGATGGTATCATGGGTGATGGTGACACTGTCCACCTTACAAATGTTTTAAAGGTCATTGACCTTTTAACACTATATAAGTTTTTAGTTCATAAATTAAACTTTGTTTTAACATGATTCATTTTTATGAATTTTATTATTTTTACTTTAATTTTAATTTTTTCACCGGTTATTTGGCGCAGATAGCCTAGTTGCTTTGCGCCATAAAACGCCAACCAATCAACTAGTAAATTAAGAAAAATACTATAGTTAAGCCTTCTCTTCTTGATTTAAACTCGGCTCGGCATGGCCAGGTGGTTAAGGCACTCGACTGATAATCTAGGAGTGCGGGTTCGAATCCCGTTGCACCAAACATGCTCGCTCTTTCAGCCGTGGGGGCGTTATAAACTACTGTTAATACCACTCACTATTCGTTGGTAAAAGAATAGCCCAAGAGTTGGCGGTTGGTAGTGATGACTAGCTGCTTTCCCTCTAGTCTTACACTGCTAAATTAGTGAAAGCTGGTACAGATAGCCCTCGTGTAGCTTTGCGCGAAATTCAAAAAAACAAATAGGTTTAAACTATTATTTTGTGTCTAATAACTACATACTTTTACCACCATATTTTTTTTCTTATGAGTTCTGTACTGTTATAATGTTCATGTAGGTAGTATTTTAAAAGCGATGGCTTAAACTCATAGGAAGACAGTGAAATAATGGGAAATTGTAATGTCTAAAAGCAATCATAAAAAATAAGTTAAAAGCCAGCTGATTTTTCTCCCATATTCATATCGATTTGAGGTTCGATATCAGGTGTGTTAAAGATAGTATTTAAGACTCATACAACTGACTCCTCAGTTACCTTTCCACTCGGTACCAAAACTGATCGGTTTGACTAGACAATAAAATATTCAGTGAAATGTTATAAACTTAGTTTAATACTTTACGACCTACGAATTAATCGACGTAAGCCGACAAAATATTGTAAAATCAATAGGCCTAAAATATGTCACAAAAGAAGTTAATTACAGGTATTCTTTTTCCATTCTTCCCACATGCTCGAAGTAAGAGAGGAGTGAAACTTGACACTTTTGTTTACCCCCACAATAATAATTTACAATATATATGAATTTATATAATTATTTTACTTCTAGAAGAGACATCCGGTTTGATTTGTGCAAGTAATAAAGTTTATTTGTTTTATAAAGACAATCATTATTTTCTTGTTCTTGTTGGGTTTTTCTCACCTTTTATTTATTTCTCGAAATACCGACTTCGGTAAGTCCTTTCTTAAAGTCATCACCAAAATTAGACGGTGAAATTTCTCCTCTGCTATGTGGAAGTCACATACGCTCCCTCGTTCGTACCTGGAAGCCAGCGCGGACTTAATTGCGAGACTGTCACAAACGACGGCAAACTTCTCTTTCTTGACGAGCTCTAGGACGGGATCGGACACTAATTTGGAGATCTTTAAGAACGACTTACTTTCTTGTTGAATCATCCTGTAGTACAGCTTGCGATGGAGTGGTTCTTGATCGTACTGAAATAAAACAGAACGTTCACAGGTGTTGACAAGATATACATCTGTATTACCTCACTTTTAACAGAGGTGTTGACAAGGTATACGTCCGTATTACCTCACTTGTAACAGAGAAGTTGACAAAATGTACGTCTGTATTACCTCACCTCTAACAGAGTTGTTGACAAGACGTACGTGTGTATTACCTCACTTGTAACAAAGGTGTTGACAAGGTATACGTCTGTATTACCTCACTCGTAACAGAGGAGTTGATAAGATACACATCTGTATTACCTCATTTGTAACAGAGGTCTTGACAAGGTACACATCTGTATTACCTCATTGGTAACAGAGGTCTTGACAAAGTACACATCTGTATTATCTCATTTGTAACGGAAATATAGAAAAGGATATATATTTCTCATACCTCATTTCTTTTATCATAATTACTAAAGATTATAAGATATACTACACTTCCTTCAAAATCAGTTTGACATGCATCTATTAGAATTTATTTTCAACTCCAGGTAACAGGCCAGACTTGCCCAGAACTTTTAGACTATATGTCTATACTCACCATGAACATTAAATGTAGAAATGATCCTTCTTCCACTCCAGGTAAGAGACCAGACTTGTCCAGATCTTTCAGACTATATGTTTATACTCACCATGAACATTGAATGTAGAGATGATCCTTTTCCACTCCAGGTAAGAGACCAGACTTTTCCAGATCTTCCAGACTGTTTATTTGTACATCTCTTTTCATTACTAAGGTAGCCATCAAGTGTCCACTGAAACTTTGCATTAAAACGATCACAATCAAACACCAAAATGCCTGAAGCAACCTCTGGTGGTGTAAGATTCGTTGTTGTGATGAACCTAAATAGAGTGAAATTATTTTCTTTCTTCCACTGTTGTCAGTATTATAAGAACACGTAAATATATATATATATATATATATATATATAGTCTTGGCCAAAATGTTTGTATACTGTTCTGTACTGATGTTCCTGTCTACATTTAGTAGTTATTGAGTAAAGTAGCAACAGAGAAGGTAGGGTATAATCCAGCAGACATGTACGAGTTATTATTCTGGTTTGTATAAGTTATGTGGAATATATTTCGTCAAAACTAACATTAACGCATGCTTCTATAAAAAAAATTATGGTTTTTTTTATATAACATTTTTTCGAAATAGATAAATGATTCATTCAGACACTTTCTCTCTACCTAATGTTGAGTCATACCTCATTACGTGCCATAAGTTATAGGACATCTAATTACTCGATTGTCCAGAAATGGTTTGAAGTAAACAGATATTACTAGAACAGAAGGGTACCCCGTGTACTGTATCCAGAATAACAAAACGTCATCAGACTACAGGAAACGGTTGTTCCAGGAAATTTACTGGTAGACGGTGAAACATACTGTTCAGGTTAACATGTCGAGGTCCACAACATTTCATGACAGAAATTATATAAATACGTTCATTCCATGAGAACAGTGATAAGGAGAGAGACTGAACAATATTAATATTCAATAAGTGCTCTCTGGAAACTTATAGTAGCCAACATTCATCGTACAGTTGTATTTGGGCATGGTAACTTAATGTTGGGACACTGGCGACATGTCATCTTTTAGATGAGTTCCGTTTCCCTCTACTTAAAAATGATGGTAGGACTCGTGCCCATTGTTTATTTGGAGAACAGATAAGTGAAAACAGTCTTTCTTATACGAAACACACAGGATGTGGTTCAATATAAGTTTAGGCAGCTACTCATCATTGTGGAAAACTGCTCTTTATCTTCATAAGTCTTGGCGAAACGAGGATATGATATTTCTACTATATGCTATGGCAACGTTTGGAAATAACTTTGTATTCCAGGATGACAGTGTCACTGTCCACTGTGTACCTATTGTACAGGATTATCTCCACCAGGAGGACCTTACAAGATTGTCATGGCTAGCAAAATCTCCAGATTGTAATCCTATTGAGAAATGTTGGGCAGAAATGAACTGGAAAATTACTAACCATGACCCTAAACCAGACAATGTAATTGATTTTCAATACCTTCTAGTGATAAGTTGGGATGAAATTCCAGTTGATTACATCAATAATCTAGTCAACAATATGCAATATAGCCTTGCGAATGTTACAAACACTATTTATAATTAATGTTATAGCTTTTCTTTTGTTGGTAAGATTTTGTTGTTATAGGTAAAATGCTGAATTATACATCTTTCTAAAGTGTCTGATAAAATTAATCTCTGATGAGTGAATTTCTCTCATTGTACGAACTACACGTTTAATATAACAAACATTTCTCTGTTTTTGAATTTCGCGCAAAATTTAACAGTAAGACTAGAGGGAAAGCAACTAGTCATCACCACCCACCGCCAACTCTTGGGCTACTCTTTTACCAACGAATAGTAGGATTGACCGTCACATTATAACGCCCCACGGTTGAAAGGGCGAGCGTGTTTGGTGCAACGGGGATTCTCAGTTTGATAGCACCAAGTATATTTGTATTCCATCTTAATTATTTTAGTTATGTAAACATTTTATCCAAGATTATATTAATCCCATAAAAATAAGTATATCTCACCAAATTAGGTAATATTCTTGAAGATGACCTAAGAAGGTTGAAACGTTGTTGCTATGTACTGTATTTTAATTAAAGTTTTAATACCCATACCAGCCGTATTGAGAATACGTTTTAACTTCAAGTGCGTTTCTCGTCATCACAAACTTAAGTACCTTCATGATCTGAATGTGTTATAATTTTGAGCTTTAGGCTTAAAATTTGACTAAACTTTGCGTCACTGAGTATTTTTAAATTATTTCACTTATCAAATGGTTTGTTTGAGTAGCTGGACTTCTCGGAAAGTTATACAGGGTTATCTGCACAAACCGGTCCTAACTTACAGACTATAGGAAAGAACACAAACTCTTGTCAGATCTAGTAGGATATGGCCGTCGCTCTTGTAATGTACCTACAGTCCCAAAGTGCGCAGCCCAGTTTTGTGGCAATAGGACGTGAATTACCAATCGTAGGTTAAAATTGATAAAAATAACCAATGTGTCAGCGAAAAGTCTAAGGCTAAAATGTGAGGTTTGATGCCAGCTTATATAAAACATTGATAGGCCATTGTGTTATCAACAAACAAACGATTGCCAGTATATTTAAGAACCATCATGTTGCATTGTATTCATCTTCAGATTTCTCTATGTTTTACTATAGTATTATATACATTATGTGGCAATTTAGCATATAACGTTAGTACAAATACAGTGTCGTATGGGGTTTGTCACAATGTACCAATACAATACATAGCATATGAAGTCTGTGATAATGTATTAATACAATAACGTATCAAGTATGTATAAGTATAGTCGCATATCACATATGTGATAATCTACAAATACACTAGCGTATCGCATGTGATAATCTACAAATACACCAGTGTATCATAAGTAATAATCACATATACACCAGCGTATTACGTGTGATAATCTACAAATATCGTAGTGCATCACGTGTGATAATCTACAAATACACTAGCGTATCACATGTGTGATATTCTACAAATACACTAGCGTATCACATGTGTGATAATATAGAAATGTAGTAGGGTATCACATGTGTGATAATCTACAAATACAATCGTTTCACACTCGTGTAAAGACACAGAACGAAGTCAATAGTTACACTTAACCTTGGTTTACAGACCTACGGTACACAGTAAAGCCAGTAATCCAATTTAATCTGCGTTTTCAGTTGTACAATTGCAGAACGAAGTCAGAAGTTAAGGTTATTAATCTGGACTTACGTATGTACACTATATACAGCTGTTAGGTTTTCCTTCTGTATAGTTTTGATTCTTTCCATTAGGTGTCTGTGACGCGTTGGCGTAAAATTGAGCAATAAACAAATAGCACACAGTCTTATTGTTTTAAAAATATATCAAATAAGTGAAACGTATATGTAAATGTTTGTTGCAGTTTTGGTTATCACAGATGTATCTATATCTTTAAAAAATTGTTTTTTTTTTCTTCAATCTCCACACAGGTTGGTTCAATTACTTTAGAACACACTTTGACTCATTCCACTCTATCTGTTATTACAATTATTATTTCACTTTAAACTCACTGCTATAACTGTTGCTTCTCACAATTCTATCCATAGCTTTATATAATTGTATATTTTTCATCAAAGTTCACACAAAGACTGGTTGAGTTATTTTAGAACACAATTAACGAGACGAATTATTCTTCCCTAATCTGTTATTACAATATAGTCTGTGATAATTTCTTTTAAAAATCGCCACTATCACTCTTTATGACTAAACTCACAATCATACAATATAGATTTATCTGTCTATTTTGAAAGCCAGTATAATAGTCACCAGTTAAACTTAACCTGCTTTTACACGTGCATGTTTTTCTTAAATACTGAAAGAAAACTAAAGACATATTTCATTATAATCATTTGTTTCTGGAACTGCTTTCACGTGTACTGTAACATCAAAGAGAAATTAACAGCTATCCAACTTGCCTTGATAAAGTAAGTTTCCATAAAATTTCCACACATATTCCGGAAAAGAGCTGATCCATCCAGTTGTTTTCAGGTTGTTGCTCATAACGTTGTCAAAGAAGCAAGCAATCAAAGATATTGTTAGAAGGGACAATATCAGTCCCAGCCAAACCTACAATTAGAGATATTGTTAGAAGAGACGCTATTAATTCCAGCTAAACCTACAATTAAAGATTCTGTTCAAAGGGACAATATGAATCTCACACAAACCTTCAGTAAAATATACTGTTATAAAGGACAATACTAATCCTAACTAAACTTATGGTAAGAGATATTGTTAGAAGGAATTATGTCAATTTCAATTACATTTACAACAAGTGTTTAAAAGTAATTTTATAAAATTTGCAAATAAAATAACGCTGACAGATAAATTAATGATCTTAACTTGATTTAAAAAATAATTAAATAAATTTTAAGACCAATTAAATCAAATTGACTACCACCCTTCTACAACAATACCTTTAGCAATGAGGAAACTACCACCCCAATACAACAATAACTTTTACTATGAGGAGATTACCACCTCTCTACAACAATACCTTTTACTATGAGAAGACTACCACCCTTCTACAACAATACCTTTTACTATAAGAAGAATACCACCCTTTTACAACAATACCTTTTACTATAAGGAGACTACCACCCCTCTACAACAATAACTTTTACTATAAGAAGACTACCACCCCTCTACAACTACCTTTTACTATGAAAAGACTACCACCCCTCTACAACAATGCTTTTACTATAAGGAGACTTCCATACCTCTACAACAATAACTTTTACTATGAGAAGACTACCACCCCACTACAACTACCTTTTCCTATGAAAAGACTACCACCCTTCTACAACAATACCTTTTACTATGAAGAGACTACCACCCCTCTACAACAATAACTTTTACTATGAGAAGACTACCACCCCTCTACAATTACCTTTTACTACAAGGAGACTTCCATACCTCTACAACAATATCTTTTAGTATGAAATTACCACCCCTCTACAACAATATCTTTTCCAATCCTTCATTGCTGGTTACCTAGTTACCTTGACTAGTTGGATATAATACAATTAGTTTATTTTACTCTAATTTTTATTGGGCTCCATCAGTTAAAGATAAAAGATATTGATAATACTATCTAAATTGTGAAAATACATTTTAATATGTTAACAGAGAAATATTTGGGTAGTCTATGTATCTTAATATTTATAAAATTTCTCTCTTCTTTACTACAAAAAATTAAGAATTAGATTAAAATCTTTAATAATACAAATTATAATTATTATAATAACCAACAATTAATTTAACATTCCTTATTACATAAATCACTGTGATAAGTTATCACAATTATTGTAATAACTGAAAATTAACATAAAATATGTTATTATGCAAAGTACTATGATAACCATAACATTTGTTTCAAATCTTTAATTACACAGGTTGATATGTTACCGAATAATTGATTTAAAATATTTTATTACTTAGATCACGATGATAACTTTAAAAATTAGATTCAAAGCTTTAGTTACAAATATTATTATAACTGAGAATTAGTTTTAAATGTTTTATTACATAGATTGCTATAATAACTTTTAGAATTTGAACCAAATCTTTAATTACACAGATTAATATACAACCTAAAAATTAATTTAGACTAGTATGATAACTTTAATAATTAGTTCTAATTCTTTAATTACACAATTACCATAACAACTAAAAATTAATTTAAAATACCTTATTATGCAGATTACTATGATAATATTAATAATTATTATAAATTCTTCAATTTCAAAGGTTACTATAGAAACTTTCAAAAAGCGAGTACAATTTCCCAATATCTTTCATTTTATTTCGCTACTTATTTTCTATTAATTATTATAGTATTTATTATATTATTATAGTAATTATTATATTATTTATTAAATTATTATATTATTTATTATATTATTATAGTAATTATTATAGTATTTATTATATTATTATAGTAATTATTATAGTATTTATTATATTATTAGAGTAATTATTATAGTAATTATTATATTGTTATAGTAATTATTATATTATTATAGTAATTATTAGAGTACTTATTATATTATTATAGTAATTATTAGAGTATTTATTATATTATTATAGTAATTATTAGAGTATTTATTATATTATTATAGTAATTATTAGAGTATTTATTATATTATTATAGTAATTATTAGAGTATTTATTATATTATTATAGTAATTATTATATTATTATAGTAATTATTATATTATTATAGTAATTATTATAGTATTTATTATAGTATATAAAGCTTACTAAAAAAGGTGATATTTTATTGTTTGTTTGTTTGCTTTTGAATTTCATACAAGCCTACATGAGGGCTATCTGCGCTAACCGTCCCTAATTTAGCAGCGTAAGACTAGAGGGAAGGTAGTTAATCAACATAACCCTTCTCCAACTCTCAGGCTACTCTTTTACCAAAGAATAGTGGGATTGACACCTAAGGTATGCTGTAGAGATGATATTATAATCTTATTGGAAGCTCCTAGTGTAGGCCGGTAAAGAAAGGTTGTTTGAAAAATTATTTATATTTACTATATCCCATGAAGTTTCTTTACCTGTTACGTTGCTGTAGCAACAGCATAGTTTAGTGGTTTTACTCTTTCACCATGGCTTCATCACTTTCTTAAGGTCACTAGCAACATAAAAAGTCAGTAGCTGAATTATTGTATTATTCAGTTTGATATCCTTTATCGGTAGTTAAACATGAGATAAACTAGTTCGTTTTTCATGTTGCATATGTACAACATATACTGTGTTTCTTTCACTTTTGGTTCAGAAAGTTGAACTTTATAGTTCACTCAGTTTTCTTTTCACACTTATTTGTGTTCATCACACGTATCGTGTAACTATGGAATGGCCTTGTTTTATACACAAGTTGTCACTGGAGAATTACTTGATGTCCTCTAGTAACAATGACCTATAAAAATGTAGGAATATCTGGACGAGATATCTTTTCTACTTTTACTAATGACATAATGAAAAGATATGATTGATGAATTTTTTGTGGGCCAGTTGACCCTATGTTTTGTATATATAATGCCCTGTCTTCTCAGTTTCGCAAAGACTGTCTTTTACGCATTTCTATACAAATCCTTTATGAATATTTATAGAAACTGCTTTATTTTTACATAATGCTTTTCCCCTGTACGTAAGGAACTGTATCAGTAACTCTTCAGTAGTTGTTCTACCAACCTGAATGTTACAAATGTAACTGACAATACCATATATATACAGTAACATCAAAAAAGAAATCTTACAGAGGTTTCATAGTGATGTGTAACAGGTAGGAAATATATTTATACAAACCTCTTAATTTTAATCAGTAATGGACTAATGAACAGAAATGTGAAATATATATATACAGTCTATTTGATGTCTAATAGAAATATTAGGCCTAACTACGTATCTCCTTGGTGTTTTACAGAATAAGATATGAAATCGTTTCTATGATTTATTGCTAATTCTCAACCATTTCGACATTAAAATTTACTATAAAGACTTCAGCAATTGTGAAGTAACTATGGAAACTTTCACAACTGTTAATTTATTACGAAATATTTATTAATCATCAATTCCTTCAACTTTTGGTAAATTAGTCACTGAATCGACTCTTGAAGACTGTCTAATCGCTGACGATATAGTTTCATGATAATCTGATTTATAAAGTCAAACAATCGATCTATGACTATAATTATTTTCCTATTATTGTAATAACGTGTTATTAAACTCTATTTATGTCAGTTCATTCCATTATATGACAAGAATAAATGAAGAGAGTGTTGATTAAAAGTCGACCACATGAGATGAAACTTTCTACTTTACCTCCCATCCAAAAGCCATAAGATAACTGAAGAAACTTGGACCGTCTGTCCTGTAATTTACCAGGATGGTATTGTAATCGATAAATATTGGTATCGTGGTATCCACTGCTGTATTCCTATCATAATTTACAGCAAAAGGTCCCAAACCAAAATCTGCCTCCTAACGATCAAGGGAAACAAGAAATATAAGAACATAATCTTTAAATAATCGACGTCAGCCTACATATACATATTGTCGCTACCTACAAACAGCACTGTTACAACAATGTCAGCCTATATATACATATTGTCGCTACCTACACACAGCACTGTTACAACAATGTCAACCTACATAAACATATTGTCACTACTTACACACAGCACTGTTACAACAATGTCAACCTACATATAAATATTGTCGCTACCTACACACAGCATTGTTACAACAATGTCAACCTACATATACATATAATCGCTACTAACACGCAGCACTGTTAAAACAATGTCAACCTACATATACATATTGTCCCTACTTACACGCAGCACTGTTACAACAATGTCAACCTACACATACATATTGTCGCTACTTACACGCGGCACAGGTTACAACAATGTCGACCTACATATACATATTGTCCTGCTTGCACGCAGCGTTGTTGCAACAATGTCAACCTACATATACATATTGTCGCTACTTACACGCAGCGTTGTTGCAACAATGTCAACCTACATATACATATCGTCACTACTTACACGCAGCACTGTTACAACAATGTCAACCTACATATACATATTGTCCCTACTTGCGCGCAGCGCTGTTACAACAATGTCAACCTACATATACGTATCGTCGCTACTTACGCAGCGCTGTTACAACAAGGGTCAACCTGCGTAAACATATTGTCACTGCTTGCGCACAGGGACTGTTGCAACAATGCCAACCTACATATATCTGTTGTCCTACTTGCGCGCAGCACTGTTGCAACAATGTCAACCTGCGTAAACATATTGTCGCTGCTTACACGCGGCACTGTTACAACAATGTCGACCTACATATACATATTGTCCCTACTTGCGCGCAGCGTTGTTACAACAATGTCAACCTACATATACATATCGTCACTACTTACGCGCAGCGTTGTTACAACAATGTCAACCTACATATACATATCGTCGCTACTTACACGCAGCATTGTTACAACAATGTCAACCTACATATACGTATCGTCGCTCGCTAACACGCAGCACTGTTACAACAATGTCAACCTACACATACATATTGTCACTACTTACACGCAGCGCTGTTACAACAATGTCAACCTACACATACATATTGTCACTGCTTGCGCGCAGCACTGTTACAACAATGTCAACCTACATATACATATTGTCGCTGCCTACGCACAGCACTGTTACAACAATGTCAACCTACACATACATATTGTCGCTACTTACACGCAGCGCTGTTACAACAATGTCAACCTACATATACGTATGATCGCTTACTTACACGCAGCGCTGTTACAACAATGTCAACCTACATATACATATTGTCACTACTTACACACAGCGCTGTTACAACAATGTCAACCTGCATATAAATATTGTCGCTACCTGCACACAGCGTTGTTACAACAATGTTAACCTACATATACATATTTTCGCTACCAACACACAGCACTGTTACAACAATGTCAACCTACATAAACATATTGTCACTACTTGCGCACGGCACTGGTTGCAACAATGTCAACCTACATATATATATTGTCGCTACCTACACGCAGCGCTGTTACAACAATGTCAACCTACATATACGTATGATCGCTACTAACGCGCAGCACTGTTACAACAATGTCAACCTACATATACATATTGTCCCTACTTACACGCGGCGCTGTTACAACAATGTCAACCTACATATACATATTGTCGCTACTTGCACGCAGCACTGTTACAACAATGTCAACCTACATATACATATTGTCCCTACTTACACGCAGCGTTGTTACAACAATGTCAACCTACATATACATATTGTCGCTATTTTACACGCAGCATTGTTACAACAATGTCAACCTACATATACATATCGTCACTACTTGCACGCAGCACTGTTACAACAATGTCAACCTACATATACATATTGTCCCTACTTACACGCAGCACTGTTACAACAATGTCAACCTACATATACATATCGTCGCTACTTACACGCAGCACTGTTACAACAAAGTCAACCTACGTAAACATATTGTCACTACTTACACACAGCACTGGTACAACAATGTCAACCTACATATACATATCGTCACTACTTACACGCAGCATTGTTACAACAATGTCAACCTACATATACATATCGTCACTACTTACACGCAGCATTGTTACAACAATGTCAACCTACATATACATATCGTCGCTACTAACACACAGCACTGTTGCAACAATGTCAACCTACACATACATATTGTCACTACTTACACGCAGCACTGTTACAACAATGTCAACCTACACAGACATATTGTCACTACTTACACGCAGCACTATTACAACAATGTCAACCTACATATACATATTGTCGCTACCTACACACAGCACTGTTACAACAATGCCAACCTACATAAACATATTGTCACTACTTGCACACAGAACTGTTACAACAATGCCAACCTACATATATCTATTGTCCCTACTTACACGCAACACTGTTACAACAATGTCAACCTACATATACATATTGTCACTACTTACACGCAGCACTGTTACAACAATGTCAATCTACATATACATATTGTCGCTACCTACATAAACATATTGTCACTACTTACACGCAGCATTGTTACAACTGTGTCAACTTACATATACATATTGTCGCTACTTACACGCAACACTGTTAAAACAATGTCAAACTCAAACCACATATATTGTCACTACCTACATTCAGTATTGTTAAATCAATGTGAAACTACAACCACATATATTGTTACTACCTGTATATAGTACTATTAAAACAATGTCAAACTAAAAGTACGTATGTTTGCTACCTACCCACAGCACTGTTAAAACAATGTCAAACTAAAAGTACGTATGTTTACTACCTACATACAGCACTCTTAAAACAATGTCAAACTAAAAGTACGTATGTTTACTACCTACATACAGCACTGTTAAAACAATATCAAACTAAAAGTACGTATATTTACTACCTACATACAGCACTGTTAAAACAATGTCAAACTAAATCTACATATTTTTAATACCTATCTACAGCACTGTTAAAACAATGTCAAACTAAATCTACATATTTTTAATACCTACATACAGCACTGTTGAAACTATTATTGAAAACGATACATGTTAACTACATACATATAATGATGGTTAAACTTCGTCAAACGTTAAATTTATATTTCTATTATTGATTCTTACATCTTTTGTAAATAGCGTACTAAACATAGCTAGTTCATCTCCCTAACTCAATCATTTACTGCGCTATATTACAGTATAATGGAGAGAAATGGATTAAGATACCATGTAAGCCAGCATGTTCTCGTAACACAATCAATATTCTTGCGTTGTCTCAAATAATTTCCCTCTACAACGCAATTGATTCTGTTCTTTAAATCCATTAAGCACTTCCTACATATATTTTGTCTTTTGCATGCAATTGACGTAAATAATCTTGACGTAGCATAATTTATTTTGTCAATTACACTCAGAACTCCACATCGTGAATTGGCTGTGTTAATATACCTCATGAATGTCCTAACTCGTTCTCACACTTAACTCCACGAACTTCTTGTGCCTAACTTTATTTAGTTAATATAATTCAACGAAGTTCTTAAGTAAATCCTTACGTTTAGTATAACTCAAGGAACTTCAGGCCTAACTTCCATATCTTTATTAAATCTTAATATAAAATTACATTTATTTTTCTAAATCACATTTCAGTAAATTTTTATTTAAGTTTGGTTTGTTTGTTGCTAAGCCCAATGGGTCCCTTTCACAGGTAGATAAATCCCTAATATCTAAGACTGTAAGACCCATCAATCTTACTGCTATGAAACTGTGGTCTATTTAATTAACAACTACGTAGTTATATTACTGTTAAAGTCACAAACCCTATACGGATCATGTACAGATACTGTTAAAGTCATAAACCCTATACATATTATAGACAGATACTGTTAAAGTTACAAACCCTATACATATTATGGACAGATACTGTTAAAGTTACAAACCCTATACATATTATGGACAGATACTGTTAAGGTCACAGACCCTATGCATATTAAGGACAGATACTGTTAAGGTCACAGATCCTATGCATATTATGGACAGATACTATTATCATGGACGGTAAACTTACGTTACGGACCATCATTCCAATCATTCCTGTCCAACTTCCATTTGGTAAACGAATTCCCCACTGGTGATCTCTGGGCACAGTTAATGTGTACCTGTGATGAACAACAGCACGAGATTTGGTAGCCAACAAATATATGTTAGTATTAGTCATAGAACAAGTGAAGTGGGAAACCTGATGAGAGATTCGGTTTCACATTTTTGAGTTCATGTTCGTGTTCTTGAAACAATTTATAGAAAATTATGTAAATTACTTAACACATTACCTGAGGACCTGTAATTCACAATAAATGAATTTATGCTTTAACTACTTACTGTAGCAGGACACAACATATACTTGAAATAAGCAGCCATGACAGGTGAATCATATGCTTTACAGAATACATTGTTTCTTCTCCCACATAACAACAGCTTGTGAAAACTGGACAGTGGTGTTACTGTGTTAAATTAAAAAACAACTCTACATGAAACATAAATACAAAATTTCCACATGTTTTATAAAGATCTAAATTATAACTACGTACGTAAAGTTTACAGACTTGGCTAGTAGCTCCAAAACATCCGCCATTGGGCCCTTTATGGTGACATTCCCATCGCTTGTTTCATTCACCCACACCCACGGTTCCCACTGAAAAACGAACAATTTTAATGTGTAGTTTGAAATATCTCAAGATAAATGTAAACAATTAATGAAAGTTTGACACACTTCTTGCCTTCGGCTGCTTTCCTTTTCTCAATATAAATTTTATCATTTAAACAGATAGCGAATAGAGGACTGAGATCAACTATCCAGTTTGGAATTTTAATTATAGAAAATGTAAAATACATGAACAGTTCAAAGGCTAAATAACATTAATATCAATAAATAAATAACACTAACGTTAGTAAATAAATAAATAACACTAATATTAGTTAATAAATAATTAACACTAATATTAGTAAATAAATAAATAACACTAATATTAGTTAATAAATAAATAACACTAATATTAGTTAATAAATAATTAACACTAATATTAGTAAATAAATAAATAACACTAATATTAGTTAATAAATAATTAACACTAATAGTAGTTAATAAATAAATAACACTAATATTAGTTAATAAATAATTAACACTAATATTAGTTAATAAATAATTAACACTAATGTTAGTTAATAAATAATTAACACTAATATTAGTTAATAAATAATTAATACTAATGTTAGTTAATAAATAAATAACACTAATGTTAGTTAATAAATAAATAACACTAATGTTAGTAAATAAATAATTAACTCTAATATTAGTTAATAAATAAATAACACTAATGTTAGTTAATAAATAAATAACACCAATATTAGTAAATAAATAAATAACACTAATATTAGTTAATAAATAAATAACACTAATATTAGTAAATAAATAAATAACACTAATGTTAGTTAATAAATAAATAACACTAATATTAGTAAATAAATAACACTAATGTTAGTTAATAAATAAATAAATAACACTAATATTAACAAATAAATAACACTAATATTAACAAATAAATAACTCTAATATTAACAAATAAATAACACTAATATTAATCATTAAATAACTTACCTCCAATACAAGAGCTAATCGACAAGACCATGTAAATATAATTTAATGATTAGATAAGAATAATATAAGTTCTAGGTTCTGTTTCTTGCCACTAGGGTTATTTACTGCTGCCGAAAGAGAATAAAACCTGCCAGCAGCTCCACTGCCTTTGGCTACTCTGTAACCAACAAGTCGTGTGATTAAGAGTTGGGTTTCAATTTCACGAGTCATATACTGACACCAGAAAAAGAAATTCCAAACCACTTTGCTTTTGGAAAAGGCAAGTCAGAGGTCAAAAGGTGAATATTTTGACATCTTTTCTGATTCCCAACAAAACTTGATAAATGATTAGATCTAAACCTAAACATTGTAAGAAATCTTCACTCACTTCTTCAACAGTGATCCGAAGATGCATGGTCCTCCACTGTGTCACTGGAAAAATAAACACAAGTTCTAATGTTATAAATAAACACATAAAATAGAACATTTCAGAAAGTATGGAACTAAACTGTCATTAAATAAATAAGATGTTTATTCTTGGATTAGTGGAACATAAGAAACAAACACAATCACTTTGCTACTCTATTGTCACAATCTCATTTAACACGACAAGAATATCACAATTCCACTACTACAACGTTAATGGCACCATCTCTTTTTGAAGAACCAAAACACTACAGTCCCACTACTATGTTATTGTCACCATCTCACTTAGCAGGACAGAAATACAGTAATCGCGTTGCTACCCCTTGAGGTGGATTCCTGTATGTGATGATGGTATCTCCCAAGAAATGTTCTATATCTTCATTTTACCTCCACTGGGATCCAAACATCCACTCTCGTGTTTGCCATGAATGTTGTCCCACGAAGAGGAAGAGGGGATCCTGGTGATTTAGGGATGTTGCTTGATGGGTCAGTTTATACTGGTGGCACTTCGCTACATCACTTTGGCTATGGACTCTTGTTGCCTTGGGGTGGCTCCACCAGGATGAATCATGTGGTCCTATTGGGCTACGGTAGTATTGTTGGCATTGTGTCTGACATTGGCATATGAGTATAGTACCCATGAAACCTTGAAGTAGCTCGAATGTAATTCCTTGGTGTTTTAATGCGTCCCCTCGCAGGGTCCATGATGTATAGAATCAGTGGGCACTAAATGTTCTCTATCTCTTATAAAACAAAAACCTTAACACATAAACACATAGATTAGGAAACGACCACATCTAGAGAAACAGTTTCACAGTATAGTCAGTCCCTGAGCGTCGTTTTTTAATCTTGTATCCTTTGTCTGATAAACTCTTAGAGCAAATATCTACATTTTCATCCACAAGAGAAAGAAAGGGCTAGCCAGCTCTACAAAGTCAGACAAGAAATCACTGTTGATATCTTGGTTGAAACATCTACAACACAGTATAGAAACTCCCTCCTCAAATCAAAGTGCATCATTGATATACTTATTGAGGTTACTCCCCGCGCTATTTTGAATTCCTCTCATGGATTAGTTGTTGAGAGGGGTTTACTTGACACCCCTGAGTCAGAGCTTTTTAATGGTTTATCCAATGAAGTAGTTTCAGCTGTTAATGTATTTCCACTCATAAAAACCGAATTGTACGACCTACCCAGGTTCGTGTATTGATGTTTACACATGTCTCCTGCTTGTGTCAAGCCTGCTGATACTGTCTTTTTTTCTTGTAGAAGAATGACAAATTGTGTGATGAACGCGTTCCAATAGGTGTAACACTGCTGGTAGACCAGCACTTAAACAATTCGATATATCTCTAGAGACTGTAGTCATGCATATCTCTATTGGTCATACCATCACTATGTGTTATGATTACGTGTCTTCAGAAGAATCTTATGGTCAATCAGACCTTGGTGATCTTACTGACCAGATTCTGTCTCCCTTCTTCATCTCGGGAGACTTTAATAAACCAACTCCCCTTTGAGGTGGTGCTGACATAGATGAGAGAAGTCATTCTGTGCAGTATATATATCACAACCTTCCCTTTTCAGTACTGGTTCTGTTACTTATTTTCGCGCCCCTTATTTTACAACTGTTGATATATTTCTTTATTCCTATTCACTGACATAAATCAGTAATAATTTTGTGGAAGTTGCAGTAGAATCGATGAAACTCGATCCTGCTGTCCTTAGTCTTCCTACTGTTAACAACCGCGTGCAGACAGCAACTGGCTGTATTATTCAAGTAGCTGTCTGATCCACCCCAGACCTCCAAACGTTTCCTATAATATTCTTGTCCATGGTGCTCTCATACCTATCAGCAGGCACATAAAGCTCAGAAAAGGGCCTAGTATATCTTTAGCAGGTATCCCACTTTTTTACATCGGCATTGTTTTCCAACAGGCTCGTATCCGTGCCCAGTTGGTCAGGCATCAATTCCAGAAGAATCCCTGATTAAGTTTGGTACCAGCATCTCTTCTACCACCAGTTCCAAAGTAGTCTGGGAGATGATAAGGAAGGACAATGAACAGTATGTTTCTCATCCAGTTTTCAGTGGTCAGGAAGTTGTTGATATATAAAGAATACTCTTAGAGAATGCTTTGTCCCACTTTTCCAGCACTCCTGTCTCTTTTCCTACCTTCTTGGCTACGAAATCTCAGGTTTATAGATGGTGGAACGTAAATTTGCTATTAATAAGTCGGGTAGTACATCAGTTGGACCTGATGGCATTCCCTATGAAATGTTGCACCATCTTTCTCTTCTTATGGTTGTTTTAATCGGATTTTGTATGATAATGTTTTAACTGGTACTCTTCAAACATTTCAAAACTTTCGAAAGATCCCAAGTTTCCTTCTAATTATCATCCAATTTCTTTGACTAGCTGTCTTTGTAAAGTCTTGGATAAGGTAATTAATACACATCTTGTTTGGTGCCTTGAATCAAACAACCTTCTTTCGCCTATTCCGTGTGGTTTCCGTTGAAAGTGTTCTACCATAGATCACCTGATTTGACTTAGCCTTTTCAAGGAAACATGTTTCAAGAGAGAAAATTTTTATTCTATGTTCTTTGATTGTTAGAAGGCTTATGACACTACATGAAGGTTTGGCATTTTGCGTGACCTTTGCTCATATGAATTTCATGGCTATTTATCACTTTTTATTCCACTGAAGATTCCAGGAATATGTGGTTTCGACCCTGTCCTGTCTCTTCACATAATAACTTAGAGTCTCTCGGGGTTGTGTTCGTAGTGTCACGTTTTACTGTATCAAGATCTATACTATCACTACACAACTCGACCCTGTCCTGTCTCTTCACATAATAACTTAGAGTCTCTCGGTGTTGTGTTCGTAGTGTCACGTTTTACTGTATCAAGATCTATATTATCACTACACAACTCGACCCTGTCCTGTCTCTTCACATAATAACTTAGAGTCTCTCGGGGTTGTGTTCGTAGTGTCACGTTTTACTGTATCAAGATCTATATTATCACTACACAACTTTCTCCTACTGTTGTAAACAGTCTCTATGTCGAATACTTCCATATTTATTGTCGGTTGTCAAACGTGAGACTTATTGAGCTGCTGGAGTGGACTAGGGCAAACAATTTCGCATCATGTTCTTTTAGGACAAACTGGATCCATATTTGCCACCAGTGGGGCTTGAAACCTGACCTGGAGCTACATTTGGTACTGATAGTGGTTGAGACAAAGTTCCTGGTTCTTTTCTTTAACTACAAACTTTCTCATATTCGTAAAGTGCACTAAACATTTACTATGTCACCTCTGCCATTATCTTACAATCTCCATTGTCTGGGACTTTCCATACTTCACCAGAACCAGAGTCTGTACACTGAGTGCCATGAACCTCTTCTTCACGACAGAAAACTGGTTTATCTCGTATTAAGTGTCAGTACTGATGTTTAACAATCTGTTTTATTGCTTGTTTACTGTTTAGATAACTGGTTTATCTCGTATTAAGTGCCAGTACTGGTGTTTAACAATGTGTTTAACGTTTGTTTATTGTTTAGAGAACTGGTTTACCCCTATTAAGTGTCAGTACTGATGTTTAACAACCTGTTTTATTGCTTGTTTACTGTTTAGATAACTGGTTTATCTCATATTAAGTGCCAGTACTGGTGTTTAACAATCTGTTTAACGTTTGTTTATTGCTTAGAGAACTGGTTTACCCTTATTAAGTGCCAGTACTGATGTTTAACAATCTGTTTTATCGTTTGTTTATTGTTTATATAACTGGTTTACCCCTATTAAGTGTCAGTACTGATGTTTAACAATCTGTTTATCGTTTGTTTATTGTTTAGAGAACTGGTTTACCCCTATTAAGTGCCAGTACTGGTGTTTAACAATCTGTTTAACGTTTTATTGTTTAGAGAACTGGTTTACCCCTATTAAGTGTCAGTACTGATGTTTAACAATCTGTTTTATTGCTTGTTTACTGTTTAGATAACTTGTTTATCTCGTATTAAGTGCCAGTACTGGTGTTTAACAATCTGTTTAACGTTTGTTTATTGTTTAGAGAACTGGTTTACCCCTATTAAGTGTCAGTACTGATGTTTAACAATGTTTTATTGCTTGTTTACTGTTTAGATAACTGGTTTATCTCGTATTAAGTGCCAGTACTGGTGTTTAACAATCTGTTTAACGTTTTATTGTTTAGAGAACTGGTTTACCCCTATTAAGTGTCAGTACTGATGTTTAACAATCTGTTTTATTGCTTGTTTACTGTTTAGATAACTGGTTTATCTCGTATTAAGTGCCAGTACTAGTGTTTAACAATCTGTTTAACGTTTGTTTATTGTTTAGAGAACTGGTTTACCCTATTAAGTGTCAGTACTGATGTTTAACAATCTGTTTTATTGCTTGTTTACTGTTTAGATAACTGGTTTATCTCCTATTAAGTGCCAGTACTGGTGTTTAACAATCTGTTTAACGTTTGTTTATTGTTTAGAGAACTGGTTTACCCCTATTAAGTGTCAGTACTGATGTTTAACAATCTGTTTCTCATTTGTTTTATTTTGTTTTGTCTCGTTTAAAGATATTTCACGCTACAATTAGTTTTTCATCAAAATATTTTTTCTGCTTGATTGTTCTAAGCTATAAATGCTAGTGCATTATTATTTAAGATATTATTCTTATTGTTTTATTTTATGATACACATACATATATATATATATGCTTACATTACTTCCTTAAACCTTAGAATTATAGCAACAAATCATACAGACTATAACAATAGTAACTGTTCTGAACTTCGAAAACTTGTTTATGTATTATAGCTATAACATAACAATACTCTATAGAAATTTAAAACTTATTATATTAACTTAACGAACTAGCCGCTCGTTACGTTCGCTTTAGAGCTTTTGTTTTGAAGCCAGGCCCAGTGTTTGGAAACATCTCCTTACTAATTACTTCTTCAGGTACCTGTAGCATTTCAGTTTCTCTGTAACATGAAACTTCTACTAATTACCAAATTGAAAATCTCGTTATTTTCCGTTATAATACTTTACGAGGTAGACATGTGAATTAGAGATAAACCCATTTCCTTTATTACTTAAGATATTTTACTCAACTGTCTAGAGTCTTTGTCACGTCATAATATATCGATAATGCATTTACCACATATTAAAATGTGATATAACTTTGCCAGTCCAAACTTTATCGGGAAAATTGCTTTCATTCTATGCAACATCGTATGGTTTTCAAATCTAAAGCACAACGCACCTCCCTGTTGTTTTCAATAATCCTTAAGTGGACGAGTAGAACGTTTTCAAGTTGTCGTTTTAAAACCAATAGCACAGAAATATTTAGGCGCTGCATCACCTGACTCTTAATCAACATGAATACACTTTATCTCTTCAATTTTCCAGCTCCTTGAGATATGAAAATATGGATCCTATAAGTCGTTTCTTTAGACAAAGACTCTTTCTGATTGAATTACATATCTTTGCTTGAACACATTGGCAACTTTTGTCATTGACTTTGTGTTCGTGAATTCTTACCTGTTACAAACGCTGCACTTTGTTTATCAACAACACTATTTTGTGCATCACTTTCTAAGTGGATCTGATACCTCAAGTTGATCCACATTCCTTTGTTTAAAATGCCATAACGTACAAGAAATGATGCTCTCTATTCTAAATAGTCAATCCGAACATATCTTTACGATCAGAGTTTACGAATATCTTGTTGTGAATAAGGCTCTAACATACCCTTTCACTTTGGATAAGTGTGTTACATATCCTTCCGAAAAGGAACACTTTTCGGTACCAATAAATTACATACGAACACCAAACAAACTCAAAATGCTGTTATTGGTACAAGCAGAGCTTCAATCAGTACCACTACGAGTTACTTCAAGAGAACACTGGTACTAACATACCTACATCAGTACCACTAAGTGCTACATCAACAGTACACTGGTACTAACATACCTACATCAGTACCACTAAGTCTTACTTAAACAGTACACTGGTACTAACATACCTACATCAGTACCACTAAGTGTTACTTCAACAGTACACTGGTACTAACATACCTACATCAGTACCACTAAATGTAACTTCAACAGTACACTGGTACTAACATACCTACATCAGTACCACTAAATGTTACTTCAACAGTACACTAGTACTAACATACCTACATCAGTACCACTAAATGTTACTTCTATGGTACACTGGTACTAACATACCTACATCAGTACCACTAAGTGTTACTTCAACAGTACACTAGTACTAACATACCTACATCAGTACCACTAAGTGTTACTTCAACAGTACACTGGTACTAACATACCTACATCAGCACCACTAAATGTTACTTCAACAGTACACTGGTACTAACATACCTACATCAGTACCACTAAGTGTTACTTCAACAGTACACTGGTACTAACATACCTACATCAGTACCACTAAATGTTACTTCAACAGTACACTGGTACTAACATACCTACATCAGTACCACTAAGTGTTACTTCAACAGTACACTAGTACTAACATACCTACATCAGTACCACTAAGTGTTACTTCAACAGTACACTGGTACTAACACACCTACATCAGTACCACTAAGTGTTACTTAAACAGTACACTGGTACTAACATACCTACATCAGTACCACTAAGTGCTACATCAACAGTACACTGGTACTAACATACCTACATCAATACCACTAAGTCTTACTTAAACAGTACACTGGTACTAACATACCTACATCAGTACCACCAAGTGTTACTTAAACAGTACACTGGTACTAACATACCTACATCAGTACCACTAAGTGCTACATCAACAGTACACTGGTACTAACATACCTACATCAGTACCACTAAGTCTTACTTAAACAGTACACTGGTACTAACATACCTACATCAGTACCACTAAATGTTACTTCAACAGCACACTGGTACTAACATACCTACATCAGTACCACTAAGTGTTACTTCAACAGTACACTGGTACTAACATACCTACATCAGTACCACTAAGTGTTACTTAAACAGTACACTGGTACTAACATACCTACATCAGTACCACTAAGTCTTACTTAAACAGTACACTGGTACTAACATACCTACATCAGTACCACTAAGTCTTACTTAAACAGTACACTGGTACTAACATACCTACATCAGTACCACTAAGTCTTACTTAAACAGTACACTGGTACTAACATACCTACATCAGTACCACTAAGTCTTACTTAAACTGTACACTAGTACTAACATACCTACATCAGTACCACTAAGTGTTAACTACATTAAATTCTACGCTGTTTGAAGCCTAACGTGGTAGTTGGTGATAAATGAAGTTTTCGGGCTAGTCTAGCAAATTAAAAGTTTTAAGACCTACTCTGTAACAGACTGTTTGTAACTGGAAGTTTTAAGACCTACTCTGTAACAGACTGTTTGTAACTGGAAATTTTAAGACCTACTCTGTAACAGACTGTTTGTAACTGGAAGTTTTAAGACCTATTCTGTAACAGACTGTTTGTAACTGGAAGTTTAAAGACCTACTCTGTAACAGACTGTTTGTAACTGGAAGTTTTAAGACCTACTCTGTAACAGACTGTTTGTAACTGGAAGTTTTAAGACCTACTCTGTAACAGACTGTTTGTAACTGGAAGTTTAAAGATCTACTATGTAACAGACTGTTTGTAACTGAAAGTTGAAAGACCTACTCTGTAACAGATTTTTTATAACTGGAAGTTTTAAGACCTATTCTGTAACAGACTGTTTGTAACTGGAAGTTTTAAGAACTACTCTGTAACAGACTGTTTGTGACTGGAAGTTTTAAGACCTACTCTGTAACAGACTGTTTGTAACTGGAAGTTTCAAGACCTACTCTGTAACAGCCTGTTTGTAACTGGAAATTTTAAGACCTACTCTGTAACAGACTGTTTGTAACTGGAAGTTTTAAGACCTATTCTGTAACAGACTGTTTATAACTGGAAGTTTTAAGACCTATTCTGTAACAGACTGTTTGTAACTGGAAGTTTTAAGAACTACTCTGTGACAGACTGTTTGTGACTGGAAGTTTTAAGACCTACTCTGTAACAGACTGTTTGTAACTGGAAGTTTTAAGACCTACTCTGTAACAGACTGTTTGTAACTGGAAATTTTAAGACCTACTCTGTAACAGACTGTTTGTAACTGGAAGTTTTAAGACCTATTCTGTAACAGACTGTTTATAACTGGAAGTTTAAAGATCTATTCTGTAACAGACTGTTTGTAACTGGAAGTTTTAAGACCTATTCTGTAACAGACTGTTTATAACTGGAAGTTTTAAGACCTATTCTGTAACAGACTGTTTATAACTGGAAGTTTTAAGACCTACTCTGTAACAGACTGTTTGTAACTGGAAGTTTTAAGACCTACTCTGTAACAGACTGTTTGTAACTGGAAGTTTTAAGACCTACTCTGTAACAGACTGTTTGTAACTGAAAGTTTAAAGATCTACTATGTAACAGACTGTTTGTAACTGGAAGTTTAAAGATCTACTATGTAACAGACTGTTTGTAACTGGAAGTTTTAAGATCTATTCTGTAACAGACTGTTTGTAACTGGAAGTTTTAAGACCTATTCTGTAACAGACTGTTTATAACTGGAAGTTTTAAGACCTACTCTGTAACAGACTGTTTGTAACTGGATATTTTAAGACCTACTCTGTAACAGACTGTTTGTAACTGGAAGTTTTAAGACCTATTCTGTAACAGACTGTTTATAACTGGAAGTTTAAAGACCTACTCTGTAACAGACTGTTTGTAACTGAAAGTTTAAAGACCTACTCTGTAACAGACTGTTTGTAACTGGAAGTTTTAAGACCTACTCTGTAACAGACTGTTTGTAACTGGAAATTTTAAGACTTACTCTGTAACAGACTGTTTGTAACTGGAAGTTTTAAGACCTATTCTGTAACAGACTGTTTATAACTGGAAGTTTAAAGACCTACTCTGTAACAGACTGTTAGTAACTGAAAGTTTAAAGACCTACTCTGTAACAGACTGTTTATAACTGGAAGTTTTAAGACCTACTCTGTAACAGACTGTTTGTAACTGGAAGTTTTAAGACCTACTCTGTAACAGACTGTTTGTAACTGGAAGTTTAAAGATCTACTATGTAACAGACTGTTTGTAACTGAAAGTTTAAAGATCTACTCTGTAACAGACTGTTTATAACTGGAAGTTTTAAGACCTACTCTGTAACAGACTGTTTCTAACTGGAAGTTTAAAGATCTACTATGTAACAGACTGTTTGTAACTGGAAGTTTTAAGACCTACTCTGTAACAGACTGTTTGTAACTGGAAGTTTTAAGACCTACTCTGTAACAGACTGTTTGTAACTGGAAGTTTAAAGATCTACTATCTAACAGACTGTTTGTAACTGAAAGTTTTAAGACCTATTCTGTAACAGACTGTTTGTAACTGAAAGTTTAAAGATCTACTCTGTAACAGACTGTTTATAACTGGAAGTTTTAAGACCTACTCTGTAACAGACTGTTTGTAACTGGAAGTTTAAAGATCTACTCTGTAACAGACTATTTATAACTGAAAGTTTAAAGATCTACTCTGTAACAGACTGTTTGTAACTGGAAGTTTTAAGACCTACTCTGTAACAGACTGTTTGTAACTGGAAATTTTAAGACCTACTCTGTAACAGACTGTTTGTAACTGGAAGTTTTAAGACCTATTCTGTAACAGACTGTTTGTAACTGGAAGTTTAAAGACCTACTCTGTAACAGACTGTTTGTAACTGGAAGTTTTAAGACCTACTCTGTAACAGACTGTTTATAACTGGAAGTTTTAAGACCTACTCTGTAACAGACTGTTTGTAACTGGAAGTTTAAAGATCTACTCTGTAACAGACTATTTATAACTGAAAGTTTAAAGATCTACTCTGTAACAGACTGTTTGTAACTGGAAGTTTTAAGACCTACTCTGTAACAGACTGTTTGTAACTGGAAATTTTAAGACCTACTCTGTAACAGACTGTTTGTAACTGGAAGTTTTAAGACCTATTCTGTAACAGACTGTTTGTAACTGGAAGTTTAAAGACCTACTCTGTAACAGACTGTTTGTAACTGGAAGTTTTAAGACCTACTCTGTAACAGACTGTTTGTAACTGGAAGTTTTAAGACCTACTCTGTAACAGACTGTTTGTAACTGGAAGTTTAAAGATCTACTATGTAACAGACTGTTTGTAACTGAAAGTTGAAAGACCTACTCTGTAAGAGATTTTTTATAACTGGAAGTTTAAAGATCTACTCTGTAACAGACTATTTATAACTGGAAGTTTTAAGAACTACTCTGTAACAGACTGTTTGTGACTGGAAGTTTTAAGACCTACTCTGTAACAGACTGTTTGTAACTGGAAGTTTTAAGACCTACTCTGTAACAGACTGTTTGTAACTGGAAATTTTAAGACCTACTCTGTAACAGACTGTTTGTAACTGGAAGTTTTAAGACCTATTCTGTAACAGACTGTTTATAACTGGAAGTTTAAAGACCTACTCTGTAACAGACTGTTTGTAACTGAAAGTTTAAAGACCTACTCTGTAACAGACTGTTTGTAACTGGAAGTTTTAAGACCTACTCTGTAACAGACTGTTTGTAACTGGAAGTTTTAAGACCTACTCTGTAACAGACTGTTTGTAACTGGAAGTTTTAAGACCTACTCTGTAACAGACTGTTTGTAACTGGAAGTTTAAAGATCTACTATGTAACAGACTGTTTGTAACTGAAAGTTGAAAGACCTACTCTGTAACAGACTTTTTATAACTGGAAGTTTTAAGACCTACTCTGTAACAGACTGTTTGTAACTGGAAGTTTAAAGATCTACTATGTAACAGACTGTTTGTAACTGGAAGTTTTAAGATCTATTCTGTAACAGACTGTTTGTAACTGGAAGTTTTAAGACCTATTCTGTAACAGACTGTTTATAACTGGAAGTTTTAAGACCTATTCTGTAACAGACTGTTTATAACTGGAAGTTTTAAGACCTACTCTGTAACAGACTGTTTGTAACTGGAAGTTTTAAGACCTACTCTGTAACAGACTGTTTGTAACTGGAAGTTTTAAGACCTACTCTGTAACAGACTGTTTGTAACTGGAAGTTTAAAGATCTACTATGTAACAGACTGTTTGTAACTGGAAGTTTAAAGATCTACTATGTAACAGACTGTTTGTAACTGGAAGTTTTAAGATCTATTCTGTAACAGACTGTTTGTAACTGGAAGTTTTAAGACCTATTCTGTAACAGACTGTTTATAACTGGAAGTTTTAAGACCTACTCTGTAACAGACTGTTTGTAACTGGAAGTTTTAAGACCTACTCTGTAACAGACTGTTTGTAACTGGAAGTTTTAAGACCTACTCTGTAACAGACTGTTTGTAACTGGAAATTTTAAGACTTACTCTGTAACAGACTGTTTGTAACTGGAAGTTTTAAGACCTATTCTGTAACAGACTGTTTATAACTGGAAGTTTAAAGACCTACTCTGTAACAGACTGTTAGTAACTGAAAGTTTAAAGACCTACTCTGTAACAGACTGTTTATAACTGGAAGTTTTAAGACCTACTCTGTAACAGACTGTTTGTAACTGGAAGTTTTAAGACCTACTCTGTAACAGACTGTTTGTAACTGGAAGTTTTAAGACCTACTCTGTAACAGACTGTTTGTAACTGGAAATTTTAAGACCTACTCTGTAACAGACTGTTTGTAACTGGAAGTTTTAAGACCTATTCTGTAACAGACTGTTTATAACTGGAAGTTTAAAGACCTACTCTGTAACAGACTGTTTGTAACTGAAAGTGACCTACTCTGTAACAGACTGTTTGTAACTGGAAGTTTTAAGACCTACTCTGTAACAGACTGTTTGTAACTGGACGTTTTAAGACCTACTCTGTAACAGACTGTTTGTAACTGGAAGTTTTAAGACCTACTCTGTAACAGACTGTTTGTAACTGGAAGTTTAAAGATCTACTATGTAACAGACTGTTTGTAACTGAAAGTTGAAAGACCTACTCTGTAACAGACTTTTTATAACTGGAAGTTTTAAGACCTACTCTGTAACAGACTGTTTGTAACTGGAAGTTTAAAGATCTACTATGTAACAGACTGTTTGTAACTGGAAGTTTTAAGATCTATTCTGTAACAGACTGTTTGTAACTGGAAGTTTTAAGACCTATTCTGTAACAGACTGTTTATAACTGGAAGTTTTAAGACCTATTCTGTAACAGACTGTTTATAACTGGAAGTTTTAAGACCTACTCTGTAACAGACTGTTTGTAACTGGAAGTTTTAAGACCTACTCTGTAACAGACTGTTTGTAACTGGAAGTTTTAAGACCTACTCTGTAACAGACTGTTTGTAACTGGAAGTTTAAAGATCTACTATGTAACAGACTGTTTGTAACTGGAAGTTTAAAGATCTACTATGTAACAGACTGTTTGTAACTGGAAGTTTTAAGATCTATTCTGTAACAGACTGTTTGTAACTGGAAGTTTTAAGACCTATTCTGTAACAGACTGTTTATAACTGGAAGTTTTAAGACCTACTCTGTAACAGACTGTTTGTAACTGGAAGTTTTAAGACCTACTCTGTAACAGACTGTTTGTAACTGGAAGTTTTAAGACCTACTCTGTAACAGACTGTTTGTAACTGGAAATTTTAAGACTTACTCTGTAACAGACTGTTTGTAACTGGAAGTTTTAAGACCTATTCTGTAACAGACTGTTTATAACTGGAAGTTTAAAGACCTACTCTGTAACAGACTGTTAGTAACTGAAAGTTTAAAGACCTACTCTGTAACAGACTGTTTATAACTGGAAGTTTTAAGACCTACTCTGTAACAGACTGTTTGTAACTGGAAGTTTTAAGACCTACTCTGTAACAGACTGTTTGTAACTGGAAGTTTTAAGACCTACTCTGTAACAGACTGTTTGTAACTGGAAGTTTTAAGACCTACTCTGTAACAGACTGTTTGTAACTGGAAGTTTAAAGATCTACTATGTAACAGACTGTTTGTAACTGAAAGTTTAAAGATCTACTCTGTAACAGACTGTTTATAACTGGAAGTTTTAAGACCTACTCTGTAACAGACTGTTTCTAACTGGAAGTTTAAAGATCTACTATGTAACAGACTGTTTGTAACTGGAAGTTTAAAGATCTACTCTGTAACAGACTATTTATAACTGAAAGTTTAAAGATCTACTCTGTAACAGACTGTTTATAACTGGAAGTTTTAAGACCTATTCTGTAACAGACTGTTTGTAACTGGAAGTTTAAAGATCTACTCTGTAACAGACTATTTATAACTGAAAGTTTAAAGATCTACTCTGTAACAGACTGTTTATAACTGGAAGTTTTAAGACCTATTCTGTAACAGACTGTTGAGAACTGGAAGTTTTAAGACCTACTCTGTAACAGACTGTTTGTAACTGGAAGTTTAAAGATCTAGTCTGTAACAGACTGTTTATAACTGGAAGTTTAAAGATCTACTCTGTAACAGACTGTTTGTAACTGGAACTTTAAAGATCTACTCTGTAACAGACTGTTTGTAACTGGAAGTTTAAAGATCTACTCTGTAACAGACTGTTTGTAACTGGAAGTTTTAAGACCTACTCTGTAACAGACTGTTTGTAACTGGAAATTTAAAGATCTACTCTGTAACAGACTGTTTGTAACTGGAAGTTTTAAGACCTACTCTGTAACAGACTGTTTGTAACTGGAAGTTTTAAGACCTACTCTGTAACAGACTGTTGAGAACTTCGCCCGATCTTTTTTCTCAGTACCTCGCTTCAAGTATCATAACCAGATGCTGGATTGATTTCACTGTTTCCGTCTCAACAGTCGTATTCTTAAAACAGTATGAATAATATATCAAATGCCTGTTTCTTTAACGGAGATATAAAAATCGTTTAACAGCTGAGTAGAAAATGTGTAGAAACGTTCAAGTCTTCATATTTCGACGACTTTAATTACGGTTTCGTGAATGTTAGAACGGTACGTATTCTCACAAATAAACAAAATCGTTCGTTAAATGTCTGAAAGCGCCCCGATGGCTAAACGGTTAAATATTGCAGCTTGGGTTAAATATTAAAAAAATATATATTGACACGTTTAAATAAAATCTTTTTGTTGTTTTATTTTGTGTTTCGGGCAAGTGCCCAGTGATTGAGTGATAAAAATCGAGTTACAACAAATACATGTAACAGAGCCTTGAACACCTGTCTGAGGACGTCTGTGTAAAGTTTTTATTTAGACGAATATGTTGAGTCTCTATCATAGTTTATCTGATAAACTCAAGTCTAACAGAACAACACTCATTCTAATATGATGGTTCATAATACTAAACATTTGGTTTCGATATCTGTGGTGAACCACATCTAGCTGATTACGTTCTTTTATGATTAACAAAAATATATAGACGTAGAAATAAACATGTTCCTAAATCTATGTGTGACAGAGAGCCACACACCTCCAACCCTTTGACCACTCTTAACAAATAGTAGAGTTTATTGACACGTTACAACACTCCCACGAGGGAGAGGGCGAGCATGTACGGTGGTGCAATTTGAATCCACGATCCGTAAATTGCGATCGAGCGTTCTAACCAGACGTTTATTGTTTTGTTTATATATACAAAGTTACACAACGGTTAATAGTCACTAATACTGAAGTGAAACACCAGAGGAAAGGCAGCTAGTTAACCCCTCCACCATTTTCGACTACACTAGTCAAATGCTTGGATTTCATTGTTATTCATATACCCACAGCCCCAGACTAACGAACGTCAACCACAGTACTTTATTTGGTAGACTTATTCACTTAGAATAACTTTTAATAATTTCACTTACCGGTGGAAAACATGACACTGAACGGTCAGCTAGTATAAGTTTTAAAGATGTGAAGTTATCGTTGGAAAACATGACACTGAACGGTCAGCTAGTATAAGTTTTAAAGATGTAAAGTTATTATTGGAAAACATGACACTGAACGGTCAGCTAGTATAAGTTTTAAAGATGTAAAGTTATCGTTGGAAAACATGACACTGAACGGTCAGCTAGTAGAACTTTGAAAGATGTGAAGTTATCGTTGGAAAACATGACACTGAAAGGTCAGCTAGTAGAACTTTGAAAGATGTAAAGTTATTGTTGGAAAACATGACACTGAACGGTCAGCTAGTATAAGTTTTAAAGATGTAAAGTTATCGTTGGAAAACATGACACTGAAAGGTCAGCTAGTAGAACTTTGAAAGATGTAAAGTTATCGTTGGAAAACATGACACTGAACGGTCAGCTAGTAGAACTTTGAAAGATGTGAAGTTATCGTTGGAAAACATGACACTGAAAGGTCAGCTAGTAGAACTTTGAAAGATGTAAAGTTATTGTTGGAAAACATGACACTGAACGTTCAGCTAGTAGAAGTTTTAAAGATGTAAAGTTATTATTGGAAAACATGACACTGAACGGTCAGCTAGTAGAAGTTTTAAAGATGTAAAGTTATTATTGGAAAACATGACACTGAACGGTCAGCTAGTAGAAGTTTTAAAGATGTAAAGTTATTATTGGAAAACATGACACTGAACGGTCAGCTAGTACAAGTTTTAAAGATGTGAAGTTATCGTTGGAAACATGACACTGAACGGTCAGCTAGTATAAGTTTTAAAGATGTAAAGTTATTATTGGAAAACATGACACTGAACGGTCAGCTAGTATAAGTTTTAAAGATGTAAAGTTATCGTTGGAAAACATGACACTGAACGGTCAGCTAGTAGAACTTTGAAAGATGTGAAGTTATCGTTGGAAAACATGACACTGAAAGGTCAGCTAGTAGAAGTTTTAAAGATGTAAAGTTACCGGTGGAAAACATGACACTGAACGGTCAGCTAGTATAAGTTTTAAAGATGTAAAGTTACCGGTGGAAAACATGACACTGAACGGTCAGCTAGTATAAGTTTTAAAGATGTAAAGTTATCGTTGGAAAACATGACACTGAACGGTCAGCTAGTATAAGTTTTAAAGATGTAAAGTTATTATTGGAAAACATGACACTGAACGGTCAGCTAGTATAAGTTTTAAAGATGTAAAGTTATCGTTGGAAAACATGACACTGAAAGGTCAGCTAGTATAAGTTTTAAAGATGTAAAGTTACCGGTGGAAAACATGACACTGAACGGTCAGCTAGTATAAGTTTTAAAGATGTAAAGTTACCGGTGGAAAACATGACACTGAACGGTCAGCTAGTATAAGTTTTAAAGATGTAAAGTTATCGTTGGAAAACATGACACTGAACGGTCAGCTAGTATAAGTTTTAAAGATGTAAAGTTACCGGTGGAAAACATGACACTGAACGGTCAGCTAGTAGAAGTTTTAAAGATGTAAAGTTACCGGTGGAAAACATGACACTGAACGGTCAGCTAGTATAAGTTTTAAAGATGTAAAGTTACCGGTGGAAAACATGACACTGAACGGTCAGCTAGTATAAGTTTTAAAGATGTAAAGTTATCGTTGGAAAACATGACACTGAACGGTCAGCTAATATAAGTTTTAAAGATGTAAAGTTACCGGTGGAAAACATGACACTGAACGGTCAGCTAGTATAAGTTTTAAAGATGTAAAGTTACCGGTGGAAAACATGACACTGAACGGTCAGCTAGTATAAGTTTTAAAGATGTAAAGTTACCGGTGGAAAGCATGACACTGAAAAGTCATCTGATTGTTTTGTTTGTTTGTTTTTTGAATTTCGCGCAAAGCTACTCGAGGGCTATATTCGCTAGTCGTCCCTAATTCAGCATTGTAAGACTAGAGGGAAGGCATTTAGTCATCACCACCCACCGCCAACTCTTGGGCTACTCTTTTACCAACGAATAGTGGAATTGACCGTCACATTATAACGCCCCACGGCTGAAAGGGCGAGCACGTTTGGCGCGACCGGGATTCGAATCCGCGACCCTTAGATGCCGAACGCCTTAACCCAACTGGCCATACCGGGCCATGTCATCTGATAAAACTTTTAAATAGCTGTGAGTTCCCCGATAGCTTGATACATAAGTTAGAACACAAACCAATGTATGTGTATAAATTCAAGTAAACCACATCTCACGAGTACACGTGAACGTTACTAGTGGGTCTTCCAAACGTTTGGTTTTGCAGCTAAGAGCAAAACTACGTAATGGATTATCTGTTCTTTGCCAACAGCTGGACACGAGCCCCAATTCTCTCATGTTGACCAATATCCTTTCTCAAAATGAATGGTTTCTCTTTCTTCTTTGATTTGCTTTTGAAATTTTAGCGCATATCGACGTTCAACATGTTTTAATTTGGAATTAACAGTACTCTCCACTTGGCTGTATAAAGAATGCGACTTCCCAATCGAATTTATAACTCACCAACAGCCCAAACCTAGCGTGTCTTTAAGGTATCGGAACGTGGACGATATAACACCAGCACTTCGATATATAGCATCAACAATTTAACCGCTAGCCCTCTGGCATGCTGAACAAAATGAATATACGAACTTCTGACCAAACCATTTTTACATTTGTTATAAAGTATCAACATATTCATTTACACAAAAATAACATAGGTTTAACAGCATATTAAAACACACTTATAGAAACATAACATTACTTTAACTGTGTACTAAAACGTACTTATAAAAACATAACACAAATCTAACTGTATATGAAAACATAATTATAGAAACATTACACTAGTTTAACAGTGTATGAAAACATAATTATAGAAACATTACACTAGTTTAACAGTGTATGAAAACATAATTATAGAAACATTACACTAGTTTAACAGTGTATGAAAACATAATTATAGAAACATTACACTAGTTTAACAGTGTATGAAAACATACTTACAGAAACATAACAGTAATTCTAACTGTACATTAAAACATACTTACAGAAACGTAACACTACTTCTTACCGTATATTAAAACATATTTATACAAACATAACATTAGCTCTAACTGTATACTAAAATATACTTATAGAAACGTGACACTAGTTCTGTCTGTGTATAAAAACATACCTATAGAAACATAACAGTAGTTTTAACTGTATACGTATAGCAACATAACACAAGTTCTAACTTTATATTAAAACATACTTATAGCAACATAACACAAGTTCTAAATGTAGATTAAAACATACTTATAGAAATATAACACTAATTCTATCTGTATATTAAAACATATTTATAGAAACATAACACTAACTCTAACGTATATTCACAAATACGTAAAGAAACACAACACTAGTTCTTACTGTATATTAAAACATACATACTTATAGAAACATAACACTGAGTCTAACTCTGTAACATGGTCAGGTGTGTTAAGGCGTGCGACTCGTAATCCGAGGGTCGCGAGTTCGAATCCCGGTTGCACCAAACATGCTCGCCTTCCCATCCGTAGGGGGGGGGTTATAACGTGACGGTCAATCCCACTATTCGTTGGTAAAACAGTAGTCTAAGAGTTGGCGGTTGGTGGTGATGACTAGCTGCCTTCCCTCTAGTCTTACACTGCAAAATTAGGGACAGCTAGCGCAGATAGCCCTCGAGTAGCTTTGCGCGAAATTCAAAAACCAACAAACACTAGTTCTAACTATATATTAAAACATACTTATGACAATATAACACTAGTTACAATTGTATATTAAAACATAATTATAGAACCATAACACTAATTCTAACTGTGTATTAAAATATACATATAGAAACATAACACTAGTTCTAACTTTATATTAAAACATACTTATAGAAACTTAACACTGGTTCTAACTACATATAAAAACATACTTATAGAAACATAACACTAATTCTAACTGTATATTAAAACATACTTGTAGAAACATAAAAGTGATTCTGTGTATTAGAACGTATTTATCAAAACATAACACTAGTTCTAACTGTATATTAAACATACTTATGGAAACATAACAGAATTCTGTGTATTAAAACATTTCTAAAAACATGACACTAGTACTAATTCTACAGTACAAAAACAAAGTTTATAATAAAAATTATCATATTCAGTAGGTTTGTTTTAAGGGGGGTGACATATGTTATTTGTTGCTAGAATTATTGAGTGTTTCTAACACAAACTACAAGTTAAATTACTAGCGTTATTTTCCTAACAGAATACAGACATATTCCACGACTTACCAATACGATAACAAAAAGCGTACTTTTAACAGCAAAATCCTAAACCTAGCCTAGTGAAGATCACACATGGACAGTAAGTAATACGTCATAAATATAGCGTGCATATATTTGACGTACAACATTCTGCTTCACAGTGCCTCACACTAGGACATCACGTTCTCGCGTGCTATGAATACATCGGCCAATAACAGGTCGTGATGTGAGTCAACGGGGTTATGCTTCTTCTGGTGGGTTGAATTTTAAATTAATCGCGTGTGTTTCTTCCTCATAGTTATTTATATCTAATCATTATCCGTGGAGATCGAGCCCTGAATTCTAGCATTACAAAAACCTAGAGAGTACATTTTCGTATTCTTGTTTCAATGGATTTCAAGAACTGAAATATAGACAAATTTACTACTAAAATAATTTAAAATATTTTCAGAAGATTATACGTGTTTCATGCCAATACTATAGAGGCTATCTCCCGAGATTACTTGTGCAAAGAGTCCAGACGGCACAAATGTAAACCTCAACTATGAGGGTTAACCATATGAACACTCTTCTAAATTAAAAAACATATATATAAGCATATTATATTATTATAGACCATAACTTGTACTCTACTTAGAAATTTGAATATTGTTATAAACTATAATTCTTACTCTGTACTTAAATGTATTAATATTGTTATAAACTATAATTTGTATTGTCTACGTAAATAGATTAATATTGTTATAAACTATAATTTGTATTGTCTACGTAAATAGATTAATATTGTTATAAACTATAATTTGTATTGTCTACGTAAATAGATTAATATTGTTATAAACTATAATTTCTAATGTCAACACCACGAGTTGTTTCTTTTAGTGCCAAAATCTCTTCTTTCACAGTTCCATCACAGGAAACATAACGAATAAATACCGCCAGTAGTGGGTTATCTTGTATGTCTGTAGATTCGTCAAGGGCTAAGCTGAATGCAAAGGAATTCTTTAAATCATTTTGCATTTTGCCTGCAACATCATGACTGATCTGGGAGATACGTCTCTCTTTAGTGTGACGTGAAGCTACTGGTTGTGCTGTTAGTCGCTGAAGTTTTGTGTTATTTCGATCTAACACTGCAGCAACTTTAGTTATGTTCTTTTTAACAAATTTGCCATGAAAATACAGGCTTTTAGCACGAGCAATATTCCATGATATAATAAAACTAGCTTCAGCTGTTGTATCAACTTCCTAACCGAACGTTGTCAACAGTGTTTGCTGGCTATTTATTGATGATTTTAACACAGTAAACTTGTTTTTCTGTAATTCTGATTTAGGTGGATAATCAGTCAAAAAAATTTTGTAATTTGTTTCATAGTGAAGTTTCCATTTACTGGATTTGTAATGACTGAGTAACACATTGCAGATAAGACACAAAGGTTTACCTTCTTGTAATGACTGAGTAACACATTGCACATAAGACACAAAGGTTTACCTTCTTGTAATGACTGAGTAACACATTACAGATAAGACACAAAGATTAACCTTCTTGTAATGACTGAGTAACACATTACAGATAAGACACAAAGGTTTACCTTCTTGTAATGACTGAGTAACACATTACAGATAAGACACAAAGGTTTACCTTCTTGTAATGACTGAGTAACACATTGCAGATAAGACACAAAGGTTTATCTTCTTGTAATGACTGAGTAACACGTTGCACATAAGACACAAAGGTTTACCTTCTTGTAATGACTGAGTAACACATTACAGATAAGACACAAAGGTTTACCTTCTTGTAATGACTGAGTAACACATTGCAGATAAGACACAAAGGTTTATCTTCTTGTAATGACTGAGTAACACGTTGCACATAAGACACAAAAGGTTTACCTTCTTGTAATGACTGAGTAACACATTACAGATAAGACACAAAGGTTTACCTTCTTGTAATGACTGAGTAACACATTGCAGATAAGACACAAAGGTTTATCTTCTTGTAATGACTGAGTAACACGTTGCACATAAGACACAAAGGTTTACCTTCTTGTAATGACTGAGTAACACATTACAGATAAGACACAAAGGTTTACCTTCTTGTAATGACTGAGTAACACATTGCAGATAAGACACAAAGGTTTATCTTCTTGTAATGACTGAGTAACACGTTGCACATAAGACACAAAGGTTTACCTTCTTGTAATGACTGAGTAACACATTACAGATAAGACACAAAGGTTTATCTTCTTGTAATGACTGAGTAACACGTTGCACATAAGACACAAAGATTAACCTTCTTGTAATGACTGAGTAACACATTACAGATAAGACACAAAGATTAACCTTCTTGTAATGACTGAGTAACACATTACAGATAAGACACAAAGGTTTACCTTCTTGTAATGACTGAGTAACACATTGCAGATAAGACACAAAGGTTTATCTTCTTGTAATGACTGAGTAACACGTTGCACATAAGACACAAAGGTTTACTTTCTTGTAATGACTGAGTAACACATTGCACATAAGACACAAAGGTTTACCTTCTTGTAATGACTGAGTAACACGTTGCACATAAGACACAAAGGTTTACCTTCTTGTAATGACTGAGTAACACATTGCACATAAGACACAAAGGTTTACCTTCTTGTAATGACTGAGTAACATATTGCACATAAGACACAAAGGTTTACCTTCTTGTAATGACTGAGTAACACATTGCACATAAGACACAAAGGTTTACCTTCCTGTAATGACTGAGTAACACATTGCACATAAGACACAAATGTTTACCTCCTTTAACAGTGAATGCAAAATCTTCCTCCCACTCTGGTTTAAAATTTCTGTTTTCATCTTCATACTTTTCCTCCTTACAATTTGACGACGCCATCTTCCTTCACAAAATTTTCACAGACACTTTTAAAAATTAAAGTGAAAAGAAACAATAAGCACCAACATGCGCAACGCAACCAAACTATACAGCGCCCAGTATTATACTAACACTCCGCTAATTTGACTGCCAGCATCACAGCCACACACGCCACAATGATGCCCAATAAAACCAACATTGTTAGCACCGGCTTGTATGATTACTCATCCTCCAACACAATTTCTCTGTAATCCTTGCTTTATTATTACTGATTCTCCATCACAATTCTCCTGTAATTCTTGCTTGTATGATTACTGATTCTCTAACACAATTCCACTGTAATCCTTGCTTTATTATTACTGATTTTCTAACACAATTCCTCTGTAATTCTTGCTTGTATGATTACTGATTCTCTAACACAATTCCTCTGTAATCCTTACTTGCATGATTACTGATTCTCTAGCACAATCCCTCTGTAATCCTTGCTTGTATGATTACTGATTCTCTAACACAATACCTTTGTAATTCTTGCTTGTATGATTTCTGATTACACTGTGCAACACTCAAAAATGTACAAGAGTTCTGTGGCCATTTTTATATGCAAAATGACATGGGAAATCCATTTCTGGCCTTCTTTTTGTTGAATTAGGCATGTTTTTTGCAGAATTGTCACTGTATACCCTTTTTGTCATTATTATTAAATAAAATTCTCTACCGCATTGTAAAATAATTTTCAACCCAGGGCTAGAGACCAATCTTAGTAACACCTACAATGTGATATGATAAATAGCACAGTACAGTTTAAAATCATATTTTCTGGTTTATTTTTGTGTGCTTATATTTAATTGAGTTTATCACTTAATACTTTATACGTCAAAGCTTGTGTTTAATGTTATTTTTTTCTTTCAGATCTTATTTGTTTTCAACAATGAGTGCAAGACAGTGCAAAAATGATCCAAACAGATTCTGTTACATATGTGGGGAATTAACTTTTGCTAAAGAAAAGCGCAGTATTACACGCCATATCAAGAAAATGTACAAGGCGTACTACGTTTGTGACTTAGGAGACCAGGACAAGTCATGGGCTCCTCATGTGTGTTGCCTTACATGTGTGAAGACATTGAGTGCCTGGTATGCAGGAAAAAATGTTCACATGAAGTTTGGTGTGCCAATGATTTGGCATGAGCATAAAGATTACTCTAATGTTTGCTATTTCTGTCAGCAAGACTTTACAGGCTGTACTACAACAAAGAAAAAGAAACACATTGTTTACCCAAATTTGCAATCAGCAATGGGCCCAGTAGAGCACTCAGAAAATTTACCTGTGCCCAAACCTCCAGATCAAGAAATGCAGAGTTCCAGCAGTGAAGATGAACATTCCAGTGGTGAATATGTGGAGCCCAATCATCCAGAAAGCGAGAATAAACCAATACCATTTTCTCAAGAGGCTCTAAATGACTTGTGCAGGGATCTCTATTTAACCATAGACAAAAGTGAGTTTCTGGCATCAAGGCTTCAAGAACGTAATCTTCTTGAGAAAGGAGTGAAGATAACACTGTACAGGAAACGTACAGAGGATCTGCTTGCATTATTCACCATGAAGGATGACTTATGCTTTTGTAATGACATCACTGAACTTTTTGAGCAACTGGAAATACCATATGATAACACCAACTGGCGACTTTGCATAGATGCATCCAAGGACAGCATCAAAGCTGTTCTACTACACAATGGTAACACTCTGCTTTCTGTTCCCATAGCTTATAGCACAACCATGAAAGAATCATATGAAAATCTGAAAGCAATTCTGACAAGCATACAGTATGATGACCATAACTGGCATATTTGTGCAGATTTCAAGGTTGTGGCCATGCTTACTGGCCTTCAGCTTGGCTATACTAAATTTTGCTGCTTCCTGTGCTTATGGAACTCCAGAGCAAGAACTGAACATTATGTACGCAAGGATTGACCGATCCGAGATGAAATTGAGCAAGGAAAACACAACATCATGCACAAACCACTTGTGAAAAGTGATATAATTCTTTTACCACCTTTGCATATTAAACTTGGTTTGTTTAAGCAATTTGTGAAAGCCTTAGACAAGGAATCCTCCACATTTGCATATCTTGCAGAGAAGTTCCCTTCCCTGAGTCAAGCTAAAATTAAAGAAGGTATCTTCATAGGTCCCCAAATTGTACTTGATGAAACCTTCATCACACATCTCAAGAGAAAAGAGAAGCTTGCCTTTGAGTCATTCAAGAAAGTTTGTGATAACTTCCTGGGGAACCATCGTTCAGAAGACTATGTGCAAGTTGTGAATGATCTGCTGAGTCATTATCATGATATTGGATGTAACATGTCTCTGAAAGTTCATGTGCTCCACTCTCATTTGGATTTTTTTGCGAAAAATCTTGGTGATGTGAGTGATGAACATGGCGAGAGATTCCATCAGGATATTTCAGTGATGGAGCGACGATTTAAAGGAAAATGGAACCCTGGCATGTTGGCAGACTACTGCTGGGGTATAAAAAAAAGAAGATCACACTCCACACAAGAGTGGCGTGTTTTGTTAGACCAACTAA
This sequence comes from Tachypleus tridentatus, assembly GCF_004210375.1. Taxonomy (NCBI): domain Eukaryota; kingdom Metazoa; phylum Arthropoda; class Merostomata; order Xiphosura; family Limulidae; genus Tachypleus; species Tachypleus tridentatus. The sequence continues at coordinate 114,923,513 of NC_134834.1, forward strand.
CTTTTTGTTTTGTTTTTTGTAACTTTCAGTATTTGCAATGTTGTGTTCAATACGCGATATTTTGCAGTATATTATAAAACATATGGTTCATGGTACAGGAAAACGGTGCTTAATCTGGAGGAATAAAGGTAAGATTCAGAATCAGGACAAGGTTTTGACCCAGAAAAAGTCTTACTTAACTAGTACTTTTTTTTAACCTGAAATTTGTTGCACAGTGTTATCTAACACAATTCCTCTGTAATCCTTGCTTGTATGATTTCTGATTATCTAACACAATACCTCTGTAATCCTTACTTGTAGGATTTCTGATTCTCTAACACAATATCTCTGTAATCCTTACTTGTAGGATTTCTGATTCTCTAACACAATACCTCTGTAATCCTTACTTGTATGATTTCTGATTCTCTAACACAATACCTCTGTAATCCTTACTTGTAGGATTTCTGATTCTCTAGCACAATTCCTCTGTAATTCTTACTTGTAGGATTTCTGATTCTCTAGCACAATTCCTCTGTAATTCTTATTGTTCTGAAATTTGTTTAATCCCTGACTTAAATCTAACATTAATATTAGGATTTAAATTATTAAATATATTGATTCAAGATGGAACTCAGGCAACATATTTCCGCGAGCCACACATCATATGACAAAGAGCCGCAGTTTTGCCACCTTTGTTATAGACCGTACTTTGTACTCTTTAGTTAAATAGATTTATATTACTATAAACTATAATGTGTAGTCTCTACATAAATAAATATATAACTATTTTTACAGACTATATATTGAACTGTCTACTTATATAAATATATTATGTTGTTAAAGACCACGTATTGTGTACTCTGGATCATATATATTAAGTTATGTATTACTGAATTATTTCTAATCTAGAATTGGTTATTGTATTAAAACCATGTCATCCAACTTGGAATATATGTTAAAATATGATAGTTCATTTTAATCGCCGCACTTTATGATAAAATACTGTTTTTATTTTCACTGTAACTTCCTCCTTTGTGTGTATAACACCCAAAATGTGTCACTCTCAGGATTAGTTTTGAATTTCACGCAAGCCTACACGAGGGCTATCTACGCTAGCCCTTCCTAATTTAGCGGTAAGAGACTACAGGGAAGGCAACTAGTCATCACCACCAACTCTGGGGTTATTTTTTTTTACCAACTAATAGTGGGATTGACCGTCATATTATAACGCTACCACGGCTGTAATAGCGAGAATGTTTGATGCGACGTGGATTCGAACCCCCGACTGTCAGATGAGGAGTCGTACACCTTAACCCACTTGGCCATGCCGGAGCGTTGAGTGTTAGTGAAACAAACCTTTAGTGAAGTTCCACATTCTCCTATAGAATATGTGGGTCTTCGAAAAACATCGTGAGAGCTGAATAGAAGTTTATAGTGAAATTATGATTGGTTTAGGCCTCGATATAATGACGAATATCGATTTAAACATCAGAAGGTCATATTATACCATATAAACATATAACAGTCTTCGATGCTTATATCATTCCCGCGTTACGTACTTTCAGTTTGTTATCAAAAGCACGTTTTGATCCAATTCGACTCGTATCACCGATTTATCAGATATTAATAATGACTTCGTGTTACTTGGAGATCTTCTCCTGAAATACATTCCCCGTATTTCTATAATATCAAAACAATGACTTTCTGAACGATAAATATCTGTTTGTACCTCACTCATATTCAATACGTCACCTTCGAATCTAATTACCATGAAATCTGCGCGTATCCCATGTTTGTATTGATAGAACATTGAAAGTATAGTTTTGTTTCAGAGTTTTACAAGTATTAAAAATCGAAAAACGAAACAAGAGAAGTACAATAAATATCACCTTTGTAGTTTATAAAGTTGTTCTATCACGTTCTTTAATATCGTATATTTGTGTTAATTTTTAAGATAAACGGTTTCTAATTTTCGGAATGTATAAACGTTTCTGGTCAAATATCTGTAGTTTCCCAATTACTGAGTGTTGCTTGATGTTAAATTAAAACAAGTATACATATTAAAATAAACGTAACACTCGGTACACAATGTTAAACTGGTTAACCAGAGACTATATGCTCGATAATCAGAATGTTAAACTGGTTAATCATAGACTATATGCCCGATAATCAGAATGTTAAACTGGATAATCATAGACTATATGCTCGATAATCAGAATGTTAAACTGGTTTATCATAGACTATATGCTCGATAATCAGAATGTTAAACTGGATAATCATAGACTATATGCTCAATAATCAGAATGTTAAACTGGTTTATCATAGACTATATGCCGATAATCAGATTGTTAAACTGGTTTATCATAGACTATATGCCCGATAATCAGAATGTAAAACTGGATAATCATAGACTATATGCTCGATAATCAGAATGTTAAACTGGTTAATCATAGACTATATGCCGATAATCAGATTGTTAAACTGGATAATCATAGACTATATGCCCGATAATCAGAATGTTAAACTGGATAATCATAGACTATATGCCCGATAATCAGAATGTTAAACTGGATAATCATAGACTATATGCCCGCAAATCAGAATGTTAAACTGGATAATCATAGACTATATGCCCGATAATCAGAATGTTAAACTGGTTAATCATAAACTATATGCTCGATAATCAGGATGTTAAATTGGTTAATCATAGACTATATGCCCGCAAATCAGGATGTTAAACTGGATAATCATAGACTATATGCCCGAAAATCAGAATGTTAAAGTGACTAATCATAGTAGACTGTGTGCTGATAACCAAAATGTTAAAGTGTTAATCACTGACTATATTCCTAATAATCAGAATGTTAAAGTGGCTACGTTAAGGACATTCTTGAAAAACAGGAAGTTAAACTGGCAACATGAGGAACTCAATGTTAAACTAACTACATTAGAAATTAGAACTGAGTTGGTAATTATAGATTCACATTAACCGACTTTATGTCACATTACCGATTACACTCTGAAGTTTGATATATTCACGCTCTGTACTGTTGTAGATTGGTTGTTTTTTCTGATACAAGTATCAGTATTATTGTTTGTCTAGTATTAGCGTCGCAAGATGGGCGTGGCTTAATGGCTAAAACTTTACAAAACTCTGAGCTTTATAAAAGATTATTATTGATTTGGGAGTGTTACAGTTTGTTGATTCTTTATTGAGTCAGACAGTTAGCTGTAAACTCTGAACTTATACAGTTAAAGAAGTAATACAGCTACGTAAGGTATCGTTTCCACAAAATAACTCAGAGTAGGGGTGTGTTAACCCTTTCTTTGTGAAGTTAGGCCAAATACTGTTTTCCTAAAATCCGAGCAAGTTGTGTAATTTGTGTTCAAATATAATAAACGTTAGTTTTAATATTAAGTAAGCTGGACCTTGGATCATTTAATGATACAAAGGAATCATATCAACAATAGAAACTATGACCACATTTTTTTTCACATTAAGGATTATCTTGGTAAAATAAAATACAAAATGACTAAACCTTGGTCGATGTGATGAGATTGAAATGATGAAATAACAGTAAATATCAGAATTAAAATTACAAATTTTACAGATGAATTACAAACAAAATCAATTTAATCGACGAAAACGGAGAGTATGTATAAAACGTGTTACATTCGAGTAACAAGGAAGTAACTAGGAAGGAAATATGACAACAACAACATCACAGTTAGAAGGAAGTACAAACTAAAACCAACAAACTATAAATAAAATAAGAAAACAACATCACAGTTAGAAGGAAGTACAAACTAAAACCAACAAACTATAAATAAAATAAGAAAACAACATCATTACAGTCAGAAGGAAGTACAAACTAAAACCAACAAACTATAAATAAAATAAGAAAACAACATCATAACAGTCAGAGGGAAGTACAAACTAAAACCAACAAACTATAAATAAAATAAGAAAACAACATCATTACAGTTAGAAGGAAGTACAAACTAAAACCAACAAACTATAATTAAAATAAGAAAACAACATCATTACAGTCAGAGGGAAGTACAAACTAAAACCAACAAACTATAAATAAAATAAGAAAACAACATCATTACAGTCAGAAGGAAGTACAAACTAAAACCAACAAACTATAAATAAAATAAGAAAACAACATCATTACAGTCAGAGGGAAGTACAAACTAAAACCAACAAACCATAAATAAAATAAGAAAACAACATCATTACAGTCAGAAGGAAGTACAAACTAAAACCAACAAACTATAAATAAAATAAGAAAACAACATCATTACAGTCAGAAGGAAGTACAAACTAAAACCAACAAACTATAAATAAAATAAGAAAACAACATCATTACAGTCAGAAGGAAGTACAAACTAAAACCAACAAACTATAAATAAAATAAGAAAACAACATCATTACAGTCAGAAGGAAGTACAAACTAAAACCAACAAACTATAAATAAAATAAGAAAACAACATCATTACAGTCAGAAGGAAGTACAAACTAAAACCAAAACTATAAATAAAATAAGAAAACAACATCATTACAGTCAGAAGGAAGTACAAACTAAAACCAACAAACTATAAATAAAATAAGAAAACAACATCATTACAGTCAGAAGGAAGTACAAACTAAAACCAACAAACTATAAATAAAATAAGAAAACAACATCATTACAGTCAGAAGGAAGTACAAACTAAAACCAACAAACTATAAATAAAATAAGAAAACAACATCATTACAGTCAGAAGGAAGTACAAACTAAAACCAACAAACTATAAATAAAATAAGAAAACAACATCATTACAGTCAGAAGGAAGTACAAACTAAAACCAACAAACTATAAATAAAATAAGAAAACAACATCATTACAGTCAGAAGGAAGTACAAACTAAAACCAACAAACTATAAATAAAATAAGAAAACAACATCATTACAGTCAGAAGGAAGTACAAACTAAAACCAACAAACTATAAATAAAATAAGAAAACAACATCATTACAGTCAGAAGGAAGTACAAACTAAAACCAACAAACTATAAATAAAATAAGAAAACAACATCATTACAGTCAGAAGGAAGTACAAACTAAAACCAACAAACTATAAATAAAATAAGAAAACAACATCATTACAGTCAGAAGGAAGTACAAACTAAAACCAACAAACTATAAATAAAATAAGAAAACAACATCATTACAGTCAGAAGGAAGTACAAACTAAAACCAACAAACTATAAATAAAATAAGAAAACAACATCATTACAGTCAGAAGGAAGTACAAACTAAAACCAACAAACTATAAATAAAATAAGAAAACAACATCATTACAGTCAGAAGGAAGTACAAACTAAAACCAACAAACTATAAATAAAATAAGAAAACAACATCATTACAGTCAGAGGGAAGTACAAACTAAAACCAACAAACTATAAATAAAATAAGAAAACAACATCATTACAGTTAGAAGGAAGTACAAACTAAAACCAACAAACTATAAATAAAATAAGAAAACAACATCATTACAGTCAGAAGGAAGTACAAACTAAAACCAACAAACTATAAATAAAATAAGAAAACAACATCATTACAGTCAGAAGGAAGTACAAACTAAAACCAACAAACTATAAATAAAATAAGAAAACAACATCATTACAGTCAGAGGGAAGTACAAACTAAAACCAACAAACTATAAATAAAATAAGAAAACAACATCATTACAGTCAGAAGGAAGTACAAACTAAAACCAACAAACTATAAATAAAATAAGAAAACAACATCACAGTTAGAAGGAAGTACAAACTAAAACCAACAAACTATAAATAAAATAAGAAAACAACATCATTACAGTCAGAAGGAAGTACAAACTAAAACCAACAAACTATAAATAAAATAAGAAAACAACATCATTACAGTCAGAAGGAAGTACAAACTAAAACCAAGAAACTATAAATAAAATAAGAAAACAACATCATTACAGTCAGAAGGAAGTACAAACTAAAACCAACAAACTATAAATAAAATAAGAAAACAACATCATTACAGTTAGAAGGAAGTACAAACTAAAACCAACAAACTATAAATAAAATAAGAAAACAACATCACAGTTAGAAGGAAGTACAAACTAAAACCAACAAACTATAAATAAAATAAGAAAACAACATCATTACAGTTAGAAGGAAGTACAAACTAAAACCAACAAACTATAAATAAAATAAGAAAACAACATCATTACAGTCAGAGGGAAGTACAAACTAAAACCAACAAACCATAAATAAAATAAGAAAACAACATCATTACAGTCAGAAGGAAGTACAAACTAAAACCAACAAACCATAAATAAAATAAGAAAACAACATCATTACAGTCAGAAGGAAGTACAAACTAAAACCAACAAACTATAAATAAAATAAGAAAACAACATCATTACAGTTAGAAGGAAGTACAAACTAAAACCAACAAACTATAAATAAAATAAGAAAACAACATCATTAAAGTTAGAAGGAAGTACAGAATAAAAAAAAATTAGGAAGAAAATAAGAAAACAACATCATCGCAGTTAGAAGGAAGTACAAACTAAAACCAACAAACTATAAATAAAATAAGAAAACAACATCATTACAGTCAGAAGGAAGTACAAACTAAAACCAAGAAACTATAAATAAAATAAGAAAACAACATTATTACAGTTAGAAGGAAGTACAAAATAAAACCAACAAACTATAATTAAAATAAGAAAACAACATCATTACAGTCAGAGGAAGTACAAATTAAAACCAACAAACTATAAATAAAATAAGAAAACAACATCATTACAGTCAGAAGGAAGTACAAATTAAAACCAACAAACTATAAATAAAATAAGAAAACAACATCATTACAGTTAGAAGGAAGTACAAACTAAAACCAACAAACTATAAATAAAATAAGAAAACAACATCATTACAGTCAGAAGGAAGTACAAACTAAAACCAACAAACTATAAATAAAATAAGAAAACAACATCATTACAGTTAGAAGGAAGTACAAACTAAAACCAACAAACTATAAATAAAATAAGAAAACAACATCATTACAGTTAGAAGGAAGTACAAAATAAAACCAACAAACTATAAATAAAATAAGAAAACAACATCATTACAGTTAGAAGGAAGTACAAATTAAAACCAACAAACTATAAATAAAATAAGAAAACAACATCATTACAGTCAGAAGGAAGTACAAAATAAAACCAACAAACTATAAATAAAATAAGAAAACAACATCATTACAGTCAGAAGGAAGTACAAACTAAAACCAACAAACTATAAATAAAATAAGAAAACAACATCATTACAGTTAGAAGGAAGTACAAACTAAAACCAACAAACTATAATTAAGATAATAAAACAACATCATTACTGTTAGAAGGAAGTACAAACTAAAACCAACAAACTATAAATAAAATATGAAAGCAACATCATTACAGTCAGAGGGAAGTACAAACTAAAACCAGCAAACTATAAATAAAATAAGAAAACAACATCATTACAGTTAGGAGGAAGTACAAACTAAAACCAACAAACTATAAATAAAATAAGAAAACAACATCATTACAGTCAGAGGGAAGTACAAATTAAAACCAACAAACTATAAATGAAATAAGAAAACAACATCGTTACAGTCAGAAGGAAGTACCAAATAAAACCAACAAACTACAACTAAAATAAGAAAACAACATCATTACAGTTAGACTGTTAGAAGGAAGTACAAAGTCAAACCAGGAAGGAAGGAAGAAAACAATACTATCGCAGTTTGAAGGAAGTAGAAGCGAGACTGTAGCGAATTTACTGTTATACGTTTGTTTTAACGCGTATTTTTGTTTCAGTGTAGGTAATTGTTTTTACAAGTGACATATGTTCGTGACTGAATTGCGCAAGTCTCGCCTGTTTTCGAAAGTTGTAGAAGAGTCTTGAGGATAGAAAATAACAATATTTATTCATGAAAACTCACTAGAACGTTGTTGGAACTTGAAAAAACTTACTTGATTCATATAAAAGCAGTTTAGTAGCCGAAAGGTTTGGTTTGTTTTGAATTTTGGACAAAGCTACACGAGGACTATCTGCCTTAGCTGCCCTTAATTTTGCAGTGTAAGATTAGCGGAAAGGCAGCTAGTCATTACTACCCACAGCCAACTCTTGGGCTACTCTTTTACCAACGAATTATGGGATTGATCGTAACATTACAATGACCCCACGCCTAAATAGACGAGCATGTTTGGGGTGACGGGGATTTGAGCCCGCGACCCTCAGATTACGAGTCCCTATTTTCAAGTGAAATTATGCATTCAATATGGATTTGTCAAAAATAAATTTTTTGAGAAAATTAACGTTTCTACACCTTAAAGACTTTATTAAATTTTTACTACTCTTTAATAGCGTTTTACCCTTGCACTAAAGATAAAGTGTGACGAATTTCCAATATATTTCACCAAATTTGTAAATTCTAAAGTTTCGGATTCTTTTACCAACTATACAGTATTTTGCTTTATCTATTTTTCAAAGAAATGAACACTAGATTTATGGTTTAGTAAAAGACATGTTGTTTTTATGATTTTGAAAATATTTTTCCGTTAAACTTTAAGTAGCTAGTTTTTAATGTTTTTAGGCCTATGAAATCAAGCATTACTTCTGCACTAAACTACACGCTCACACAACATTTAAATAATATAATTATATCCGTTAAAATATTTAAAGCTATAGCCTTTTGTGTTTTAAGAAACATTTCTGTGTCTTAGATTTGATGTTCTGCTATGAAAGACTCATAATCAATGCTACAGGTAATTCTTTGTATATCAAAATACCCATTAGGGCTCTGATTTAAAAAATCGTATATTTTCGAGATAAAACGTAAAGCCTTTGTATTTGGGGAAGATGTGTCGCAGATTTTCATTTTCTTCACGGAAAATTATACATTCCACATGGACTTTTCAAAAACAGAATTTCACTGAAAATTTTCACGTTTTTACACCACAAAAATTATAGGAAAAGTTTGCCCATCTTGGATCGTGTTTTACTCTATGACTAAAGGTAAGCAGTGTTAGAAATTGACAATATATTTTAACAAATTTGTGAAATATTAAAGTTTCGGATTTATTTATCAAACTCTTTATCTTTCGCTTAACAAAAATATGCACTGGAGTTATGGTTTAGTAAAAAGATGTTGTTTTTATTAAAATCTCAAGTGTTTAACACTTCGTTTTTCGTGAATTTTAGGTCGTGCAAAATTAGACCTTACTGTTGAATTAAAACACATACTTATATCGTCGTTTAAAAAATATAATTATTTTCGTAAGATATTCAAAGCTATATATAAATATCTTTTGATGTTTTGAAAACAAATTTTATATTATAAATTTTTGTTATTCTATACAAATCTTATATTCAATGCGAGTAAGGTATTTACTCGAGATGAATGAAATTTTGAGGTTTAAGCATTATTGTATGAAACCCATATTTTAAGGTGGGAAATACATTTGTTAGTGTTGTTTACATGTAGATGACACGTTTCCAGTATGACTTGATAAACATCATAATTAGATCAACCCTACCTTTAGATTTACAATAACGAAGGAAAAGAGGGTTAGCTAAATGTTTGTTGTTGTTTTTTATGTAATCGTTAAAGGGAGCAACAGTCGACTCTCAACTTGTGTTTAGAAAAACATTTTCTGTGATGGTACCAACACACACGGGTACAAAAACTATCTGTGTTTATAGCCTAAAAAACGTGCTCACAATTGTGATGTAAACACAGTGGTAAGTTTATTAGAACGTAGACAGAAGGTATAAACCCAAAACTTAGTGATAGATTGTATCATAAACATATCAGTAAAATAAGGGTGTTAATATGTACAAATTTTAAATGGAAAACGTAAAGTAGATAACATTAGAGTTTCTTTACCGTTGTCAAGGCCTGTCTAGAGGACTAGTAATATAATAAATATACACACAGAATGTAAGATAACACTTGTCTCTTGTGTGTCTCGTGAATACAAAATATAGAATAGAGAAAATTAATAAATGCAGGAGTTACAAGTTTTCTTGTCTTTGTAGTCTAATTTATATTGATACCAAACATGTACAATTTTAAAATACGGGGTCAGGAAACATAAAACCCAGCAGAAAACTACAAAGTAAATGAATCAGTGTTATCAGAACATGTGACGGTAACATCTCATTTTATAGACTAGCATTAAGTTGATAAAACAATTTAATGTAGAACTAAATACAAGAGAAATAAAAACACAAAGATATTGTGTTAAAAAAGGAATTTGATTTAGGTCTAGAATTAGTAAAGTACTAGACAGACGTAACTTTGAGTAGTTTATGTCTGGATGACGTTTTGATATGGAGGTATATCAGTCATAACCTTGCTTTGACCATTAGCCCTGAAGATGAAGACATCGAAACAAGCGTATAGTCTCATAAGGGCAACTCTCTGTAAGTAATTATTGTGTAGTAATTTTGACGTTGTAGTAGTTTTAATTGTTTGTTACTGCTTTTTCATCTTTGTTCATTGTGTTTGCTATTCATTAATATTATTTCATATTTGACGATCTATTTGACAAGTAAAAACAAAGAGCTGTATTGGATATAAATGTAATTATATTTTTACATAAAAGTGGATGGATACGGTAAAAAATGATCACATAATGGACACACAATTGAGAAAAAGGAAACTGTAAGTTGGACAGATGGATGTTTATTCTTTAAACCTCAGGTTTACATAGGGTCACTCCAATGGAAAGTGGTGGCGCCATCTGTGGACAGTTAACGATCTTCCTTTGACTTCTTTTAGATGTAATTTTTATTAAAACAAATCTGACAAATTTTATTACACAAATCAACTTAAAACATCTCAATATACAACAGACAAACTATGTAATATATACTTATAAACAGTGTAGTAACACCATGGATCAAAAGGAGGCGCTGTTGTTCCCATTCCTGAGATAATTTTGTGGAATGTTGGGAAGCTTCGCGTTTTATAATACGTTTATTAACCCATTAACTGCAGCTAAATCCCATATACTATATGTGGCATCCCACTGCTGGAGGCAAACCTAATGCGAATCAGCAGTCAATGGGTTAACTCAATGATTTTCAGGCTTAAACTCAGCATGATCCACTGGGATACTAAAAAAACAGCATTTACAGTATTTATTAAGTTGTATTTCACCAAATAAAAGCAGTGAATCCACTACATAATAACTTGTCTTCTTCGGTGATAATTACAGTAAAACGTAGAATCATATGTACGTGTGTATAAACCAAACTAAGAAGGTAAAAATAATCTTCACAATTACTTTAAAACCATCACAAATGTTCTTCAGGAAACACTACAGAAGTTTTGGTTTCACAAATGTAATACACTAACAATTTTATTTTAAATGAAATAAATTCCAACTTTAACAGGATATTACAGTTTACTAACAAGAAGTGTATACAACTGTCAATTTACAATGATCACAAAAAGAGGGATAAATCTTTTTTCTTTCTTTTTTTTTTTTTTTTGGGGGGTAAGCATTAATATTATACTTTTCCTGATGACATCATAAATGAATTTCCTGGAATGACACAAAAATACAAACATTTTGATTTAGAATTTCATATACTTTGCTGGAAATATATAATTTACCAAAATGTTTCTAAAACCTTTTACTTCTATAATTATTTCTGTCTTTTATCCTTTGAAAACTACATAAGTCAAAACATTGGTCTACCTTTTACCTTCAGTTTTTGATGTATTCAATTATATTATCATTACATTCACTTAACATGTAACTAACATGAGTATATAATCATAGTGATATATTCTTTATACGACATATTTTATGGTCATATCAAAAAATTATTAAAACTGTTTCAATAAACGACAAAAAAAAAATCATACAAAGGTACTGGTCATAAAACACCAACAAGCAAATGAAGATACATGTAAAAATAACTAGCAGTGAATATGAAAACACATACACACACTGCTCCATCTTCTCAGACACCTGCTCACCAGGACAGGTGTGAATGTGAGAGACATGTGGCCTTGTATTCAACATTCAAAACTGCTATTTCATTGGTTCCTCCCTTGCCATCCAAAAAAGCAAAGTTGACAAAATGAACAAGAGAGATAAGTTTTAAAACTTCATAAAAAATTAAGTATAAGACCAGAAGAACTCTCCACCTGCAAGCCCACACCAAAATATTCATTTATATGTACTTATATTTATCCAATCAGAGTGTCCATTCCAAAAAACACACACAACCTGTTCGATCTTCATGGCTGTTTACAACTATTTACAGATCATATAGTTCTTCAGAATTGACACCAGGGGTGCTGTAGCTGGGCTTGATCAAAGAAGGCTCTAGATACAATTTCTGCATGAGGCACAATATTCTTACTATAAGAGTGAAATTAAAAAGTATCTCCATCAAATCTTCTAATCTACTGAGTCTCTAGAGACAGATGTTTGAAGACTTTAAACAAAAAACAGTACACATTACGTGCTTTGTTGCTATTTTTCACAAATATGTTGCATAAGTTATAAACACATAGGTTCTTATTGCTTAGCTTTTGGTCACATTTGTTCCCATAAACATAACAATCATGGGTATGGTTCAACATAATTTTCTGGAATCAAACCCGTACGACCTCTGAGACGGCCTTCTAGCCACCCTGGCTCTCTTGATGGACGAACTGGAAATTTATAAAACAAAAACTGAAAATACAGAAAATGAAATAAAAAAAGACAAATTTACTTTTAATATACATTTTAACAGTAAATCTTTAACTCCTTCTATTCCTTGGTTAAGGATCAGTGAAATCTTAACAGCTTCTATTCCATGGGTAAGGATCAGTAAATCCTTCACAACTTCTATTCCATGGTTAAGGATCAGTAAATCCTTCACAGCTTCTGTTCCTTGGTTGAGGATCAGTAAATCCTTCACAACTTCTATTCCATGGTTAAGGATCAGTAAATCCTTCACAGCTTCTGTTCCTTGGTTAAGGATCAGTAAATCCTTCACAACTTCTATTCCATGGTTAAGGATCAGTAAATCCTTCACAGCTTCTGTTCCTTGATTAAGGATCAGTAAATCCTTCACAGCTTCTATTCCATGGTTAAGGATCAGTAAATCTTTCACAGCTTCTGTTCCTTGGTTAGGTATCAGTAAATCCTTCACAGCTTCTGTTCCTTGGTTAAGGATCAGTAAATCCTTCACAGCTTCTATTCCATGGTTAAGGATCAGTAAATCCTTTATACCTGTGACTACTTATGAGGTAATTAATTAATGTTACTTCATACAAGATTATAAACACATTATTTAATTTTTCAATGCCAATAACACAGTTAATAACGTGACACACAAACTTACTATATTCGGTTGTTTTAATTAGTTAAAATAACAACCATCTAATGTACAGGTACTTACCATCTTCAATTATTTCGTTTGGTTCAAAAGTGAGCTCTGTAATATTTTCACCAACACAAGAAAATAAAGTTCGAACTCGACTGAAAATAAGACAAAAATGACAAAGAATTACAAGTTTTAGTGATTACAAAATATCTGTTAACACACACTAACTCTTACAGTTTACACTAGTTGTAGTGATTACAAAATGTCAGTTAGCACACACTAACTCTTACAGTTTACACTAGTTGTAGTGATTACAAGATATCTGTTAAGACACACTAACTCTTACAGTTTACACTAGTTGTAGTGATTACAAAATGTCTGTTAACACACACAAACTCTTACAGTTTACACAAGTTGTAGTAATTATAAAATATATGTTAACACACACTAACTCTTACAGTTTACACTAGTTGTAGTGATTACAAAATGTCTGTTAACACACACAAACTCTTACACTTTACACAAGTTGTAGTAATTATAAAATATCTGTTAAGACACACTAACTCTTACAGTTTACACTGGTTGTAGTGATTACAAAATATCTGTTAACACACACTAACTCTTACAGTTTACACTAGTTGTAGTGATTACAAAATATCTGTTAACACACACTAACTCTTACAGTTTACACAAGTTGTAGTAATTATAAAATATCACTTAACACACACAAACTCTTACAGTTAACACACACTAACTCTTACAGTTTACACTAGTTGTAGTGATTACAAAATGTCAGTTAGCACACACTAACTCTTACAGTTTACCCTAGTTGTAGTGATTACAAAATATCTGTTAAGACACACTAACTCTTACAGTTTACACTGGTTGTAGTGATTACAAAATATCTGTTAACACACACTAACTCTTACAGTTTACACTAGTTGTAGTGATTACAAAATATCTGTTAACACACACTAACTCTTACAGTTTACACTAGTTGTAGTGATTACAAATTATCTGTTAACACACACTAACTCTTACAGTTTACACAAGTTGTAGTAATTATAAAATATCACTTAACACACACAAACTCTTACAGTTAACACACACTAACTCTTACAGTTTACACTAGTTGTAGTGATTACAAAATGTCAGTTAGCACACACTAACTCTTACAGTTTACCCTAGTTGTAGTGATTACAAAATATCTGTTAAGACACACTAACTCTTACAGTTTACACTGGTTGTAGTGATTACAAAATATCTGTTAACACACACTAACTCTTACAGTTTACACTAGTTGTAGTGATTACAAAATATCTGTTAACACACACTAACTCTTACAGTTTACACTAGTTGTAGTGATTACAAATTATCTGTTAACACACACTAACTCTTACAGTTTACACAAGTTGTAGTAATTATAAAATATCACTTAACACACACAAACTCTTACAGTTAACACACACTAACTCTTACAGTTTACACTAGTTGTAGTGATTACAAAATGTCAGTTAGCACACACTAACTCTTACAGTTTACACTAGTTGTAGTGATTACAAAATATCTGTTAACACACACTAACTCTTACAGTTTACACAAGTTGTAGTAATTATAAAATATCACTTAACACACACAAACTCTTACAGTTAACACACACTAACTCTTACAGTTTACACTAGTTGTAGTGATTACAAAATGTCAGTTAGCACACACTAACTCTTACAGTTTACACTAGTTGTAGTGATTACAAAATATCAGTTAACACACACTAACACACTAACTCTTACAGTTTACAGTGGTTGTAGTGATTACAAAATATCACTTAACACACACTAACTGTTACAGTTTACCCTAGTTGTAGTGATTACAAAATGTCAGTTAACACACACTAACTCTTACAGTTTACACTAGTTGTAGTGATTACAAAATATCACTTAACACACACTAACTCTTACAGTTTACACTAGTTGTAGTGATTACAAAATATCACTTAACACACACTAACTCTTACAGTTTACACTAGTTGTAGTGATTACAAAATATCACTTAACACACACTAACTCTTACAGTTTACACTAGTTGTAGTGATTACAAAATATCACTTAACACACACTAACTCTTACAGTTTACACTAGTTGTAGTGATTACAAAATGTCAGTTAACACATACTAAAATGTAAAGTTCTACTTACTATCCATTATTGGATGACTTTTTAGATTTTAATCTGTAAAAAGAAAAACGTTCAGTTCACAAAAGAGATGGAAATAAAACTAAACAGTAAAAACAACTAATATGATACCAAGGGTGTGTTATAACAAAACTAAACTAAGTATTAACGAATAAGATACCAAGGGTGTGTTATAACAAAACTTAACTAAGTATTAACTAATATGATACCAAGGGTGTGTTATAACAAAACTAAACTAAGTATTAACGAATAAGATACCAAGGGTATGTTATAACAAAACTAAACTAAATATTAACAAATATGATACCAAGGGTGCATTATAACAAAACTAAACTACATATTAACAGTGGGAGTTTCTTAACTTTACTGTTTCCAAGGTACCTCTACTTTTCCATTGTCACTGAGATCCTGTAGGTCATTTCTTAGTTTTCATCTTTCAATGGTATTGGTCATTTCTCCAATATCGCTGAAATTCTGTATCATGTGTATATCATGACACAGCATGTCAGTGAAAATTGGATGTACTACAAGTTTCTCAGAAGGAACAGAACTAAACATGACTAAACAGGACCCCAGTGACACTTGAAGCAGAAGAAATACCTTTAAATAAAGTGAGACTTTTTATATTGTTAGTTTTCAGCAGTTTTACTTCTTCATAGTTAAAAACTGTATCTCTTTAAATTTATTATGTTTACAGTAATAAAGTGTTTATTAAGTAACTGAAGAATAGAACTCACATCTGATCTGCTGGACCAACTGAAGAGAAGCTATCAGTAGCACCTGTTGAAAAAATACAATAACAAAATTATTCATTTGTTTCTTAACAACATAAACACCTCTTAAACAGAGAAGACTGTTAGAGTGTAACTTACATAAGATATATAAATCCTTTATATGGTAGTTGAAGATAAACTAATATGTAAATGTTCCTTTATATGGTACTTGTCCTGTGATTCTAAACTAATATTTAGATGTTCCTTTATATGGTACTTGTCCTGTGATTCTAAACTAATATGTAGATGTTCCTTTATATGGTACTTGTCCTGTGATTCTAAACTAATATTTAGATGTTCCTTTATATGGTACTTGTCCTGTGATTCTAAACTAATATTTAGATGTTCCTTTATATGGTACTTGTCCTGTGATTCTAAACTAATATGTAGATGTTCCTTTATATGGTACTTGTCCTGTGATTCTAAACTAATATGTAGATGTTCCTTTATATGGTACTTGTCCTGTGATTCTAAACTAATATTTAGATGTTCCTTTATATGGTACTTGTCCTGTGATTCTAAACTAATATGTAGATGTTCCTTTATATGGTACTTGTCCTGTGATTCTAAACAAATATGTAGATGTTCCTTTATATGGTACTTGTCCTGTGATTCTAAACTAGTATTTAGATGTTCCTTTATATGGTACTTGTCCTGTGATTCTAAACTAGTATTTAGATGTTCCTTTATATGGTACTTGTCCTGTGATTCTAAACTAGTATTTAGATGTTCCTTTATATGGTACTTGTCCTGTGATTCTAAACTAATATTTAGATGTTCCTTTATATGGTACTTGTCCTGTGATTCTAAACTAATATTTAGATGTTCCTTTATATGGTACTTGTCCTGTGATTCTAAACTAATATGTAGATGTTCCTTTATATGGTACTTGTCCTGTGATTCTAAACTAGTATTTAGATGTTCCTTTATATGGTACTTGTCCTGTGATTCTAAACTAGTATTTAGATGTTCCTTTATATGGTACTTGTCCTGTGATTCTATTCTAATATTTAGATGTTCCTTTATATGGTACTTGTCCTGTGATTCTAAACTAGTATTTAGATGTTCCTTTATATGGTACTTGTCCTGTGATTCTAAACTAGTATTTAGATGTTCCTTTATATGGTACTTGTCCTGTGATTCTAAACTAATACATAGATGTTCCTTTATATGGTACTTGTCCTGTGATTCTAAACTAGTATTTAGATGTTCCTTTATATGGTACTTGTCCTGTGATTCTAAACTAGTATTTAGATGTTCCTTTATATGGTACTTGTCCTGTGATTCTAAACTAGTATTTAGATGTTCCTTTATATGGTACTTGTCCTGTGATTCTAAACTAATACATAGATGTTCCTTTATATGGTACTTGTCCTGTGATTCTAAACTAATACATAGATGTTCCTTTATATGGTACTTGTCCTGTGATTCTAAACTAGTATTTAGATGTTCCTTTATATGGTACTTGTCCTGTGATTCTAAACTAGTATTTAGATGTTCCTTTATATGGTACTTGTCCTGTGATTCTAAACTAGTATTTAGATGTTCCTTTATATGGTACTTGTCCTGTGATTCTAAACTAGTATTTAGATGTTCCTTTATATGGTACTTGTCCTGTGATTCTAAACTAGTATTTAGATGTTCCTTTATATGGTACTTGTCCTGTGATTCTAAACTAATATTTAGATGTTCCTTTATATGGTACTTGTCCTGTGATTCTAAACTAGTATTTAGATGTTCCTTTATATGGTACTTGTCCTGTGATTCTAAACTAGTATTTAGATGTTCCTTTATATGGTACTTGTCCTGTGATTCTAAACTAGTATTTAGATGTTCCTTTATATGGTACTTGTCCTGTGATTCTAAACTAGTATTTAGATGTTCCTTTATATGGTACTTGTCCTGTGATTCTAAACTAGTATTTAGATGTTCCTTTATATGGTACTTGTCCTGTGATTCTAAACTAATATTTAGATGTTCCTTTATATGGTACTTGTCCTGTGATTCTAAACTAGTATTTAGATGTTCCTTTATATGGTACTTGTCCTGTGATTCTAAACTAGTATTTAGATGTTCCTTTATATGGTACTTGTCCTGTGATTCTAAACTAGTATTTAGATGTTCCTTTATATGGTACTTGTCCTGTGATTCTAAACTAGTATTTAGATGTTCCTTTATATGGTACTTGTCCTGTGATTCTAAACTAGTATTTAGATGTTCCTTTATATGGTACTTGTCCTGTGATTCTAAACTAGTATTTAGATGTTCCTTTATATGGTACTTGTCCTGTGATTCTAAACTAGTATTTAGATGTTCCTTTATATGGTACTTGTCCTGTGATTCTAAACTAGTATTTAGATGTTCCTTTATATGGTACTTGTCCTGTGATTCTAAACTAGTATTTAGATGTTCCTTTATATGGTACTTGTCCTGTGATTCTAAACTAGTATTTAGATGTTCCTTTATATGGTACTTGTCCTGTGATTCTAAACTAATATTTAGATGTTCCTTTATATGGTACTTGTCCTGTGATTCTAAACTAATATTTAGATGTTCCTTTATATGGTACTTGTCCTGTGATTCTAAACTAGTATTTAGATGTTCCTTTATATGGTACTTGTCCTGTGATTCTAAACTAGTATTTAGATGTTCCTTTATATGGTACTTGTCCTGTGATTCTAAACTAGTATTTAGATGTTCCTTTATATGGTACTTGTCCTGTGATTCTAAACTAATATGTAGATGTTCCTTTATATGGTACTTGTCCTGTGATTCTAAACTAGTATTTAGATGTTCCTTTATATGGTACTTGTCCTGTGATTCTAAACTAGTATTTAGATGTTCCTTTATATGGTACTTGTCCTGTGATTCTAAACTAGTATTTAGATGTTCCTTTATATGGTACTTGTCCTGTGATTCTAAACTAATATGTAGATGTTCCTTTATATGGTACTTGTCCTGTGATTCTAAACTAATATGTAGATGTTCCTTTATATGGTACTTGTCCTGTGATTCTAAACTAATATTTAGATGTTCCTTTATATGGTACTTGTCCTGTGATTCTAAACTAGTATTTAGATGTTCCTTTATATGGTACTTGTCCTGTGATTCTAAACTAGTATTTAGATGTTCCTTTATATGGTACTTGTCCTGTGATTCTAAACTAATATGTAGATGTTCCTTTATATGGTACTTGTCCTGTGATTCTAAACTAGTATTTAGATGTTCCTTTATATGGTACTTGTCCTGTGATTCTAAACTAATACATAGATGTTCCTTTATATGGTACTTGTCCTGTGATTCTAAACTAATATTTAGATGTTCCTTTATATGGTACTTGTCCTGTGATTCTAAACTAATATGTAGATGTTCCTTTATATGGTACTTGTCCTGTGATTCTAAACTAATATTTAGATGTTCCTTTATATGGTACTTGTCCTGTGATTCTAAACTAGTATTTAGATGTTCCTTTATATGGTACTTGTCCTGTGATTCTAAACTAGTATTTAGATGTTCCTTTATATGGTACTTGTCCTGTGATTCTAAACTAGTATTTAGATGTTCCTTTATATGGTACTTGTCCTGTGATTCTATTCTAATATTTAGATGTTCCTTTATATGGTACTTGTCCTGTGATTCTAAACTAGTATTTAGATGTTCCTTTATATGGTACTTGTCCTGTGATTCTAAACTAGTATTTAGATGTTCCTTTATATGGTACTTGTCCTGTGATTCTAAACTAGTATTTAGATGTTCCTTTATATGGTACTTGTCCTGTGATTCTAAACTAGTATTTAGATGTTCCTTTATATGGTACTTGTCCTGTGATTCTAAACTAGTATTTAGATGTTCCTTTATATGGTACTTGTCCTGTGATTCTATTCTAATATTTAGATGTTCCTTTATATGGTACTTGTCCTGTGATTCTAAACTAATATTTAGATGTTCCTTTATATGGTACTTGTCCTGTGATTCTAAACTAGTATTTAGATGTTCCTTTATATGGTACTTGTCCTGTGATTCTAAACTAGTATTTAGATGTTCCTTTATATGGTACTTGTCCTGTGATTCTAAACTAGTATTTAGATGTTCCTTTATATGGTACTTGTCCTGTGATTCTAAACTAGTATTTAGATGTTCCTTTATATGGTACTTGTCCTGTGATTCTATTCTAATATTTAGATGTTCCTTTATATGGTACTTGTCCTGTGATTCTAAACTAATATTTAGATGTTCCTTTATACGGTACTTGTCCTGTGATTCTAAACTAATATGTAGATGTTCCTTTATATGGTACTTGTCCTGTGATTCTAAACTAATATTTAGATGTTCCTTTATACGGTACTTGTCCTGTGATTCTAAACTAATATGTAGATGTTCCTTTATATGGTACTTGTCCTGTGATTCTAAACTAGTATTTAGATGTTCCTTTATATGGTACTTGTCCTGTGATTCTAAACTAGTATTTAGATGTTCCTTTATATGGTACTTGTCCTGTGATTCTAAACTAGTATTTAGATGTTCCTTTATATGGTACTTGTCCTGTGATTCTAAACTAGTATTTAGATGTTCCTTTATATGGTACTTGTCCTGTGATTCTAAACTAGTATTTAGATGTTCCTTTATATGGTACTTGTCCTGTGATTCTATTCTAATATTTAGATGTTCCTTTATATGGTACTTGTCCTGTGATTCTAAACTAATATTTAGATGTTCCTTTATACGGTACTTGTCCTGTGATTCTAAACTAATATGTAGATGTTCCTTTATATGGTACTTGTCCTGTGATTCTAAACTAATATTTAGATGTTCCTTTATACGGTACTTGTCCTGTGATTCTAAACTAATATGTAGATGTTCCTTTATATGGTACTTGTCCTGTAAGTACAGTCGATGTACTTTCAGTTATTATTGACATATTTAGGACAGAAACAGAAACAACTTCTTTTTCATAATTTCTAAAACGTTAATCGTACCAGTAAATTACACTTTCAACTCCCATAATTCGAGATATTTCTTTTTGACAAATTGTTTATACATACTTGTAAGACAGACATATCTTTACTAAGAGCAAGATGTTTTTAAACCACGTTATTTATTCATAAAGAAATTAGAAAACACTATTTAAATAATCAAGCCATACAGACAGGAAGACTTTGATTCTTATGTATTTTTAATATTTCTATTTCCAATGTTAAAAATAAAAAACTTTATAAATCTACCACAATACATGACACTGGTACATCTGCTAGTAGTAAAAACCTGCCTAACACCTATGAAATAATGATCAGTTAGGACTAAAACACTGCATAACACGTATGAAATAATGATCAGTTAGGACTAAAATACTACAGAATACTTATAAAATAATGATCAATTAGGACTAAAACACTGCATAACACGTATAAAATAATGATCAGTTAGGACTAAGATACTACCGAATACTTATAAAACAATGATCAATTAAGACTAAAACACTGCATAACACGTATGAAATAATGATCAGTTAGGACTAAAATACTACCAAATACTTATAAAATAATGATCAATTAGGACTAAAACACTGCATAACACGTATGAATTAGGACTATTTTGGCATCTATTTAAATACAGAGCTAGAAAAAACTTTAAACAACAGAGAAAAGGGTAAGCTGCAAAGAAAGCGATTAAGAAGTAATCCCGAGGTTTTTCTAAAGCATGCTTTTGTTTAGTCAGTTTACATGAACAAGCAAAAAACAAAATAACCAATTCTGTTATGGCACAGGATTTTAACCCCCTGACAGGTAAAGCATACTGTAACAACTATTTAAGTTACCCATAATGACCCGTCTTTGCATCATTCCTGCATTACCCCCTGCCCTGTGGTAAATCATGCTCTCCATTCCTGCCCTATTCCCAGACCCACACACACCAGGTAGCTTGCCCCCTTCACTCACACCATGGGGTGGGTCAATCTTACTTGACTGAGAAGACTGGTTAGACGTAGTTCCTGGTCGAGAATTGAGAGACTCGCTGCTGCTGCTACTTGAGGCAGGTTGTTGTTTGTCTGAGAGTTCATAAAATGGAGAAAAATAAAATATTTATACTATTTACTTATCTATATAAATAAAAACAAACAGTTGCAGGTAATTTCACTTCTGGTAAGTTAACTCTCCATGCCAAAAAAATAATTCATGGAAACAGAAAGCAAAATATATTTAAAAACTCTACATTAAAAATGACATTCATTAAGTATTGCTAAATGTTACAAACATCAGTTCCCTTTGTGGCTCATCACAAATCTTACCTGGATTGTATCTAGAAAGAAGAACTTGTAGCCATTCATTCATATCTTTCTGCTCATTTTCATTGTTATTGTCACCTCAATCAAAACTAAATTTTCTCCAACTGTGTCAAGCATTCTTCTCTCTTTGGAAATGAAATTAATTTCCAAAGGTTGGAATGGACTAGGCATCACCAACAATGACAACAGTGCCATCTTCTGGACGTTTAAACATTTAAATACGTTGCTAAACTAGATCTTAAAATCAATGTAAATTACATTTTAAACAGTGAGTCAGATCTTAGTTTATGTTAAATTAAATACTATTACTACAAAAAGCAGAATAAAGACATCAGTGAATGGTTGCAAGTTCTTGTTAGATGCACTACAGTTACCAATGACCATTATGGGCAATTCTTGTTAGATACAGTACAGTTAAAAAGAATGACTGTTATGGGCAGTTCTTGTTAGATGCACTACAGTTAACAATGACTTATGGGCAGTTCTTGTTAGATACACTACAGTTAACAATGTCTGTTAAGGACAATTCTATTTAGATACACTACAGTTAACAATGTCTGTTAAGGGCAATTCTATTTAGATACACTACAGTTAACAATGTCTGTTAAGGGCAATTCTATTTAGATACACTACAGTTAACAAGAATTACTTTTATGGACAGTTTTGTTAGATGCACTACAGTTAACAAGAATTACTTTTATGGACAGTTTTTGTTAGATGCACTACAGTTAACAAGAATTACTTTCATAGGCAGTTCTTGTTAGATACACTACAATTAACAATGTCTGTTAAGGGCAATTCTATTTAGATACACTACAGTTAACAATGACTTATGGGCAGTTCTTGTTAGATACATTCCAGTTAACAAGAATTACTTTTATGGACAGTTCTTGTTAGATACATTCCAGTTAACAAATGACTTATGGACAGTTCTTGTTAGATACACTCCAGTTAACAATGACTTATGGACAGTTCTTGTTAGATACACTCCAGTTAACAAATGACTTATGGACAGTTCTTGTTAGATACACTCCAGTTAACAATGACTTATGGACAGTTCTTGTTAGATACACTCCAGTTAACAATGACTTATGGACAGTTCTTGTTAGATACACTCCAGTTAACAATGACTTATGGACAGTTCTTGTTAGATACACTCCAGTTAACAATGACTTATGGACAGTTCTTGTTAGATACACTCCAGTTAACAATGACTTATGGACAGTTCTTGTTAGATACACTCCAGTTAACAATGACTTATGGACAGTTCTTGTTAGATACACTCCAGTTAACAATGACTTATGGACAGTTCTTGTTAGATACACTCCAGTTAACAATGACTTATGGACAGTTCTTGTTAGATACACTACAGTTAACAATGACGTATGGACAGTTCTTGTTAGATACACTACAGTTAACAATGACTTATGGACAGTTCTTGTTAGATACACTCCAGTTAACAATGATATATATCCTACATAATTATAACTAATGTTTAATGTCATTTTTAAAGCTGACATTATTATATTTAGTATTTTAATATATTTCACTTTCAATATCAGTAATTTTTGTTTTAATATTACAAGTCACCAAGTTCAGTTTAGTTACTGTGTTTTGGACATCTTTAAAGATTGTAACTTGACTTGTTAATTCAATCTTCAGAGTGTAGGTCACTGGAATAAAATGTATATACACAATTTAGAACTGACTGTTTCGTGTTATAAGTTGTTTATATTATTTTCTAATTTCAGTGGAAATGTTACAAGCAACAAATACATGAATGATGTTCAAACTACTTGGAAGCTACATAGTAAAGACTAAAAGAGTTGTTTCTAGACTTTATAATAGTAAAGACTAAAAGACTTGTTTCTAGACTTTATAAAAATACCAATGAAGTAAAAAGTTCAATGACATTATGCATGTAGCAATAGTATAAGAACTGGTCGTTACACTACCTCATTGTCACTACATATCAGATATGTAGAAAATTTCTCATCAGTTATTATAAGCACAAGGGTGCATAATTTCACTAGCCTTATATATTTTTAAACTACTTTAAATAGTTGGGTATTCTACTTGCAGTACAATCTGTGAGATGTTTAATAAGTAGCGTGATTTTTGCTTACCACATAAGGGATTAAACACTACCATAGGTCTACGTTGAGGACCACCTTGGGGCTGTCCACCTACACTTTGAGAGGTCTGTTGATGACCAGGATTTGTTGGTGATGTTTGATTGACGAAAGCGGGATGTGCAAGCATGTTTCGTTGTACGCTATTCACGGCTTCAAAATAAGAAGGTGGGACAGCTGGACGTAAGCTAGGATGGTGCATGGAAGATGGCACACTACTGACTGGGACTACGGGGGAACGGCTTGAATCTGTACTGGTCAATGTTCCCTTACTTCCCTGTCGAACCTCAGGCTCGGCATTACTGGTGGAAGAACCATAATGGTTCACGTGCGATGCTGGTGATCGGGAAGAAATCTCTTTCTTCCGTAATTCCACAGAATCTAATACTGATCCAAAGATCTAAAAATGAAATTATAAGTTTTATATCTTTTTGTACTTTTTAAGGTAACAAGCTGCAATAAACAAACAAAATTAAAACATTAATTCTTTACATTTACCAGAAAGAACACAGTTATACCATTGTCTGACTAAAATAGTGTATGTGTAAGAAACATCAGAGACAGAATAAACAAGTGATATCTACAAAAACAGTTTTAAAATAAGGTAAACAACAACATCTGTAAACATGTAACTGGTCCATCTAGTCATGTCATAGAACGATTTCTAAATATTTAAATATGCAATGATAAAATGACTATATTAACTCCTTTCTTAGTGGTTTTAGTACATGCATGTTGCAAACATTTACTTTAGTTACATGAAAGTTCTGTAAGTTCTACTAAACTACAGAAAGTGATGAATAATGATAAATTATTAAACAAGTTTGTGAGATGATCCTGTAAGTTGTAATAAACTACAGAAAGTGATGAATAATGATAAATTATTAAACAAGTTTGTGAGATGATCCTGTAAGTTGTAATAAACTACAGAAAGTGATGAATAATGATAAATTATTAAACAAGTTTGTGAGATGATCCTGAAAGTTGTAATAAACTACAGAAAGTGATGAATAACGATAAATTATTAAACAAGTTTGTGAGATGATCCTGTAAGTTGTAATAAACTACAGAAAGTGATGAATAATGATAAATTATTAAACAAGTTTGTGAGATGATCCTGAAAGTTGTAATAAACTACAGAAAGTGATGAATAATGATAAATTATTAAACAAGTTTGTGAGATGATCCTGTAAGTTGTAATAAACTACAGAAAGTGATGAATAATGATAAATTATTAAACAAGTTTGTGAGATGATCCTGTAAGTTGTAATAAACTACAGAAAGTGATGAATAACGATAAATTATTAAACAAGTTTGTGAGATGATCCTGTAAGTTGTAATAAACTACAGAAAGTGATGAATAATGATAAATTATTAAACAAGTTTGTGTGATGATCCTGTAAGTTGTAATAAACTACAGAAAGTGATGAATAATGATAAATTATTAAACAAGTTTGTGAGATGATCCTGTAAGTTGTAATAAACTACAGAAAGTGATGAATAACGATAAATTATTAAACAAGTTGACAAGATATTTTTGTAAGTGCTACCAAATCCTAACCAGTAACAATGAATCCACAAGAGTAAATAAAGGTAGGTATAACCTTACAAATGTGAAAGAATTGTATAGCAGAAAATGCTTTTATTAAATTCTAGTGACCAACATTTTAACAACATATCACCAGATATTAGTGACTATTGGATTTCTTTACTGAGTGTTGTACGTGTTGAGCTGTTCAGAATTCTTCTAGTTTTACATGTTATTACCTTATCACAGTTTTCGATGAGAATTTCTACCACAATATTTCCAAACTTGATGTCCATGATGGATGCAACTGTTTCTTCCTCAGGTCGGAGAAGCGTTGGTCCGAAACAGACACCAAGGTTAGAAACTGTCATGAGGTTCTTATCAGAATGCTGAGCAACCCTGAACGCAAACATACTTTATTATTCAACATATATTTACAGTTACCTTACAAATAACAAACTTTACTACACAACATTTACTTATCAGTATCTTACAAACAACAATCTATTACATTAGATATATTTATGGATATCTCACAAGTTAGTTGTTTGCCAACTAGACTATCTGGTTGAATAAACAAGCAGTAAAAAGCTGCACGTAAATCACAATAAAATGTGAAAATTAGACAATTAAACAGGTAAGACTTGAGTAAATACAGAAATACCAACAAACTGTAAGACTGAAAACACAATCATGTTGGACAGCATCAACATCATCAATGACACGACCCAATATCAGGGTTAAATCATTAGAAATTGTGTCTAAAATGGTGACATTGCTCAAACAACAGCACAACATGGACAATTGTGACTTGAGTGTCACCAAGACCACATATTGACAGGCCAGTCCCAATGAAGAGGATAAGTAAAAAAATGTGACCAGTGCACAGTCTACTACAAAATATCTTCCTCCATCTGACCTTTACAGAAACTAGATAATCAAAGAACCAGAGATTCAGCCTTGAAAAACTTATGAATTTACTCACCCCAAACTGAATGCCAACTGATGTGAAGCCAGGTCCTAATCATAAGACTATAGTCCAAATACAAGAGAGACACTGCTGTCACAGTGCCAGAGCAGGTGGACTTTGCTGTGGTGTCAGCAAGTTTGTTACCAAGAATACCAACACGGCCAGGTATCAATAAACAGAAGATAATGAAACGTGGGCCAGTTGTTTCTGATAATAACAGGATGAGAACTTACATTAAGTGATTCCAAGGCCAACAGAGAGGTAAGAGAATCTGTGTAAATGGTACAGGTGAGTGTACTGCTTAGCTTATACATGATCCAAGGCAAGAGAAATGACATACAACTCTGCACTGAACACAATCTGTGGTAACATGGTAGAGCTTACAGAATCACCTGGTTTTGAACCATATGTACAACAGACACAGAAGAATTCTTTGAAAGACATTCAGCAAAGAGAAGACAGTACTTCCAATCAGATGTATTCACCTCTCTCAAATGACCCAAGGAAAGGTCAAAGGTGAGGATGGTAATAAGCCATGGTGGGATAAGCTGATCACTAAAATCAGCAATGCCATCAAATGAGAGATCCAATTCATTCATTCAGCTGTGCTTGGATAAGAAGGCCAAAATGAGGAATGTCAAACAATCTATTTCAAAAGAGCACAGCTTACTGAGGAAGGAAAACATAATCCTATCTTGGATTATGTGATAAGGATTGAAGTTTGGTAGCATAATGAAAACCGTAAACAGCTGAGGTGAAGAGAAGGTTCATGGGATTCAGTGTACAGACTCTAGACTGGTGAAGTGTGGAAAACCCCATAGCTGAACTCCCAGACCGTGTACAGGATCCAACACGTCAGAGGGACTGGTAGAACCAGAGACCCACAGTCCAGTTTATAATGACACAACAGATCTTCAATACAGAAACCAAATAAGTTTACAGTAAAAAATAAGTCCCAAGAACTTCATTTCACAAACTACAGAAAAAAGAAAATCACCGAGCTATAGTTCAAGAAAATGATTTAAACCCTGTTGTTGGAAAAAATAATGCATATGGTTTTAAAGAAAGAAAAGATGAAACCATTTGCTGTGCTCACCTTAATAAGCAGGTGAGGGCAGTCTCGAGCTGCCACTCTATAAACCTCACGTCTAATGATCAACAAGAAACATGGAAGATACCGACAGTCAACATGGAGGCCATTAGTAACAACAGAAGGATGTTGTTTAGTGTTAGTGTTGTTCTTGATAATAAAAAGAATAACATTCAAGACAACCCTGAGGGTCTCAAAGTCCCTGATTTTATAAAACATTTTGCATAAAAATGGGCAAGTAGCACACAACCTACAGGAGTGTAGGCACACAAAATACCAAACCTATAAGAAGTGTCATAAACCTTTTTAATATCAAAGAAGACAGAAACAAGATGTTCTCTCTTCAAGAAGGCTTCCCTGATCAAAGTTTCAACACAAACCAAGTAGTCCACAGTGGAATACTGTCAATATAAACCACATTGAGTTTATGAGAGGAAGCTGACTGATTCAAAGTACCAAACAAGATGTGTATTAATTACCTTATCCAAGACCTTACAAAGACAGCTAGTCAAAGAAATTGGATGATAATTAGAAGGAAACTTGGGATCTTTTCTAGGTTTTGAAAAAATGGAGAACAGCCTTGCTCCAAGCATCACAAAACATATTCTCCAACTAAATACAGCTAAAAACAATCAGAAAAAGAGCAAGAGAGGTATGTCACAGTTTCTTATAGTGAATATCATCAGGTCTGACTGATGTAATATCAGACTGATGAAGAGCAAGCTTAAGTGTAAATAGGTGATTATAATAGTAAAGATGATCTTCCTCACAGAAAAGGAATGATTTCTCAGTGTAAGACTTGATGGCCAAGAAGGTGGAGGAAGAGACATAAGTACTAGAAAAATAGAACTTTCCCCAAGAGTATTAACAATAATCTGTACTTCAGGTACTTCCCAGCCAAATGGAAACAAAATCAAAAGTGGATGAAACGAGAGCCCTACATCCCAATTATCTTTCCAATCTTTTCCCCAAACAACTTTGTAACTGGTGGTAGAAGAGATGCCAGTAATGAACTTAATCCAGAATTCCTTCTGGCTTTACTGCCTGACCAGTCAGACTCAGGCACATTCCTGCTGGAAAGAAAAATGGTCAGAAAGAGTGGGACAGCTACAAAAGGTATCCCAGTACTATTTAAGAGTTTTCCATGCCTGATGGCAGGCACGAAACCCCATTAGATAAGGATGACAGAGGAAACATCATATGATTTTGGAGGATATAATAAACAACCATTGGAACTATACAATGAGTTACTACTTCCACTTCATTAATAGATGGAAGGATAAAAAAACAGCAAGATCAAGTTCCAAGAAAACAGTGAATAATAACCAATTACCGTGCTAAACTTCAACTGTGGCACTTGACTTGGGTGGTGTCAACCACAGCTAATCTTACTCAAAATGATGAAGAATGAGAAAAAATTATAGAAGAACAGAGAGATTAATAACAGTAAAAGACTGGTCAGGAAAATGGGTACATTAACCAGTATCAGGGAAAAGTTGTGATCTGAAAGCATATACTCTACAAAATGAAACCTCCTATCAATATCACCAGTATCCCATAGAGAATTATGTCCTTTAAAGTCTCCCAAGATGAAGACAGCAACTATTCTATAAAGGTATTAAAATTGGTCATAAGTCTCCCCTGGAGAAAGCAGAAGAGACCAAACAGTAATCTTATGACCCACAGAGAAACGTGTGCAACCTCTAAGGGTGTATCAAGTGACACAGACATGGTGGGTATGTGCTGGTCAACCAGTAGTGCCACAAACCTGTACATCACACAACCTGTCATTCAGAAAACTGCCAAAAGGTAACAGTAAGTAGGTTTCAGGAAGAAACACACAAGCCAATAGGAATTCATCACAGCCTTAAAGACATCCAAATTAAAATGAAAACTTCAACAGTTTCATTGTATCAATGTGGCCATTTTTTATTTAGGTGGAGAAGAACTGATAAGAAAATCCTATTTGTGACAACAACATTTGTTTTTTGAAGAAAAAGGTTTGTCAACCTACATGGAACCTGCCTGAGGAATATTGGGCAGATCCTGTCAAAGGATGAAAACTCCAGACACTGAAGACAAGACCAAATAATGATTCCGCACCTCAGGGATGACTGGTTGGTTAGTTGGATCATTTGGTGTTTTAGGACACAAAGCAGCTAGGCTGTCTGCACCAAACATTCAGTAAAAAGTTAAAATTAAAGAAAATTTAGTAAAATTCATAAAAGAAAATTAAGGCAAAACAAAACAAAGTTTAAAAAACACATAAATAGCATAAAACCAATGTTTACATCTATTCTACAACGTTATGAGAAAAACTAAAGTTCTACAAGGTGTAAAGGACTTTTTGTAGCATAACTGTAATTATCATAACTCACCAGGAAGACCAACAAATAAGTACAAAAAAAACCACTGCCAGTCAACTGAAGTTGGCCTTTCCAGTCCAGGTTCAGAGTTATTTGATGTTATAGCCATTTTCTAATTTCAAATCGAAATAGATGGACTTTGATTCTTAAAAGGGAATCACATTAAAAAAGGTCTAATGTATAAATTAAAATGTATTGCATTAAAAGATTAATGGCCTTTCAATGGCGAATACCAACATGGCCTGGTATCCAGAAAAACTGGAGAGAAGTAGATGTTAATGAGAAATGGGCCAGTCGGTTATGAATATCAGCGAGAACAGGGTGTGAGCCAACGCGGAAGCGATTCCAGGGCCAGTAGAGAACTAAGCGAGTCAATATAAATAGTGCAGTTTGAGTACTGCTTAGTTTCTATGTGATCCAGGGCAAGAAAAATGGCGTACAGTTCAGCAGTGAACACAGAAGCTGTAGAGGGGATTCTGCACACAACAAACCATGGCAGAGCCCACACAGTCACCTGATTTTGAACCATCTGTATAAAGAGGAATGGGAGGATGGTTCGAAAGATGTTCAGCAAATAACAGACAGTACTTCCAATCAGAAGTGTCTGCTTTTCTCAGCTGACTTAAAGAAAAGTCACATTTGGGGTCTATAAGAAGCCATGGCAAGGATAGGCTGACCACTGGGTACAGCAATGTTATCCAAGGTTGTTTGGTTGATTTCGTGTTTTATGGCACAAAGCAGCTTGGCTATCTGCGCCAAACGTCAGGTAAAAAGGTAAAAATAAATTAAATGTAGTAAAATACATAAAAGGAAATGAAGGTAAAACAAAACATCATTGATAAACAGAAAAAGTATAAAACCAATGTTGACACCTAGTTTACAATGTTAAGAGAGAAAGCAGAGTAAGAGAAGTTGTAAAGGACTTCCTGTAGCAGAATGGTAATGATCATAACCTGCCAGGAAGACTAACAGGTAATTACAAGAACCACTGTCAGTCACCTGAAGTTGGTCTTTCTAGTCCTGGTTCCGGGTTATGTGTCATAACAGCCATTATCAAAAGGTAAAGTAATAAAAGTTTTAAAAGACATGTAGCAAAATCGTAATAAAAATAATAATCAGAGTTATCTGATTTGGAACCATCCGTATAAATTGGAATAGAAAGATTGTTCAAAAGATGTTCAGTAAATAAGAGACAGTACTTCCAATTGGGAGTATCTGCCTTTCTCAGATGACTTAAAGAAAGGTCACATTTGGGGACTATAATAAGCCATGGTGGGATGGGCTGACCAGTGGATTCTGCAATGTTATCCAAGGACAGATCCAATTCATCAAATTGCGCCTGGATGCAAAGGTAAAAAGGAGCAATGGTAGATCATCTGTTCTGAATAAGTAAGGCCCACTGAGGAAGGAAAACACATCCCCAGGTGGGATGCTTTGGTGAGGAATGAAGTTTCAAAGAATATAGTAAAAACAGTTGCAAACGGCAAAGGTGCAGAGAAGGTTTATGAGATTCTACATATAAGCTTTGAACTGAGGAGGTGCGGAAAGCCCCGTGCAGAGTTGAAGTCCTTGATGATGAATGGGGTCCAGCATCTTTAAGGCCAAGGGTCTGACAGAGCCAGAGACCACTGATCCATAGTCGAGTTTCAATCGAATAAGAGCACAATATATCTTTAACATAGAACATCAATCCGCTCCCCAAATGGTTGTAGAGAGGACACAGAGGATGTTCAGTGCTATTGTGCATTTGACCCATAGCTGCTTTAAGTGTGGTATAAAGGCCAGCTTACGTTCAAAGATAAGCCCCAAGAACTTGGTCTCAGGGACCACTGGCAGTGAAACTTCACCGATATGGAGTTCAGGATCAGGGTGAATACCCCGTTGGTGGCAAAAGTGCATGCAAACGGTTTTAGAGAGAGAGAAATTAAACCCGTTCACCGTGGTCTACTTCAGTACATGATAGAGAGCAGTTTGTAGTTGCTGCTCAATATATCTCATGTTCAATGACTGACACAAGATGTGAAAGTCATCGACATAGATCCCATTTCCAACAGAGAGAGGAGTTGTTCAGTGATGGCATTTATCTTTATACTGAAAAGTGTGACACTCAAAGCACAGCCCTGAGGGACCCCAAGTTCCAGTAGAAAAGAGCGGGAAAGTGTCGAACCCACACGAACTTGGAATCTCCTTTCCATCAAAAAATTTTAATAAACATGGGTAAATAACCACGTAACTCATATATATGGAGTTCTCGCAAAATGCCATACCTCCACGTTGTATCATAAGCCTTCTTAGTGTCAAATAATATTGATACAAAATGTCATTTGAGAAAGGCTTCTCTGATTAACATTTCAAGTCAAATCAGGTTGTCCACAGTGGAGCGCTGTCTTCAGAACCCACACTAGGTGGGCAAGAGGAGGTTATTTGATTCGACAAACCAAACAAGACTAGCATTAACCATCCTCTCTAACATCTTACAGAGACAGCTAGTCAAAGCAATTGCACGGTAGTTTGAGGGAATTTGAGGATCCTTCCCAGGCTAAGAAAAAGGCAGGACAACAGCCTGGTGCCAGGCATCAGGAATAACATTCTCCTGACAGATCTGGTTAAAAACAATCAGAAGAATAGCAAGAGAAGCAGGAGATAGATGGTGCAGCATTTCATAATGTACATCATCAGGTCCAACTGATCCTTAACACTGCAATGAGCACACATCAAGGAACCCAGACATGACATCTTTGAATGACTAAACCACTGACACTGGAAACATCAGAGAGGATTTGAAATGTATGGCTGTACCCTACAATTAAGATAACCAGCCTTGATGGTGGTAGGCGGACGTGGTGATGTAAATGTCAGAATGAAGACATTGGTCAGCATTGTAATTCCATCTTTGCGAGTGGAGATACGCCTCTCTGCAGAAACTCCTTGAATGAAGAAACCAGCGAGAATCTCTGACTTGGGAATGTTCTTCAAATTCCTCTCAACAATAACTCCTTGTGATGAATTCAAAGTAGCATGAGGTGTAACCTCAATAGATATATCCCCAATTTCCTTTGAATGCACGAGGAGTTCACTGTGTTGAAATGTGGATGCTTCCACCAATATGTCACCAGATCAAAGCTTCTTTACTGACTTTGGAGAGCCAGCAAGTTCCTCTAGTGAGTCTAGTCCCTTCTGAATGAAAAAGGGAGACATTTCCCCTAAAGGTTTGTCTGAAAGAGAATTTAGTATAAGTAAATGAGGTACATGTGTTACAAATGTTGAAGATCATTGCTCAGAATCTTCAAGACATGGTCATTTACTTATGAATTGTTTTTCACTATTTTATTTAAGTTTTTATTTCGGGGATCCATAATAAAAAAAGGAAATTTTGGTGCCCACTGACCCCACTCACCATGTAGCCCTATGAGGTGACTCACTACAATGCCAAACAAAGACACTGCAGCAATGCCAGGGTTTTGTGAGTACTATACCCAAACACCAGCATCAAATATAATGTCCACAACACCTGATGAGAACATCCAACACTGTTTGACTCTAGCTTAAGTGGACCAGCCGAATGACCCAAGAGGAGCTACCCCAAGGTCACCCATCTACAGGATTTCAAGGCCAAAGTGGTGTGTTAGGGTTGGACCCCTCAACCACCAGGATCCTCTCCTCCCCTTCACAGATCGCCACACATAGCAAACACGTGGGTGGATGTTCAGATCCCAAAGGAGGTAAACTGAAAGAACAGAACTTTCCTTGGGAAGTCCCCTCACCACATACAGGAATCAACACCAAGGGGCCTCAGGGATAAAGGAGATAGACACAAGCAGTCATTGAAACAGTAGTAGGAACAGAGACTTGAATGGATGTGAATTTGCCAACTCTGGCATTCCACAGGGGCAAAAGACACTTTACATGGTGTGGAAAAAAAATGATGGAGGTACTGAAAATGATCTACACTATAGTAGTGAAATATCCAAGGTGAAACAGGGGACAACAACTTCCAACTCTCAGGGTAAGAAATGATGTTTAAAATATGTAAATGTTGTACCTTTTTCTTTGCCACCCATTTAGGGCAAGATTGAAAGTAAGAGAGGTGGAAACCACCATAACTGACATAGTGAGGGCGATTGAAACACACTCATGAATGTCATGGGTTTTGGCACCATAACGAGCATATATCAAAGAATGTCTGAACTGCTAGTATGGAAACACCCAAGAAGATTAGGAACATAAAACTGACCCTTACAGTTCAGATAACCTACCTTGACAGTAGCAGGTAGACATAGTGATGTGAACATCAGGATGAGAATGTTGGTAGGCAGCATAATTCCATTTTTACATCACACACCAGAAACCACTTGACTGGAACAAAAAGGTAAGAATCATCAGCTTGGGAACGTTTTGTAAATTCCTCTCCCTGGTACGAACTCAATGTAGCTTGGGAAGTACCTTCAACTGGTACATCTCCAGAAGCTTGGGAAGTACCTTCAACTGGTACATCTCCAGAAGCTTGGGAAGTACCTTCAACTGTTACATCTCCAGAAGCTTGGGAAGTACCTTTAACTGGTATATCTCCAGAAGCTTTCAAATTCAGGAGAACACTATGTTTTGGTGTAGATGTCAAACACTCACCTACAACACCAGTAATTAGCTGATCCCAGCCTAAATTGAATCAGCCAACTGACCTTGAGTGAGACATTTGTCTACAGGAATTAAAGTCCAAAGGTATGTTAGGAAGTGCCATCAACATAAACTCACCATGAATGACACCGCAACCACCAAGAATCTCTCCTCCCTTTCTATAAGATACCACATACATTAAACACGTGGGTGAATGTTCAGATCCCAGAGGAGGTAAACTGAAATTACAGTTCTTCCTCTCAGAGGTCCCCTCACCAC
Organism: Tachypleus tridentatus; assembly: GCF_004210375.1. NCBI lineage: Eukaryota > Metazoa > Arthropoda > Merostomata > Xiphosura > Limulidae > Tachypleus > Tachypleus tridentatus. The sequence goes on from NC_134834.1 coordinate 114,959,121, forward strand.
ATACAGGAATCCACCTCAAGGGGTATATAATACAGATGACAAACTTTATTAAATAAACTATACTTCTGGATACGTTATAAACAACAAGCTTCATTACACGATATATATTTATTAACAAACATCCTACAAATTATAATATCTACTTGTTAATATTTTATAAATATCTTCACAATGGTGTTCTCTGTTGTTTAATATATATATACACACACACAGAATATTAATAAATACATTCAAGTAAAATAATAAAAAAAGATTTACAAGGACTGTGTTAAAAACAATAAATCCAAACCTCTCACTACTGATGTTTAACTTTCCAATATATGATTTATTCTCTTTTAATACTAATGTACCACATTCTACTGTTATAATCATTTAGATTTTGTAATAAACCACAGTATTTTATTATTAATGTTCAAATACTAACATGAATATTAATTTTTAATGGATTTAATAAAGAAACTTTAAATAAAACTATTGAACTTTTTGTGATAAAAATAAGAACATATTAAATAAATATTGAAAAAATTTATAAAAAAATTGCTCACAATTATATTTAGTTGTGAATAATGTAATTTCAATACGTATATATCATTATTTAATATATTATATATCTGTTCACTGAAATCCAACAAACAATGCACTATTTATACAATGTGTACACTTGTTGACATCTAACAAACAATGCACTATTACATACAGTGTGTATACTTGTTGACATCTAACAAACAATGCACTATTACATACAGTGTGTATACTTGTTGACATCTAACAAACAATGCACTATTACATGATACAGTGTGTATACTTGTTGACATCTAACAAACAATGCACTATTACATACAGTGTGTATACTTGTTGACATCTAACAAACAATGCACTATTACATACAGTGTGTGTATGCTTGTTGACATCTAACAAACAATGCACTATTACATACAGTGTGTATACTTGTTGACATCTAACAAACAATGCACTATTACATACAGTGTGTATACTTGTTGACATCTAACAAACAATGCACTATTACATACAGTGTGTGTGTACTTGTTGACATCTAACAAACAATGCACATATTACATACAGTGTGTATACTTGTTGACATCTAACAAACAATGCACTATTACATACAGTGTGTATACTTGTTGACATCTAACAAACAATGCACTATTACATACAGTGTGTATACTTGTTGACATCTAACAAACAATGCACTATTACATACAGTGTGTATACTTGTTGACATCTAACAAACAATGCACTATTACATACAGTGTGTTATACTTGTTGACATCTAACAAACAATGCACTATTACATACAGTGTGTATACTTGTTGACATCTAACAAACAATGCACTATTACATACAGTGTGTATACTTGTTGACATCTAACAAACAATGCACTATTACATACAGTGTGTATACTTGTTGACATCTAACAAACAATGCACTATTACATACAGTGTGTATACTTGTTGACATCTAACAAACAATGCACTATTACATACAGGTGTGTACGCTTGTTGACATCTAACAAACAATGCACTATTACATACAGTGTGTATACTTGTTGACATCTAACAAACAATGCACTATTTATACAGTGTGTATACTTGTTGACATCTAACAAACAATGCACTATTACATACAGTGTGTATACTTGTTGACATCTAACAAACAATGCACTATTACATACAGTGTGTATACTGTGTTGACATCTAACAAACAATGCACTATTTATACAATGTGTATACTTGTTGACATCATCAACAAACAATGCACTATTACATACAGTATGTACACTTGTTGACATCTAACAAACAATGCACTATTACATACAGTGTGTATACTTGTTGACATCTAACAAACAATGCACTATTACATACAGTGTGTATACTTGTTGACATCTAACAAACAATGCACTATTTATACAATGTGTATACTTGTTGACATCTAACAAACAATGCACTATTTATACAGTGTGTATACTTGTTGACATCTAACAAACAATGCACTATTTATACAATGTGTATACTTGTTGACATCTAACAAACAATGCACTATTACAGTATGGTATGTACTTGTTGACATCTAACAAACAATGCACTATTACATACAGTATGTATACTTGTTGACATCTAACAAACAATGCACTATTACATACAGTTATGTACACTTGTTGACATCTAACAAACAATGCACTATTACATACAGTGTGTATACTTGTTGACATCTAACAAACAATGCACTATTACATACGAGTGTGTATACTTGTTGACATCTAACAAACAATGCACTATTACATACAGTGTGTATACTTGTTGACATCTAACAAACAATGCACTATTACATACAGTTAATATTGTATGCTTGTTGACATCTAACAAACAATGCACTATTACATACAGTGTGTATGCTTGTTGACATCTAACAAACAATGCACTATTACATACTGTGTGTATACTTGTTGACATCTAACAAACAATGCACTATTACATACAGTATGTATACTTGTTGACATCTAACAAACAATGCACTATTACATACAGTATATATACTTGTTGACATCTAACAAACAATGCACTATTACATACAGTGTGTATACTTGTTGACATCTAACAAACAATGCACTATTACATACAGTGTGTATACTTGTTGACATCTAACAAACAATGCACTATTACATACAGTGTGTATACTTGTTGACATCTAACAAACAATGCACTATTACATACAGTGTGTATACTTGTTGACATCTAACAAACAATGCACTATTACATACTGTGTGTATACTTGTTGACATCTAACAAACAATGCACTATTACATACAGTATGTACACTTGTTGACATCTAACAAACAATGCACTATTACATACAGTGTGTATACTTGTTGACATCTAACAAACAATGCACTATTACATACAGTGTGTATAGCTTGTTGACATCTAACAAACAATGCACTATTTATACAGTGTGTATACTTGTTGACATCTAACAAACAATGCACTATTACATACAATGTGTGTATACTTGTTGACATCTAACAAACAATGCACTATTTATACAGTGTGTATACTTGTTGACATCTAACAAACAATGCACTATTACATACAGGTATGTATACTTGTTGACATCTAACAAACAATGCACTATTACATACAGTGTGTATACTTGTTGACATCTAACAAACAATGCACTATTACATACGGTGTGTATACGCGTGACATCTAACAAACAATGCACTATTTATACAATGTGTATGCTTGTTGACATCTAACAAACAATGCACTATTTATACAGTGTGTATACTTGTTGACATCTAACAAACAATGCACTATTTATACAATGTGTATACTTGTTGACATCTAACAAACAATGCACTATTACATACAGTATGTACACTTGTTGACATCTAACAAACAATGCACTATTACATACAGTGTGTATACTTGTTGACATCTAACAAACAATGCACTATTACATACAGTGTGTATACTTGTTGACATCTAACAAACAATGCACTATTTATACAGTGTGTATACTTGTTGACATCTAACAAACAATGCACTATTTATACAGTGTGTATACTTGTTGACATCTAACAAACAATGCACTATTTATACAATGTGTATACTTGTTGACATCTAACAAACAATGCACTATTTATACAATGTGTATACTTGTTGACATCTAACAAACAATGCACTATTTATACAGTGTGTATACTTGTTGACATCTAACAAACAATGCACTATTACATACAGTGTGTATACTTGTTGACATCTAACAAACAATGCACTATTACATACAGTGTGTATACTTGTTGACATCTAACAAACAATGCACTATTACATACAGTGTGTATACTTGTTGACATCTAACAAACAATGCACTATTACATACAGTGTGTATACTTGTTGACATCTAACAAACAATGCACTATTACATACAGTGTGTATACTTGTTGACATCTAACAAACAATGCACTATTACATACAGTGTGTATACTTGTTGACATCTAACAAACAATGCACTATTACATACAGGTTAATACATGTGTATGCTGGTTGACATCAACAAACAATGCACTATACATACTGTGTGTATACTTGTTGACATCTAACAAACAATGCACTATTACATACAGTGTGTATACTTGTTGACATCTAACAAACAATGCACTATTACATACAGTGTGTATACTTGTTGACATCTAACAAACAATGCACTATTACATACTGTGTGTATACTTGTTGACATCTAACAAACAATGCACTATTACATACAGTATGTATAAGCTGTTGACATCTAAACAAACAATGCACTTCAATACATACAGTGTGTATACTTGTTGACATCTAACAAACAAATGCACTATTACATACAGTGTGTATACTTGTTGACATCTAACAAACAATGCACTATTACATGCAGTGTGTATACTTGGTGACATCTAATAAAACAAACAATGCACTATTACATACAGTGTGTATACTTGTTGACATCTAACAAACAATGCACTATTACATTACAGTGTGTATACTTGTTGACATCTAACAAACAATGCACTATTACATACAGTGTGTATACTTGTTGACATCTAACAAACAATGCACTATTACATACAGTGTGTATACTTGTTGACATCTAACAAACAATGCACTATTACATACAATGTGTATATGCTTGTTGACATCTAACAAACAATGCACTATTACATACAATGTGTACACTTGTTGACATCTAACAAACAATGCATTATTGCATAGAATGTGTATACTTGTCATTTTAGTATTTACTGACAGGCAGCACACTATTCTATAGTGGTGTAACTGGTTAAAACAATTAACCATCTAGATGTCTTTGGCCCTCCTTTTTGGGAAAATAAACAACACATTTTATGAAATAATATATTCTTTTTCATATTTAAGAAAAGCATACTTGTTAAATGACACACACATATATATATATATATGAAACACGTAAAACACTTGATTACTTCACAGATGTAATTGTATCTCACAATCAACAGCTGTTATCTTACCGATACAGATGTGAGATCAGTAGTTCCAACATATCTTTGTTTGTTTTGGAAGGTTATAGACCAGTAAGTGTATGTCGTTAACCCTCTGACCTTTGTTTTCTTGCTCTGTTCAAACATGGTAGAAGAGAATCATACTGAAGTCATTTATTTTTAACATAATTATCTGTTATAGGTTTTAAACATTACATCACAGATATTCTCCTATTATAAACATGTACATGTTAGAGAAAATTAGTACTGATAAAGTTAGATAAACAAAATCAAAGGAAAGAACTGCATTATAAACAGCAAATTCAAACCTTTGACTAATTAGTTTGTTATAACCTAAAATGACACTGCAACAAAATAAATTTAAAAATAATAAACCAAAATGCTGGACTAATTAAAAGACCCCAAGGTACAACATATATTGTGGGATATAAAATGTACCATAGGTTTTGGAGTGACTGATAAAGTAGGATCCACATTGCAGTGGGGATACACTCTTTCAGTCTTAACCTCAATTACCAGTCTCACATAAAGAAATAAAATAAAGAGTAGCAACAGATTTAAAAATAGAAATGAAGAGAGAGAGATGGGTGCTCAAGCCCACAACATCCCACATCTCTATCACCCTTCACTGCCTGCAGACAGTTGTGGGAAGGTGACTGATCTCTGAAGTAAAGAAGAAAAAACTAAAGTAAAAAAAGAAAGTAAAAATAATTTTATAATTTTCAATAATCAGGTTTTAAACAAGTAATAGGAGTTCGATGAGAACTAGCTATTCTAGTTGTATAGCAAATTTATATCTTTATGAGAATATATTTATTGAAAACACCTCAAATCCAAATATTTTACCTTAACTTACAGATACATAGATGATTTAATTAGTATAAATAATCCTGAAATAAATAATGTTACTAACAGTATTTATCCAGCATAATTAGAAATTGAAAATACTTCAATATCTAGTACAGAAATACATAATTTAAATTTAGAAATTAGATTAATTGATAAGGATATCATTGTAAATATCTGTGATAAAAGAAAATATTTTGTTTTTCCAATTTATGGTTTATCCTCTTTAATAATAATAATACCATATTTTGTTATAAGTATTATAACTTTGCAGTTATTCAGATATTTTAATATATATGTAATAAATTACAATATATTATTAATGATGTTGAAATACTGAAACAAACATTAACAGTTATGGATTTAATAAAGAAACTTTAAATAAATTATTAAACTATTCTGTAACAAATATAATAATGTATTAAATAAATAAAGAAATAAAAATTAGAGAAATTTTACTAAACATTTCTAATAACTATTTTAGTTATGAATAACATCATTTAACAACAACATGGCACTACTTTATGTGGATGTACACACCTTGCCACACAAGCATAATAGTAGGCTTAATAAATGGGTGGTTGGGTGCTATACTAGTTTATTTAGATAATTGAATGGGACTCTTGATACTAGTATAATTCGCTTACATGGCTACTAATTATGCTCCTTCTAACAT